>NC_059118.1:27424840-27779840 GCF_020740685.1 Jaculus jaculus
CTTCTTGGTCAAATGAGCAAAGAAATGTATGTATCTCAGTATTTTCTTTCTTGTCTTCCCCCTCTGCAAGGACCCTGGGGACAAAAAAAAAAGGCAGCATGCTCGATATTCTTTGGCATTTTCCCCTTCAATGTGTATCATGGAAACCTAGACATAAATTTACAATACCCCCCTCTGAGTGGGTCACAATTTCAGTTTATATCTATATTACAGTTTATTCAATAACCATTTCATATATGGCCACTTAGGTTGTTTCCAATCACAAATAATATAGCTTATTATTGTATTGCTTAAGTTTTACGTTCAGGGAAAAGTCACAGAATATTTAATATGATTAGCTTTAGGGGATAATGTTCAAATTCTTTTACCAAAGAACTGAACTAAGCTGTTTTCCAATTAATAATGTAGTAGCTTTTGTTTTTCTCAAAACCTCACTAATAGTGTACTTTTTAACTTTTGCCAATTTGATATGTGCTAATCTGTGATAAAGACATACAAGGGAATATTATCAGCCTTATATATGAAAGGAATGAACTACTGATGTAACTTGTTACAACTTAGATGAACCTCAAAACTGTATGGTAAGTGAAAGAAATCATGAGCTAATTTAGGGATATGAAGGCCCTGAAAGTAAACTTGAAGGGGTTAAAAGCAACAAATGTCCCTGAGCCTGTAACGGGGATCCAGTGCCACCTGTCCCTTTTGCCCTAAAGGAGTCCTCACAGCTTCTACCTTGTTAAATATCAGAAATGTCAGAAAAAAAAAGAATACCCCTTTTCGTATAATGTAAGTGTGATTATTCCCTTTACTAGAAACCTGGAAAAGCCCAGACACAGCTGGCATGGGGGCTGGACTAACCAGCTTAGGCAACATCCAGTGAATTCCCATAGAAGACACTGATCAGAGACACCAGGTGGATTTTCCCACACAGGACCACTCCCACATGGGAGCTTTCTGTTTTACTTTCCCTAAGAGGTTTTCCCATTATGAGGGACTCCTTTCCTGCTTGGCAGGAACTATGCCTTCTCTCCTTTTTTATACTCTGTAATAAAATCTTTCTAAACTTCATCCTCTATGGTCTATGGATTTCACTCACTGAATTCCTAAGACAAGTACCTGGAGGGAACAAATTCAGTAAATGTTTTGTATGGCTGGCCAGCACCCTAAATCCTGACATACAGCCTAAACAAGAGCCACGAAAGGATTTGTCCCTCTGAAAGGCACCCCAGATTACTATACCAATCGGACACAAAAAGTCATATGTATTTTTTTTTTGGTAATATAAAATGCCAAGAACAGGCAAATTTACACTGACAAAAAGTGGGTTAGTTTCTACACTGCTGGTGGGAATGCAATCTGGTCCAGCCATTGTGGAAAACAGTGTGGAGGTTCCTAAAACAGCTAAAGATTGATCTACCATATGACCCAGCTATAGCACTCCTAGGCATATATCCTAAGGACTCATCTCATTTCCTTACAAGTACGTGCTCAACCATGTTTATTGCTGCTCAATTTATAATAGCTGGGAAATGGAACCAGCCTAGATGTCCCTCAACAGATGAGTGGATAATGAAGATGTGGCACATTTATACAATGGAGTTCTACTCAGCGGTAAAGAAAAATGAAGTTATGAAATTTGCAGAAAAATGGATGGATCTGGAAAGTATGATACTAAGTGAGGTAACCCAGGCCCAGAAAGCCAAGCGCCACATGTTCTCTCTCATATGTGGATCCTAGCTACAGATGACTGGTCTTCTGCGTGAGAAGGAAAATACTTAGTAGCAGAGGCCAGTAAGGTACAAAGGAGACATAAAGGGTGGAGAAAGGAAGGGAAGAGGATACTTAATAGGTTGATATTGTATATATGTAATTACAATGATTGTAATGGGGAGGTAATATGATGGAGAATGGAATTTCAAATGGGAAAGTGTGGGGGTGGGGAGGGAGGGAATTACCATGGGATATATTTTATAATAATGGAAAATGTTAATAAAAATTTTTTTAAAAAGTGGGTTAGTAGTGGACAAGATATAGGGTAGGGAGGAATGAAGAGTAATTACTTAATGAGTATGAGGTATTCTTCTGGAATGAATTGTCTAAGTTCTAAAACATCATAGTAGTGCCAATTCCTACAATGAACTAATTTGCTTATTTATCCCCCAATTTTTTTTATTTTTTTGTTTTTATTTTTATTTATTTGAGTGACAGAGAGCAAAAGAGGCAGAGAGAGAGAGAGAGAGAATGGGCACTCCCTCCAGCCACTGCAAATGAACTCCAGACACATGTGCCACCTTGTGCATTTGGCTAACGTGGGTCCTGAGGAATCGAGCCTCGAACTGGGGTTCTTAGGCTTCACAGGCAAGCGCTTAACTGCTAAGCCATCTCTCCAGCCCAATCCCCCAAATTCTTACTTAACACATTTTTACTGTAATGTGACAGTTCTAAGAAGTTGGACAGATGGAAGTATTTAGAGAGTTAGTTAGTATACTATGAAAGGTAACTCAGAGTTCTTTTGTCCTGTTATATCATAGAAATATAGAGTAAATTGATAGTCTCAAAGAAGAGCCTTCATCAGAATCAGACCATTCTGACCCTGATCTCCAACTTCTAGATGGCAGAACTGTGATAAATGAATTTATGTTAATAAGGCACTTAGTCTATGCTACTTTGTTTTTTAAAATTATTTATTTATTTAGAGAGAGGATGGATGTGCCAGGGCCTTCAGCCACTTTGAACAAATTCCAGATGCATATGACCCCTTGTGTGCATGTGTAACATTGCATGCTTGCACCACTGGGCACCTGGTTTCCTGGGACCTGGAGATTTGAACAGGAGTTCCTAGGATTCATGGGTAAGTGCCTTAACCACTAAGCAATCTCTCCAGCCCCCTACGATACCTTTCTTATAGAAACAGACTGTAACAGTTGAAGAACGTTATAAACCTACTATATGATACTGATATTGAATGATACTTTAAATAGCTGTATATTATCAATATTCATAAGATGTAACTTGCACAGATAAATTTTTTAAAGATCATTTATTAAAGACTAACTAAAAACAAACCTTCATAAACATGCTTTGATGAAAAGGCTAAAAGGCATGGTGGCACACATGTTTAATCCCAGCACTTGGGAGACAGAGGTAGGAAGACTGTTGTGAGTTCAAGGACAGCCTAAGATTACATAATGAATTCTAGGTCATCCTGGCCTACAGCAAAGAGGGGGGGGGGGTGATAGAGAAAGAGATAGAGCTAAAAAAGAAATAGTTTTACAAACATTTTAATATACTATGTGTAGAAATAAAGGAGTATATATTACATAGCAGACACGAGAATATCTAACTACAAACACATTGAACTACAGGTATTTATTCACAAAAGGACATGAAGTATATGCACAATTATTCATGACAGTAGTATTTGTAATAGTAAAATAAGAAAGTTAATGCAATAGGCTATAACAGTAGACTAGTTAAATTAATTACTATGCAAATATACAAAAGATTGCAAGCGGGCTGGAGAGATGGCTTAGCGGTTAAGCGCTTGCCTGTGAAGCCTAAGGACCCCGGTTCGAGGCTCGGTTCCCCAGGTCCCACGTTAGCCAGATGCACAAGGGGGCGCACGCGTCTGGAGTTCGTTTGCGGTGGCTGGAAGCCCTGGCGCGCCCATTCTCTCTCTCTCCCTCCATCTGTCTTTCTCTCTATGTCTGTCACTCTCAAATAAATAAATGAAAATGAACAAAAAAAAATTAAAAAAAAAAAGATTGCAAGGATGTTGTGTTTGGGAGAGGGTTTAAAGAGAATGCTCTCTGTGCACACATACACTAGCATTATTTTGCAAGGGAGGAAGGATAAGAGTTTTCTCTTGTAGCCTATGCTGGACTGGAATTTACTATGTAGCCCAGACTATTCTCAAATTCACGGCAAATCCTGACTCAGTGTTATGAATATAGGCATGAGACTCCACAACCGGCTTACACATCATCTTTTGTGTAATGAGGTGCAAAAGGAAGAGTGCATATTTCAATTTATATTATGAGACAAATGTAAATATATACATACAACGTCTATTTAAGAGTAGTTAACTATAGAGATGGACAGAAAGGCAAGAATCAGTAAATATTATTATATAGCTTAAAATTGACCTGTGAGAATGTATTTCAAGAGGAAAAACATGGGTTATTCACTTGTTTTAAAATTAAAACCCAATCTACAGCCAGGTGTGGTAGTACAAATTTTAATGCCAGCACTTGGGAGGCTGTGGTAGGAGTATGATTATAATGATTCACAAGTTTGGGGCCAGCCTAGCCTACAGAGTGAGTTCCAGATCAGCTTGGGTTAGAGTGAGACCCTGCCTCAATTAAACTAAAAACAACAAGAACAACAAGCAAAACCAAATCCAATCTAACAAAAGTGCTAAACTAGATGAGATAACAGATGTAAAGCATATCAGGGATTGCCCCATCTACATGACCACTGTAAAAAGAACCTACATATTGTCAAATGGCCCCATCTCTTCTTACTGCTAACCAGTCTCCATGCTCTAGGATACAGCTCTAGAACTGTATGTCTTGTAATAAATTATGCTTTCTTTTCTGAAGGCCTTTCTACCTAATCTGTTACCTTGTGCTTTCTTATTCTCCCCAACCTCCATATCAGACAGACACACAGCCCCTCCCTATTAGTCTCAAGTATCTGGTGAGGCAGCCTTACGAAGAATCTCTTCTGTTGTTTTGTAATGCTGAGCATCGAACTCAGGGTACAGGGCTAGGGAAGCACTCTCCACTGAGTGATATTTGGCACTATCTATATGATATTAGATAACCACAACAAAAACTTTTCAATTTAATTTACTTATCTATAAGGTAACAGTTCTCTCAGGCAGCTGTGGTATTTAACACAGATGAAATAAGCTAATGTAGGAAAAGCATGTTATTTGGCGAATACCAAACAGATAATAAAAATGAAACATTTGTGTGTGTGTGTGTGTGTGTGTGTGTGTGTGTGTGTGTGTGTGTGTATTTATTCGAGACTTTCATTAACCTGTCACATATCTCCATCTTTGTTCTTTAAAATGAAGACTCCTTTAAAAATTGTAATCTAAACAGTTCCTGGTGGGAAAGGGAAATGCAGAGGCTTTTTATTTTACTTAGCCTAGTCTTTTTTTATTTATTGGTGGGTGTATGTGTAATGATGTGGGTGATGATGATGTGGAGAGTGTTTAGGACAGGGTTTGTTATTTGGAGATCCTCAACTCCACCTTCCACTGCAATAGGTATGTTCAGATTAAAGAGGCTTGTGCCCCCCCTTTGGTGTCCAACTTTACATGGCGGCTGGGGTGCAAGAATCTTTAGTCACTGAAGACATTGCTCCTGGGAGCTTTGCTTTTGATTTCTTTTGTGTTTTTTAAAATTTTATTGATTTTCTACCTATGTGTATCTGTGTGTATGACTGTGTCAGGGCCTCCTACACTACAATGAACACGACACTTGCATCGCTTTTTGCATTGTGCTTACATGCATAACTTGGAAATTGAACCTGGCCAGGCTGGCAGGCTTTGCAAAAAAGCATCTTTAATGGCTAAGTCATCTTTCCCTATGTATTTCTTCTTAAATAAAATTACTTTAAAAAAAAATTAAGCAGAAACTTTGTATGGGCAAATCATGTGTTGGTACCATTCCCTTCCTCCCTGACCTCACTCCACTGAGGATAATCCAAAGTAGGGTTACTGGTTGTGTTGTGTACTTATGAATTATGAGTTGTGAGAACAGCAGTCAGTCATTGTGGAAGGGACTTTGTGTGTGAGAAAAGAAAACAACAATCAAAACAATGAGCTCAATGAAACATCACTATTCTCCCTGTGCTTTACCGACTATACCCATGTAATAGAATCTAAACTGCTTAGCTATACCTATTCAAGAGAAGAAAAATATCTAAAAGATATCTAATAAAATTCAGAACTTCACTTGAACAAATCCTCTTATGGATTCCTAACCCAACATATATCAAAAATTCCTGGTTTTGATATGGAAGTTTAAAATTTATATGTAAAAGATAAATAACTACAATGATACAAAATAAAGGATGTTAGCAACTAGCATAACTTCTTACATGAAGCTGGTGTGTAAACAAGTAAAAATTATAAAAGTATATGGGTTAAAAAGTCAGTTCTTAAAGCAAAACAACAAACAAACTTTCAAAAATATTGAAATGTGTTGCTTTACAAGGGTTTTTAAAAATGAACTGGAAAAGAAGCGAGGTAGTCTTAAATAACACCAATCATTTTGTCTGCCAAAAGTGATTCCCAAGTATAGAATATGACTACTGGCTGGTAAAGTGAGTCACACTATTAGACTGAAAGGCTCAATACACATCATTTATTTTACAATTCGGTACCTCGACATCCTGAACACTGGATAAAAAAGTTGATTAAATCCAGAAGTGCGATGTCCCTGTCTTGTTTATATGATTCAATCCAGTCATCCACCACGGACTGTGGAAAAAAAATATAAAAATAAAAATTTCAAAAAAATCCCAAATTATACAAAATAGATTTGTTTAAAGGCTTGTGTGTTTGTGCATTAGAAGAAAATTACTTACCTGAAAGTACTGCTTTGTGGTCAAATAAAAGTAGACGTCCCTAAGTTTTTTTAAAAGGCTAATAAAAATTCCATTACTAGGTCTCAAAGATTTGTTCACAACAGAGCATAATTCAAACCTGACCTTCCCAAAGTCATGAAAGTCAATAATTACTATGCAACTAGGGATAATAATATAAAATCTATGTTATAAAAATTAAACTTCATTCATACACATACAGAAGCTTTCTGAGTATCAGAAAACTTAAACTAATAGCACATACAAAGAGAATGCACACCATATACAATACAGCACAATGATTTCTTTTTGGGAATATAAGAATGGTTCAGTTTTTAGAAACCAAATAATTGAGCTTGGTATGGTAGCTAATGCCTATAACCATAGCACTCAGTAGGCTGAGCAAGGCAGATCATTTTGAGTTCAAGGTCAGCATGGGGCTACAGAGTTAATTCCGGGGTCACCCAGGGCTAGACTGAGACCCTGCTTCAAAATATAAGAAAGAAAACAAAAGAAAAAAAGAAAAGGAAAAGGAAAAGAAAGATAGTAAGTAATTGAATTAATCATTGAAGTATTACTATATTGCAAAAGTTCCTAAGAGCTTTGCAGATAATCTTAATAAATTCTAGAAAACCAGACTTAGATATGACCTACTTAAAGTAAATAAAGATTAAATCATATTTATTATTAAAATACTTGAAATTTCAACTGAAGAAGGAATATGACCAAGCATTCAATTCAGGTATTAAGTTTTTAGTTGACAGAGGTATAAGTATAATACACTAGTATGCACTAGATGAGGTTGAGAAGAAAACCAGTCTTCTAAAGTGAAACAGATTAGTAACAAAAATTTGACAAGATGGTTGACTAAAGCAAAAATGTACAGAATAATTTCATAATACTAGCAATAGTGAACTATTCAACAAAATTTAGATACAACTCAAGAAGAAAGAAACTACAATAAAGAAAATATTGGGCTGGAGAGATGGCTTAGCAGTTAAGCCTGTGAAGCCTAAGGACCCTGGTTCAAGGCTCGATTCCCCAGGACCCATGTTAGCCAGGCGCACACATCTGGAGTTCGTTTGCAGTGGCTAGAGGCCCTGTCACGCTCATTCTCTCTCTCTATCTGCCTCTCTCTCTCTGTAATTCTCAAATAAATAAATAAAAATGAACAAAAAAAATTAAAAAAGAAAATATTTAACCAACTAGGTCATTTTAAAGATCTAAAGATTTTAAAGATTTAGGGATACCTCAAAATTTATATTTTATCAACCTGGGAGGCAAATAAAATATTCTAGTTGGCATTCTAAATGTTAAGATTGCTTGGAATTTCCATTGGTGGGAGTGGTGGGATTTTAAAGAAAATATATTAAAATAAAATATTTTAGAATAAGTTATTTGTAGACCAAAGTACATTTTGTATATAGTAAAATGAATAATTTAAAATTATAGCTTGATAAGTTTTTACAAATACATCCCAATGTCTAATCATAGCCAGATAAAGACAAAACATTTCCAGAATGTAAATATGCTCTAATGGTTCCTTCTCATTCATAACTATTTCCAGTTCTAAGGGTATTATTCTGATATTATCATAATTAATTTGACATACTTTTGAATTTTTAAAAAATATTTTTAAAATTTATTTATTCGAGAGAGAAAGAGGCATATAGAGAGAAAGAGAGAATGGCATGCCAGGGCCTCTAGCCAATGCAAATGAATTCCAGAAGCATGTGCCTCCTTGTGCATCTGGCTTACTTGGGTCCTGGGGAATCAAACCCAAGTACTTAGGCTTTGCAGGCAAATACCTTAAACGCTAAGCCATTTCCCCAGACCCTGAACATTTTTTTTTAAATATATGTTAGAAATCTCTTCTGTTACACTACTGGTACTGTTTCATCATATGCATATATTTATTATTCACTACCTGTTTTACTGCTGATGGCTATGAATACTGTTTCTAGGTTAAGGGTATTACAAACAAAATTGCTACAAATATAACTATGCTTTTTATATGACATATTCTTTTTCTGCTTAGATATACAGAGTACACATATGTCAAGGGCTAGCTGATCGTGCATAAGAATTTATAAAAACAAGTGTAGCTGCATGTGGTGGAACATGCCTTTAATTACAGCACTTGGAAGTCTGAGGTAGGAGGACAGCTGTGAGTTCAAGGTCAGCCTGAGAGTACATAGTGAATTCCAAACAACATGGGCTATAGCCTACCTTGAAAAAACAAAAACAAGGGCAGTAAGTTTTGGTTCTATCAAAAATTTATGAGATACATAAAGTCTGACTTCCAGATGCTTCAGATATTAACAAAAGTAGGTATTTTTAATCCTTTCAATTTAACCTGTACAGTTGGGAATGCCTTTTTTTCCCCAATACCATTTCTTGAGGAGAACCATCTTCTCATCTTCCAAGTGAATAAAGAAGAGTTTCTGTACTTAATACTGTTCATACTTTGATACATCTGTGCCTCAGAGGTTTTGTTTTAAAAGCATGCATGAGAGATTTGAGTTTTATCCCCAGTACTCACATAAAAAAAGTCATGCATAGTGAGTGGCTCTCATTAGTGCTGGGGAGGCACAGACAGTTAGATCCCTGGACCTTGCTGGCCAGAAAGTCTAGCCTAATCTGTTATTGTTGTGGAACACTTCTTGAAGTGTGACATGGTCACTGCCTTCTTAAAGTGTCAACAGCACTAATTTCCCATGTAAGACTGAGACCCTTAACTTTCTGTCAAGGAACATGAAGGAGCTCACAAAACCATGCCCCTCACCAAGAATTTACGAACATTTAACAATTGCAAGGATAGAGGCACCCATGAAAACATGCTGCTCCCCAAATATTTATATACTTAAGTATGGCTAGGATAAAGGAGCTCATTAGGGCACACTCTGACTTACAGTGCTAACCATTACGAAGATAGGGGGTCTCATGAGACCATACCCCTCCTCAGAATTTAAAGGCAATTTTAAGTTGGTAGGAGCTCACAAGTTTTAACCCTCTCCCCAACAATATATAGACAGTCATAGATGTTTGGAGAGAGACATTTTCTTCAGTGACACAGCTGCCCTTAAGTAGCCTGAGCTCATGTCAGTAACACATCATTCATGCTTCTGTAAGTAACCCCAATTCAATTAACTGGTTCATCAAACTATAGTTATATAGATTTGTGTCTTTGTTTTCTGCACTGATGACCTATCTGAGGTTATTAGACATTTGTACATGTCTCCCCCACCCAAAAAAGGTCATCCTGTGGCCTCCACATATGTATGCTGTTTTGTGCCCCTTCCCCACATGTATACCACACATACATTTAAAAATATAAGTAAATAGAAGATTAGGGAAAGATTATGGTGGCAGTAGGTTGAAAAACCATTCTGTTGAAGGTTCAACTCTATTGAATATACAAGACCCCATGAGCACAGAATGATGAGAGCCAGCAATATACAATGCTTGTCACAAGTGACTTTTAAGACTCAGAACACAAGCAAAAAGTTGTGATCTAAGGAATAAGATGTGGAACAAAGGTGAGGAAGAAGCTATTGTTACATGGGTTAAACATTTGGGAAGTCATTCTGAACACGCTGACAGCAATTTTGTTTAATTCCCAAAATAATAGTACCAATTTATGCTTCTATCATTTTATATAATGTGTGTGTGTGTGTGTGTGTGTGTGTGTGTATTAGAGAAGGAGAAAGAATGGGCATGCCAGGGCCTCCAACCACTGAAAACAAATTCCAGAAATATGTACTCCATGGTGTATCTGGCTTACCTGAGTCCTGGGGAATAGAACCTAAATCTCACTGATTTGGACAGACTAGCTAATAAGCAAGCTTCAGGGGTCCTCTTGTCTGTGCCTCCCCAGTGCTGTGATTATATGTACAGGTCTTTATGCCCATATATGGGTGCTGGGGATCCAAACTCAAGTCAAGCACTTTACTGACTGAGTCATATCCCTACCCTTGCTGTGCTTTATTTATTTATGTACTTACTTATTTATAAGGGAGAAGCAGGGAAAGGGGTAGGGGGAAAAAGGAGGGGAGTGCATGCACACTCCAGAGCTTTCTTCCACTGCAAATGAACTTCAGACATATGCATCACCTTGTGCATCTGGCTTTATGTGGGCACTGGGAATTCAAACTGGACAGTCAGGTTTTGCAAGCAAGTACCTGAGCCCTCTCTTCAGCTCTTAAAGTTGCATACTTGGGTATATCTAAGGGACATTACTTGGGAAGATCAAATGAAGTTAAGAACTACATTAATTCAAAAGTAATCACACACAAAGGTCCCTGAGAAGTTAGACAAAATAAAAATCTGTTCTTTAAAACTTATTAATCTAGCTATCAAGAAATAACTTACATGTATAGTCTTTGGTTTTATTTCCACACTTCAAAACAAAGTAATTATTCTATGAAATGCATGTAAGATGACTGCAGTAGTATATGAGAAGAGTATCTTTTTGTTGTTGTTGTTTTGTTTTGTTTTTCGAGGTAGGGTCTCACTCTAGCCCAGGCTGACCTGAAGTTCACTCTGTAGTCTCAGGGTGGCCTCAAACTCACAATGATTCTCCTACCTCTGCCTCCCAAGTGCTGGGATTAAAGGCGTGAGCCACCACACCTGGCAAGTGTCTTTTTTTTTTTTTGAAGATTATTCTAGGAGTAAAAATATAGTCATGAAATGCAGTTTTGAGTTTCTTCACTGTGTAAACTTGAACTTTTTATACCCATATCTTAAAAAATGGTATAAATTAGTGGAACACAGAAAAAAGTCATATTTTTGATGAGTGAAATTTAGGGGCAAATGAATCTTAAATATATAAGATATCTAACTGAATTAACATTGAGACATGATAGTATGTAATTAAGACCCTCTTAAGAGAGTAAAAGATGACAAACAAAAATGCAGCAATGGTATAGAAAAAGTAAGGAAGGATTACATTAATTGCTCAGCCACAACTTTCTTTAAAATTTTTTAATATTTACTTATTTGAGAATGAGAAAGAGGGAGACAGAAAGAAAGAATGGATACAGCAGGGCCTCCAGCCTCTGCAAAAGAACTCTAGATGCATGTGCCACCTTGTATAACTGGCTTACGTAGGTCCTGAGGAATCGAACCTGGGTTGTTTGGCTTTGCAGGCCAGCACCTTAAACACTAAGCCATCCCTCCAGCCCACTGATCCACAACTTTCTATGCAGGTAACATATTGAGATCCACACTTCCATTGCCAGCAATCTATCCATCCATCAATACTCAGCTGCTCGCTACTTCTTCACCACACACTTAAAAGAGACTTCAGGTTATAAACACTATGGCTCCTTAACAGAAAAGGAACAATTATTATTGCTTCATACATCATGTACTTATTCTTCAGAAAACAAACAGATTTTAAACATTCTGCTCCCTTATACTGTACTAGAGCACCACCAACCATTAAAAAATTTCTTCTTTTAGGCAGAGTGAAATAACACATGTCTATAATTTTAGCACTGGGGAGGCTCAATGAAAATGAATGTGATTTCAAGGCCAATCTGGGCTAAATAGAAATTTCTAGGTCAGCCTGGTTGGCATTCATGTCTGCAAAAAATTTTTTTCTCTTGTATCAGAGTCTAAGAACTTCTCTTCAGTTTAAGAGCAATACCTGGTATGCATTTAAGTACTCACTAGAGTTCGTTATTATAAAATATAAGATTACTATTTTAAAAAGCAGCATCGACATGGTATACAAAAACATTTAAATATGAGTAAAATAAACTGTAATGAAAGTACAAAAATATAAATCATTCAAAAGCAACCATAAGAAATTTGTTGTAGCTCTATTCATATCTGATGAAGCAGGAATAAAGACAAAAATATTACCAAGCATAGAGAATTTATAGTAATAAAAGGGTAAAATGGATATATTTATCAGAAAATTCTAACACTGACAAATATACATAAACTAAGTAACAAACACTTCCTAACAAAAAGTAAACTACTAAAAAAATAGGCAAATGCACAATCATGGCTGTTATTTTTAACGGTGTTGCTCTTGGTAACTGGTAAATAAAACTGACAACAATTATTAATTACGTAGAGGATATGAATAATATTACCAATAAATATGCTTTGAGCAAGATATGTAAAACCAACAATTAGCCGGGCGTGGTGGCGCACACCTTTAATCCCAGCACTCGGGAGGCAGAGGTAGGAGGATCGCTGAGAGTTCGAGGCCACCCTGAGACTACATAGTGAATTCCAGGTCAGCCTGAGCCAGAGCGAGACCCTAACTCGAAAAAACAAACAAAAAAAAAAAACCCCAACAATTTAAAATTATATATATAGAATTCAAAAAGAAAACCATAAACCAACCCTCTAAGTTTGTAGGGAACGAAATAACAGATTGGTTTCTCTTAAGTTAGAAATCAGCAACAAAAATATGTATTCTAAGACATATGCTAATGTTCAGTAAGTAGAAAGTAATTTGAACTGAGGATAAAACACATACCAAAATTTACACAACCAGCTAAAGCCATCCATACAGTGAAGCCTCAGTTTACTTACAGTGAAACATCACTTTGCTTACCACTGTAAGCAAAATTTAGCTTTAAGTAATAACTTACATTTAATTAACAACTTAAATACATAAAGGTCTAAGTCAATTATCTTAAACTGAGTTAAGAAATCTATCAAAGATTTCCAGGTAAGATGGTTGCATAAAAGTCACATCAAACCAGCCTAGGGAGGGATTTAAGCAAAACCACAGCAAAACACACTTTTCTTCCAAAAAGTGAAGGTATGAAAGTTTTTATATGCCACAGTGGAGAAGCAGGAGGGACCAAGATCTACCAGGAAGGAGGAAAATGGCTAGAATCCTGCCAAGGCACTTGTGGTCCCAATCCACTTGGATCCACACCCACCCGGCCCAAGGTTGCTGGGCTGCAGGAGCAGAGACCAAACAAAGGGATTTTCCAACCTCATCAGCCTCCTTGCAAAGTCAAGAAACTTGAAGGGGAGACTGCAGAGACCAGCAGAAGGGGATACAGGTGGGAGCAGTTGAGCAGTTCCAGTACAAATCTTATAACTCCCATCCTCCAACTGTCAGAACCACAAACATCTGGAGAACGCATTTGGCCCCCAGCAGCAGGGCATCCAACATAGCTGATCAGAGCACCAGATTCACAGTACAACAAGAAGGGATCAAGATGGGCACTCAGCATTGGTGAGATTTGAAGCCACCTCAAAAGGTAACAAGGCCAACTGATCAAAAAGCAGGTACATAGGCCTGCACTGGAAGTGCTAATCTCTCTTAACATGTCAGGGCAAGTTATGGGTTACATATTCGTGGTTGGCTTTACCTTTCTCAATTAAGCTGTATAAGAGGGTTGACTATTGTTAACTTTGATGCTTTCAGATTCATATGGCCTTTGTCTTTTTCTTCTGTCATTATTGGGGGCAGGGTCTGATTCAGACCCAGGCTGACCAGGGGCCCATTTCAGAACAGAAATCTCAACCTCTCAACTGACAGGATTAAGGGTGTACAGCAACACACACACTTAGGGATGATGGCTTTACAAGGTTATATGTTTGTTTCAATCCCCACACATATAGACTCTGTGCTGGTTCTTACTGAATGCATATATTACTCAGCTGAATTTCATACTTTGCAAGTAAATTACTCCACTCAGCCCACTAGAATATTTGAATTGCAAGCAAACTCAACACCTAGGATTACTTCTGTGGTTAGACTGGCATACAAGAACTACACTTGGCACCTTAAACTCCTACTCTGACGGTACACAAAGTTAGATTTCAAAGTCTAAGAGCACCACAGATAATTAGAAAACCCAAACATCAAATCAACTCAGGATGAAAAAAATCGCTAAATTATAATACAAGAAACACAAAAATAACACACTCCCACCAAAAATTATAAATCCATCAGAATTGACCCCCCCAATGATATTGTTTTTAGATGAAATGGCTGACAAAGATTTCAAAAAAATAATTTTATCTATACTCAAATCAAAGAAGATATCAAAGGACTCAAGGAAGAAACAAGGAGAAAATAAACTCCTGAAGGAACTCCAAGAGAATGAAGGAAACCAACTTAATGAAATAAGGAGGTCATTATAAGACATGAGTAAGGAAATAGAAATACTGAAGAAAAACCAGGCAGAAATACTAGCACTGAAAAACACAGTCAAAAAATTAAAAACCTCTGTAAAGAAACTCTTCAGCTTCATATGACCCCAATGGTTGAGTGAGTGTTTAAGAACTTGAGCCACTGGGGTTTTGTTCAGGAAGTCTTTTTCCATTCCTATATCATGGAAAGTACTTCCTAAATTTTCTTCCAGTATTTTTCGAATTTCTGGTCTTATGTTGAGGTCTTTGATCCATTTGGATTTGAGTGTAGTACATGGTGAAATGTGTGGATCAAGTTTTAGTTTCCTGCATGTGGTTATCCAGTTTGTCCAGCACCATATAATAAGCAAAGCCAATAGAATACCCACAGAATGGGAGAAAATATTTGCAGGTTATCCAACTGATAGAGGCCTTATCTCTAGAATTTACAAAGAACTCAAAAGTCTAAACAATAAGAAGACAAATACCCCAATCACAAGATGGGGCAAAGAGTTGAACAGGCAATTCATAGAGGAAGAGATACAAATGGCAAACACACACTTAAGAAAATGTTCATCATCCCTAATTATCAGAGAAATGCAAATTAAAAAACTATGAGATTCCACCTTACCCCAATAAGGATAGCCAACACCAAAAAGTCAAATGAAAATAAATGCTGGTGAGGATGTGGAGAAGCAGGGACACTTATTCACTGTTGGTGGGAATGCAGGAAGGTACAACCACTTTGGAAAGCAATATGGAGACTCCTGCAAAAGCTGACTATAGAAATACCAACAGACCCAGTTATACCCTTACTGGGCATCTACCCTAAAACCTTCAAACCAAAGGCCAGAGAGATTTGCTCAACCATGTTTGTAGCAGCTCAATTCGTAATAGCTAAAAGCTGGAATCAACCCAGATGTCCATCATTAGAAGAATGGATAACAAAGATGTGGTATATCTACACAATGGAATTCTATACAGCAGTAAGGAAAAAACGACATAAAGATATTTGAGGAAAAATGGTTGAACCTGGAACAAATCATTCTCAGCGAACTTACCCAATCACAGAAAAAAAATCAATACATAGTCTCACTCATCTACAACACCTAACCTGAATCTACCAAAGATACCTTACATACCCAGCAAGCACCTCATGGACTAGACAATAGAATGGATGGGAGGGCGGGGAGGGCATCGAAGGGTGGAAAACAGTAATCTGGACCCAAATGGCAATGGTACCATAAAATTCTACTTCCTAAAAGACAGAACAAATGGCTGAACCTTCACTAGAGCCTTACAGGAAACACCTGAACCACAAGACACTGGAGAGGGTAGGATCAAGACTAACCTAAATTTCCTACATCTTCCCTCCCTCCCTCCCTTTCCCCCTCTCCCCTCTATCTCTCTCCTCTCTAACTCTTGTATATTAGTTATGTTCTTCCTCAATTTCTTAGTGGACACTGACCTGTAACCCCCACTTCCAGCTTGGGCCTACCATCCACAATGAGCTTTTGATCAGAGAAACCTACAAGGTTTCCCAAAACAATGACAGACTTCTGTCAGAGTACTTGATGACCCACCAAAGGCCAGTGGTAAGGCCCTATTGCTGAAGACTCCATACGCAGCTGACACGTAAAATGGAATGACATGGCTGGAAGCCAGGAGAGAGTCAGTCCCCAGACAGTCAGCGTGTCTAGTGCCAGAAGGCGCTACATAGGCGACTGGGGGAAATGACCAAGATCTGTCCAAGCAACTCATTGTTTAACCTAATTAGCAACAAATAACCTGAGGTGATGCCCACACAAGTGCAATAGTGGTACACAGCCATGGTGAGGAACCAATTGCTCTTGATTTGGCTAACTGATCCACTCAGTGGTACTAGACCCATAGTTGGAGCTGGGAAACAAGTCAGAACCATACCCAAACACAAGCCCACTCTACAATAGCAAGCTACCATCAATCATGGGGTATAAGAGGGCCTACACCTATCAAACTGTCTATCAAAAAAGTAAGTGTTATCTCAATTTTCCGGGTGCTAACTTACTCTCCATTGGAGAGTCTGCTTCTCTTTTTCAGATAGATGCAGATCCTAAGGAGAGAGCTGCCCCAACATATCTCAAAAGGGGCCCAACTGAAACTAAGGATAATTGGCGAAACAAGCAAGGGTGATGTTTTCCTGTGAACCAGATACCAGCACAAAGGGGAAGGAGACCAACGCAGAGAAAAATCAACTCCTACCAAATCAGAGAGCCAGAGCCTCAGAGGCCCCCAACACCTCAGCACTGAAGCAGACCAAAAATGAACCCAACGTGGCTCAAGGAAATTTTGCGGAAGAGGGGGCAGAAAGAATGTCAGAGTCACATGTTGGGTCATGATTTGCAGAGACATTTATCATACCAATAACTGGGGGCTAACTCCACAATGCATGACCCATTTACATCAACAAGGAGGGTCCAATAGGAGGGGGTAGATCACAGATGAGCCTAAACAATGGTACCAAACTGCCTGTATTTACTGAAAAGAAAACTAATAAATTAAATTAAAAATAAATAAATAAAAATAATAAAAATAAAAATAAAAACCTCTGTGGAAAGTCTCACCAGTAGGATGGATGAAGGACAGAACAGAATATCTAAACTAGAAGACCAGGTGGTAGATCTAATACAGTCCAACAAAGAGAAAGATAATCTAACAGGAAGGTATGGATAGGAATTTCAAAATATTCAGGACACTATAAGAAACTTTTAGAACCCCAAAAAGACAAAACCTGGAAAGAAACTCTCCTTGCCATATTATAATTAAACTACTGCAAACCAAAAAAAAAATATATGCAAGCAATTAGAGAGAAAAAGCAAGTCACCTATAAAGAAAGGCAAGCCCATCAGGATCACAGCAGATTAAACAAAACAAACATTAAAAGCCAGAAGGGCTTGGAATGATGTATTCCAAGTTTTGAAAGATAACAAGTGTAAACCAAGATTACTTTATCCTGCAAAGCTATCTATCAAAATTGAAGGAGAGGGGCTGGAGAGATGGCTTAGTGGTTAAGTGCTTGACTGTGAAGCCTAAGGACCCTGGTTCGAGGCTTGATTCCCTAGGACCTATGTTAGCCAGATGCAGAAGGTGGTGCATGTGTCTGGAGTTCCTTTGAAGTGGCTGGAGGCCCTGGCACATCCATTCTCTCTTTCTCTCTCTCTGCCTCTTTCTCTGTCTGTCACAAATAAATAAATAAAAATAAACAATTTTTTTAAAAAATTGAAGGAAAAATAGACATTTCACAACAAAAATAGGCTAAAGGAATTTATGACCATACTCAAGTAACAGTTAAAACAAGACAGTAAAGGAAAACCAGAAGCACTATAAAAAAAGAAGAATGGCAAGAATAAACACATACCTTTCAATATTCACTCTTAATATCTTAATATAATTGTCCTCCATGTCCCAAACAAAAGATACAGGCTTGCAGACTGGACTGAAAGGCAGGATCCTGCTGTTTGTTGCTTCTAGGAAACTCATATCTCAATAAAAAATAGGCACTGTCTCAGGGTGAAAGGATGGAAAATGGTATACAAGCAAATGGGTGTAGGAAAACAAGCAGAGGTTGCTATCCTAGTATCTGACAAGATAGACTTCAAACCAACATTAGTGAGAAAAGATAAAAAGTCACATTATACTGGTTAAAGGAAGACTCCAACTGGAGTACATTACAATCCTAAACATATATGCACCTAACATGGGGGCTCCCTATTTCACAATACACACACTGTTAGACTTAAGGTCACAGGTAACACAAAACACAATTATAGTAGCTGACTTCAATACACTATTCTCATCTATTAACAGGTCATCCTAGCAAAAAATTAACAGAGACATCTGGATTAAATGATGTCATGAACAAATGGACCTAACAGGTATCAACAGAACATTCCATCCAAACAATGCAGAATATGCATTTTTCCCAGCAGCACATGGAACATTCTCCAAAATATGTTAGGACACACAAAAATATTTTAACAGATACAGGAAAACTGAAATAATCTCTTGTACTCTATATGACCAAAATGGGATCAAAATAAATTAGCAACAAGAAAAATCACAAAACATATTAAAATTCATGGAGACTAAAAGATTACACTCTTGAATAATCAATGGGTCATTGAGGAAATCAATAAATTCATAGAATCAAATGATGAAGAGAATACAACATACCAAAACATTTAGTATATTTCACAAGTAAACAATTTAATGCTTCACCAGAAGGCCTTAGAAAAAGAACAAGGTAAACCAAAACTCAGTACATGGGAAGAAATTAATGAAACAGAAACCAAAAAAGCAATCCAAAAAAGATACAATGAAACAAAGAGTTGGTTCTTTAAAAGGATAAACAAGATTGATAAACCCTTAGCAAATCTGACCAGAAGAAAAGAAGGAGACAAAAAATAATAAAATTAGAAAAGAAAAAAGGCACCATTACAATAGATACCAAAGAAATTCAGAAAATCAGAACATATTTTAAGGATATATACTCCTGTAAATTTGAAAATCTGAAAGAAATGGATGCTTTCCTCAATTCATATGACCTACCAAAATTAAATCAAGATGAGATTATCCATATGAATAGACCTATAACATGTATAGAGATCCAAGGAGTTATAAGTCTCCCAACTAAAAAAATGTGCAGGCACAGATGGATTCACTGGTGAATCTTACCAGACCTTCATGGAAGAATTAATAGCAATGTTCCTCAAACTTTTCCATAAAATAGAAAAGGAAAGAATCCTACCAAACTCCTTCTACAATATCCCTCATGAACATAGATGCAAAAATCCAGAACACTATATAAATGGATGATTATATACATAAAAGACCCTAAAGACTCTATCAGAAAACTGTTATACCTCATAAACCTCATACGTTTAGCAATGTAGCAGGATACAAAACTAACATACAGTAATCAGTAGCTTTCTTATATACTAACAACAAACATACGGAGGATGAAATCAAGGAAACTCTCCCATTCACAACTGCCTCAAAAAAAAGAAAAAGTACCTTGGAAGAAACCTAACCAAGGAGGTGAAAGATCTCTACTTTAAAACATTCGAGCGAGAAATTTCAGAAGACACACAGAATCGGAAAGACATCCCATGTTCTTGAATTGGAAGAATCAATATTGTTAAAATGTCAATTTTACCAAAACTAATCTACATATTTAAAGCAATCCCCATTAAAATGCAAATGGAATTCTTCATGGAAGTAGAAAAAAAGAATCCTAAAATTCATTTGGAAGCACAAAAAACCTTGAATATCCAAGACAATTATATACAACAAAAATAAGACTGGTGGTATCACCATACCCAATTTTAAGCTATATTACAAAGACATACTAAAAAAAAAAAAACAAAAACCCACCTGTGCTGGCACAAAGACAGACACATAGATCAGTGGAACACAACAGAAGAACCAGATATTAATACAGGCAGCTGATTTTTGACAAAAATATTCACTGGAGATAAGACAGCCTCTTCAAAAAGTAGTGCTGGGAAAAGTGGCTATCTATATGTAGAAGGATGAAAATAGATCCTTGTCTTTCTCCATGCATAATAATCAAGTCTAAATAGATCCAAGACCTTAACATCAGACCTGAAACTCTGAAACTACTAGTGGAAAAAGGAGGATAAACCCTTCAACATATTGGCACAAGCAATGACTTTCTTTATATAACCCCAATTGCTCAGAAAATAAAACAGCTCTTCAACCACTGGAATCTCATGAAACTACAAAGCTTTTGTACAGCAAAAGACACTGTGACTAGAGCAAAGAGACAACCTACACAATGGGAGAAAATCTTTGTTAGCTACATATCTGACAGAGGATTAATATCCAGAACACACAAAGAACTCAAAAAAACAAAAGAATACAAGAGCAAGCACCTCAATTAAAAAATGGGCTATGGGGACTGGAGAGATGGCTTAGCGGTTAAGTGCTTGCCCTATGGAGCCTAAAGGACACCCCCGTTTGAGGCTCAATTCCCCAGGACCCACGTTAGCCAGATGCACAAGGGGGCGCATGCATCTGGAGTTCGTTGGCAGTGGCTGGAGGTCCTGGCTTGCCCATTCTTTATCTCTCTATCTGCCTCTTTCTCTCTGTTACTCTTTTTTTTGGGGGGGGGGTTGAGGTAGGGTCTCACTCTAGGCCAGGCTGACCTGGAATTCACTATGGAGTCTCAGGGTGGCCTTGAACTCACAGTGATCCTCCTACCTCTGCCTCCTGAGTGCTGGGATTAAAGGTGTGCGCTGCCACGCCCGGCTCTGTTACCCCTAAATACATAAAATAAACAAAAGGGGGGGGCATGGGACTAAATAGAGAATTCTCCAAAGAAATACAGATGGTATATAAACATCTAAAAAAGTGTTCTACATCTTTAGCCATCAGGGAAATGCAAATTAAAACTTCTTTGAGATTCCATCTTACTCCTGTCAGAATGGCTACCATCAAGAAAACAAATGACAATAAATGTTAGCAAGGATGGGGAAAAACGGGAACCCTTCTCCACTGCTGGTGGGAATGTAGTCTGGTACAGCCAATGCGGAAATCAGTGTAGAGGTACTTGAGACAGCTAAAAATAATTTACCATATATCCAGCTACAGCACGGCTAGGGATATATCCTAATGACTCTTCACACTACCTTGCAGATCCAAAACCATGTTTACTGCTGCTCTATTCACAATACCTAGGAAATGGAACCAGCCTAGATGTACATCAAGAGATGGATGGATAATAAAGATATGGTACATGTACACAATGGAGTACTGTAAAGAAAAATGCCATTATGAAATTTACAGGGAAATAGATGGCTCTGGAAAGGATTATACTAAGTGAGGTAGCCAGGCCCAGAAAGCCAAACATTGCATGTTCTCTCTTATATGTGGATCCTAGCTACAAATGTTTACAATTGTGTGTGAGCTGGAACCAAAAATCAGAAGAAGCCAGTAAGCTAGAAAAAGGCTATAAGGGAGGGAGGAGAGGGAAGGACTTAAGGGGATGGTATTGTATATATGTAAGTAGAAGAACAGATCACAGGAAGTGGAATGGCCTAGGCGAGGCCAGGGAAAGAGACTGAGTAAAAGAAAAGTGGGGGGAGGGGTTTGGAGGCTGGCTTAGTGGTTAAAGGCATTAGCCTGAAAAGCCAAAGGACCTTGTTTCAATTCCCCAGAATCTATGTAAGCCAGATGCATGCACAAGGGGGTATGCATCTTGCCTGGAGGCCTTGGCTCACCCATTCTCTCTCTTTAAAGTTTAGGCGGCAAGGTCACTGAGAAATCAAGCTGGGGCTGAGTTCCCTGTAGACCACCCAACTGAAAGGTGGAAAAAGCTACACGGCATGCAGCCCTATGGGTGACAGAAGTCATCAGCAAACAGTGAAAACAGTGGACACTGAAAGCCTCAAGTTTGGCCAGAGACAGGCCACATGACTGAACAGATGCAATAGTAGCATGTCTGGATTGGGGGAAACCAACTGCTGTCTCACTGGACTAAAGGACCGCTCCATGGAAGGGAATATATGCCTGGTACTGAAAACCTAATCAAAGGCTACGGCAGTGGAGGTTATGAGCCTTAGGGGTATAAATAATGCTCTTGTCTAGATAAATGCATGTATTATTCTCAATCAAGTTGCCCTGTAAGCACTACACTTAATGTTTATATTCATATATTAATGGTACTCTTACTTTTGGTTAGAGAACCTTCTTTTCAGATGGCAGTGACCACTGGGATGACCCAAAAGCGAACAAAGTGCTGAGAAGAATTGATGGAGCAGTGTCCAGCACTGAGACATCTCTAAAACACCCTCCAAGGCTTCAGGGTCCATGGCAGAAGAGGTGGCAGAAAGAATGTAAGAGCCAAAGGAAAGGTACCACTCTTTACAGTACAACTGTCCAGACAGAAGTTGGCCTCTATATCCTCGACCTCGCAGTACCTAGCAATACAGGACCCTCACAATAAGAGAAAAAGATGATGACATCAAAATAAAAGAGAGACTAAGGGAGAGAGGGAGGGGATATAATGGAGAGTGGTGGTGTTAAGGGGAAAGTGGGGAAGGGGAGGGAATTATCATGACTTACTATCTGTAAGAAGAGAAGTTGTCAATAAAAAGATTCAAAAAGAAATCTATCAGTATGGGTTCAGAAAAGGTATTCTCCCTAATTTGACATTTGTTTATCATTTATAGCTACTTATATGTGAGGGAGTGTGTATGTACATAAGTATGGACATCACAGGACAACTTTTAGGTTGATCCTCTCCTTCTACCATGTTTTAAGGCTGTGTTCTCCATTGTTCACTCCACTCAGCAGCTTTGAGAGGATTCTCCTACCTCTGGTTCCCCTCTCATTTTATGTGCACTGGGAATATAAAATCCCAGCACAGCTTCTGGCTTTCACATGGGGTTTGGGAATCCAGATACACAGGTTGTGTGGCAAGCACATTATTCACTGAGGTATATGGATACCATACACACAGATACACCAAAGAACATTTTTTTTCACATAGCCCCAAACCCTCTAACAGAGGGATAAATTCAGAATATCTAAGAAATTAGAGACAATTACTTTAGGACCTAAACTAACTATGACCCTCCATATATTGTCCACTGATGGGAGAAGTTAAATCATTAAAAAGAATTTCATGGAAAATACTTGTAAGTCATATTTGAAAGCAGTACATATTATTTCAATATTTCATTTGTATAAACTGGTTACATAGCCATATCTTGATGCAAGGAATGCGGAAAAATGATGTCTCTATTTGCCAGTATCCTCATGAATTTTCTTCACTATGAAAATAAAAACATGAGATTTTGGTAGACGGCCACTTGGCTTTGCCAGAATTTGTCCTCTGGCTGTCAATATTATATGCGCTCTTCCTCTTACATAAAGAAAAGAATCACTTGTGTGACTATTACAGTTTATTCAATTAATTGTCTACAAAGAAATGCTTTACTAAATTATTATATGGCCCTACAGTGGAATGAAATATAAGTAGAAAAACAAATGATCCAAATGTGTATTGGTCCTAAAAATAACGTTATTTTCACAGTAAGTAAAATGTCTGTGACACAGGTTTTAAAATTAACCTATATATACAAAGACACACACAGGAAAAGATGACAAGCGATGATAGTGGTTAAGTTCACATGCTCTCAAATCATTCCAAACAAGTCTACTCTGAAACTTTACAACAAAGACCTCTGAGAGTTGAGCCGCAGCTTCACGGGCAGTAAAGGAGCATCTGATGTGTAGCACAGACATGATATCATAAATTATGTGACCAAAAAATCCTAAAAATTTCTATTATTTGATCTTGCTCTATTGGAAAATAAGAAAAAAACTATTGAGCTTCTTTCCATAAGAATTTGAGACAGAAGAGAACATTTTAAAAACTGAGAAAGTATAACAAAAAGACAAAACTATGAGAAAACATAAAGATGTGCAAGGGAACAGTTTGTAGAATACTCAGTTAAGTTTTAATTCTTGTCCTTAAGTTCCTTTGAAAGTATAAAGATCAATCTGGATATCTATACAGTATAATGAGGTCCGATTCTTCAGCCTCTATTAGATGAAAATACATTTTTATTTAGGCTATTTGATAGGAACCTACTTAAGAAGGAGATAGATGAATATTCTTTAGTGCTGCTTAAGTGTAGACACATTCATTTTGGATAAGACAAGGAGATAGCCAATAATATTACAGTATCTTGTAAACTGAAGGTCCTAATCAGACCTGTGCATGATGGCTCATTGTGGAATGCTCATTGCTGGGAATTTGAGGCCAGCACAGGCTATATAATCAGCTCCAGGAAGGTAGGGAAATAAGAAGGGAAGGATAAAAGACCCTAATTAGGATAATTAAGTAAAAGGCTCATCTTCAAATGTGAGAATCACTAATATAATTTTTCCCATATTTTCTATTATTATACACATTGTTGTAAATTCCCACAGTATAATACTATGAGTTACATAGAGATTTCTTTATAACTTCACAAGTTTAGGCTGTTACCGTATTTTTAGGTCTAACCTAAAATATTCATGATTTTCAGAGCACATTTTTGTCTGTGTCAGCTCTTTTTTTTTTTTTTTTTTTTACATGATATCCTTCAGGGGCTTGTAGAGACAAAGTATTTGATCCTATATATGCAGATATCAATACTTGCCCCTGCTACATAAACTATCAGTGATAACTATAAATAAATCTATTGGTGGTCTATTTCTGCCAAGTATGTAAGTTCTAGGTTGACCTTGTACCTCAGCCTTAAATTGATTGTTATCCTGTGGAAAGAGCCCTTCCAAAATGGGAAGGAGTATACGTCAAGTCTCATTCTGGTAGCATCACCACTTACTATTACACCTCCCTTTACAGGAGTTGCTCAAGAACATACCTCACAGTATTGTTTCCTACTGCCCAGAGCTTGTAATCAACTTTGGCCAAGGCAATATGGGGAATTCTCCCAACCAGATGACTGCAATCCTACCTTTTCCAATTAAGATAAAATCTCCAGCCTAGGAAAGGGAACTCCACTCTCCCAAGTTTATCTTCCCAGGAGAAATGGCCTTAAATACCAGGATACATTTCAGTTATTCTTCTATCAAACCAGATTAATTATTAACTTCACTAACTTCAATGACATGCCTATAACTTCTCATCCCAACTCAGAATTGGTGTGGCCAGTTAAACAAGATAAAAACTGCCTTACCTGGTCTACAAAGTTTTCTTAAATTCTTAGGGCCCCCAATAACTACTTCTGATATTTGGTCATTGCACTTTTAACCTTCTCATAAAATTTTTGTCTTCCAGACTTTTTAAGGTTACTATAAATAGTCCAGGAAGATTTCCAGGCCATCCCAACTTCAGTGCCACTTTGATACTCCTACATCAGAAGACCAGGTAGGGTTGACAGCCCCAGTGTCACGTAAGTGTTTATCAGCTCTTAGTTTGCTGGTAGACTCTTCGGGGTCCTTTATGTATAGAATCTTCTATTCTGCAAATAATGATAATTTGAACTCTTCCTTTCCAATTTGTATCCCTTTTATGTGTGTCTCTTGCCTTATTGCTATAGCTAAAACTTCCAGTACTATAATAAATAAAAGATGAGACAGTGGACATCCTTGTCATGCTCTTGATTTTAGCAGAAAAACTTCAAGTTTTTCTCCATTTAGTATTATGTTGGTTATAAATTTTGTCATAAATAGCCTTTATCATGTTGAGATATTTTCCATTAACAGTTTCTGTAGGACTTTTATCATGAAGCGATGTTGGATTTTGTCAAATGCCTTTTCTACATCTATTGGGATGACAATGTGAGTTGTCTTTCATTTCATTTATATAGTATATTATATTTATCGATTTGTATATGTTGAACCATCACTGCATCTCTGGGATAAAGCCTACTTGGTTGGAGTGGATGAACTTTTTGATATATACTTATATTCTGTTTGCAAATATCTTGATAAAAAACAATCCTGGGCTGGAGGAATGGCTTAGCAGTTAAGGTTGCCTGTGAAGCCAAAGTACCTCAGTTCCATTCCCCAGGACTCATGTAAGCCAGATACAAAGTTGGTGCATGCATCTGGAGGTCATGTGCTGTGGATGAAGGCCCAGGCACAACCATTCTCTCCCTCCTTCCCTTCCTCCCTTCCTCTCTCTGAGCTGGTGGTATCATGATTTTCATCTATATTACAGAGCCAAGCAACAAAAAACAGCATGGTACTGGCACAAAGACTGACATGCAGATCAATAGAACAGAATAGAGGACCCAGATGTACATCTGGGCAGCAACAGTCACTTGACATTTGACAAAAATGCCAAAAATACTGGAGAAAAGACAGCCTCTTCAGCAAAAGGTGCTAGGAAAACTGGGTATCTACATGTAAAAGGATGAAAATAAATCCTTACCTCTCTCCATATACAAGAATTAAGTCCAAATGGATCAAAGACCTTAATTAGACCTGAAACCCTGAAACTGGTAGAGGAAAAAAGTGGGGGAAACACTTCAACATATTGATATAGGCAATGGCTTTCTGAATATAACCCCAATGGGTCAGGAAATAAAACTACTAATCAACCACTGGGACCTCATGAAATTACAAAGCATTTGTACAGCAAAGGAGACTGTGAACAGAGCAAAGAGGCAACCCATAGAACCAGAGAAAATCTTTGCCAACTATGTATCTGACAGAGGATTAATATCCAGGATATACAAAGAATTTTAAAAAACTAAATAATTAAGAAATCAAACAACCCAATTAAAAATGGACTTTGGGGATGGAAGGATAATTAGTGGTTAAGGTGCTTGTCTGTGAAGCCTAAGGACCCATGTCAAACTCTCCAGATTCCACATAAGTCAGATGCACAAAGGTGAGGCAATGGCAAGGTTGCACATGCTCACTAGGTGGCACAAGTGTCTGGAGTTCGATTTCAGTAGCTGAGACTCTCGCATATCAATCCAATCCCCCCTCTATAAAATAAAAAATAATAGGCTATGGAACTAAATAGAGAGTTCTCAAAAGAAGAAGTGCACATGGCATATAAACATCTAAAAAATGTTCTATATCCTTACCCATCAAGGAAATGCAAAATAAAACTACACTGAGTTTCCATCTCACTCCTGTCAGAAGGACTATTATCAAGAAATCAAATGACAATAAAGGCTGGCAAAGATGCAGAAAAAGAGGAACCCTTCTATGCTGCTCTATTCACAATCAGCAGGAAATGGAATCAGCCTAGATGTCCCTCAACTGAAAAGTAGATAATGAAGATATGGTACATTTATACAAAGGAGTTTTATTCAGCAATAAAGATAAATGAAATTATAAAATTTGCAGGCAAATGGATGGAATTAGAAAGGACTACACTTAGTGAGGTAACCCAGACCCAGAAAGCCAAGTACCACGTGTTCTCTCATATGTAGATCTTAGCTACAAATGTTTGGACTTGTATGTGAGCTGGAATAAACCTCAGCAGCAGAGGCCAGTAAGCTAGAAAAGGGCTGTAACAGAAGGAGAAGGGAGGGAGGACTTAAGAGGACAGTATTGTATATATGTAAGTAGAAGAACAGATTACTGGGGAATGGAAAGGGCTAAGTGAGGTCAGGGGAAGAGATTGAGTAAAGGATGGTGGAGGGAGGACTAATCAAAATCTAAGAGGGCATGAATAAGTCATATGGAAACCTCCTTTTTTGGACAGTGGTGCATCCAGAAGCCACAAATTGTTACTAGAAAATTTTCATTGCCATGGATGGGATGCCTTCTAGTGAGTTGTTAGCCAGGGAGGTCTCTGATTCCCCCAAAACATTCAGGCCACTGCTGAGGCTCGTGGTTTCCCACCAGGAACAGATGGTAAGAACTTATTGCTGAAAACGACACATGCTTGGGCTGCAAGGTCACTGAGAAATCCTGCTGGAACTGATGTGAAAACCTCTGTGTACATCAGCTGACAGAAAGCTGGAAAAAGGTACACTGCATGCAGCTCCATGGGAGAGACAGAAGTCATTAGTGGAGATAACAGTGGACACTGAAAACCTGAAGTTTGGCCAGCCAGTCCAAATGAGCCAATGGGTACAGCAGTGTCATGTTTGTTATGGGGGAACCAAATGCTCCCTAACTGGACTCGAGGCCCACTTCACAGAAGGGAACGCATGCTTGCTACTGAAAAATCTGGCTAAATGTCTGGCTAAATGCATATATTATGCTCACCCAACTGCCTGGTAAGTACTTTTCTTAATGTTCATATGCATATATTAATGCTACTTTCACTTTTGGTTAAAGAAGCCTCTCTTTTCAGATGGCAGTGACTTCTGGGATGACTTAAAAAGCACCACAGTGCTGACAAGATGGGACAGAGGAGAGAGAGCGCTCAGCACGGAAACATCTCTATCACACCTTCCAAGGCTCAGGTTCCATTGCAGAAGAGGTGGTGGAAAGAATGTAAAAGACAAAGGAAGGATAAGACTCCTTACAATGTTCTCTTCCAGACATGAAACGGCATGGATATCCATTACCATGCAGTGTCTGGCACTACCTACACAAAACCAGTATAATAGGTGGGAAAGATGATGACATCAAAATAATAAGAGGGACTGACTAGGAGGGCAAAGGGATATGATGGAGAGAGGAGTTGTGAAGGGGAAAATGAGGGTGGGAGGGAATTATCATTGTTTATTGTCTATAATTATGGAAGTTGTCAATAATAAAAAAAATTTAAACATAGACCCTGCAGTTCATCATCAAAGATAAAATGGGTACATAAAAAGTGAAGGGCAGTCTGGTCTTTGTTGCAATCAAAAGGTTTTAGGTAGTAGAGATCTTGGTAGTAGAAACTAATGGCCCTAGGAAGAAAATAGGTGACTACCCTGTGCCAGTGCTATTTATACAAACAGGCAAAACTCTAGGTCTGGTAGCTGGAAACATGAACTAAAGAGATAGAATGGACAGTTATACCATCTCATAATTTCTAGACCTAGGTCAATTTAGGGATCAAACTTTGACTGAAGAGAACACCAGATATCCCTTAAAGGATTTTGCCCAAGTACTTCACATGACTACATGTATCTTCCCCTAATCCTTTAGTAAAACATGTTAATCAGTGTTGCCACAGATTATTACAAGGAAATACCCACACCTTTCAGGGATTGAGACATTTCCTTGATCTCTTAGTAATGCAATAAGGACACAATTAATCCCAACACTCAGCAGGCAGAGGTAAGAGGATCGTGTGAGTTCAAGGCCACCCTGAGACTACATAGTGAATTCTAGGTCAGGGTGGGCTAGAGTGAGACCCTACCTTGAAAATATATATTTCTTTAAAAAAATGAATCAAGAATACTTAACATAAAACCTGAAGTAACAATATTAACATAAAATCAGCATGAAAGATTACACCCACTAAGCAGGCCAAAAAAAAAAAAAAAAGATAGCTATTATATAATGGTAATTGGTGAATTATGTAAATCTTTAACCAAACCAATCATTTGACTTTTATAATTCTCAAATCAAATCAGGTCTCAAATAGGAAAGGGGAAGGGGCAGGGGAGAGGGAAAGGGGGTAGAGAGAACAGGTAATCTATATCATCTACAACCATTCTAAACAGTTATCCTGTTTTGTTGATCCAATACCTATAGCTCTTGGTTTCTCCTTATTCTTCCAATAATTTTTCTTCCTGTTTCTACTGAAAACATCTGAACTAAAAATACACACTCGAAAATGCCTTTACATTTTTGTAAGGTTCACAAATCTCCTCAGCCATAAGTGAAACTTGGCCCTTCTCCCAGTTGCCTAAAGTACTTCCTTAAGTACTTTGTAATAACTGCTGTACCCCAGCTACGGTCTGCTATATCCAAGCCATTCTGTTTCTAGCTGCATTCAAAGAACTTATCATCCTTTAAAGGCCCTCATCAGTCATCTTACATTCTTATTTCTACTCTTTATTCTTGTTATTTATGACCCTCTTAAAGTCCCTCTATTTCCAATGGAAGCCACTGAACCTTTAAGCTTCATTTCTCAGGTCACAGACCTTGTATGCTAATTAGTTATTTGGATACTTTGATATCCTTATTGGAAATATATCCACCCTCTCTATATCAAAATTGTTTACATTTGGGCTGGAGGGATGGCTTAATAGTTAAGGCATTTGCTTGCAAAGCCAAAGGACCCAGGTTCGATTCCCCAGGACCCCCACATTAGCCAGATGCACAAGAGGATGCACGTGTCTGGAGTTCTTTTGCAGTGGCTGGAGGCCCTGGTGTGTCCATTCTCTCTCTCTCTCCCTACTTCTCTGTCAAATAAATAAATAAATAAATAAAAAATTTTTTTAAAGTGTTCAGGTTAGTGATCTGAAAACCATCAACATACTTACTTGAAACACTACATTTACCTCCTAAACACCCAGGAACTACTCTATTCAACCCACACTACCTGGGTATTATCACACAAGTCCCTACTTATTTAGCATGTACTGTCTATATGATCTCTCCAGCCTCCTCAAGATCTTTGGCTCTGAAATGTCTTCCTCGTCTTGAATGTACCCTGTTATTTATCCATTGGATACCATTACAACCTAGTGAAAGAGGAAGCATTAATAAATAAGCCATGAAAACTCTACACTAAATCCTTCAATGCATCATTAAAATTTTTTGTCATTTTTATTTATTTATTTGAGAGGGACAGAGAGAGAAAGAGGCAGACAGAGAGAAAATGGGCATGACAGGACCTCCAGCCACTGCAAACGAACTCCAGATGCATGTCCCAACTTGTGCATTTGATTAACGTGGGTCCTGGGGAATCAAGCCTCAAACCGAGGTCCTTAGGCTTCACAGGCAAGCCCATAACCAATAAGCCATCTCTCCAGCCCCAATACACCATTTTAAATCCATTTAAGTACTCTAAAAGTCCTTATGTTGAGACTAGCCTCAAAAACAAATGGAATTTTTGCTCAAGTACCAAAAGCTAGAACATAAGTTATACTAACATTATTTTTTTCTCCTTCATTTTACTTCAAGGTTGATGAATTGATCAATTCTTCTAGCATTTATGAAAAACAAAATAATGCTAAAAGAATTTTAAAACAGCCCTTTAAAAAACTCTAGTCTATTTGGGGAAGAGGACCAGCATTAATGAGGATGTGAGGACACAAAAGAAAGTAACAGGGAGATGAATATAATCAATGTACATTATATATGTGTGAGAGAATATCATAAGGAAACTCATTATTTTTAAAGCTGATATATACAAATACTTAAAATCTTGCCAGTGTTTAAAATCGAAGAATTATTTGTAACATATCTGAGTGATGTATTAATGGCTGAAAGCTTAAAATGGAAGGGGGCTACTAATGCTTCAATATGCTTTTTCAAGTGGATCTTTTTCTACCTATCAAGAGAATTCATAACCCAGGGAAAGACACTAAAGCACATGTCATCCATAAATACTTCTCAAAAGTATGCATGCCAGAGAGACTTTGTAGACTTTGTCTTGTCTCGAGTAATTCAGACACTCAAAAAGTAAATGCCCAAAGGTTCTCTTTCCCTCATTCTTAAATGAATGAATGAATAAATAAATAAACAAACAAAATAACAAAAAGTAAATGCTCAAAGGAGCTCCACCACCAGTCACAACCCACACTGGTGTTCTTCCTGAACAGTAAATTTATATTCCCAAACTCTTGTGTTGTGGAGCTACATGAATATAATAGTATGACCTCCTAAAGTTATAAGTTCAATCTTCAATAATATTAACAGCTCTTTTAAATATCCTAGGATCACATTTCTCTCTTTACTGTCTTGTTAAAATCAATTCCAATTTAAAAAAAAATTTTTTTTTTTTTCGAGATAGGGTTTTGCTGCAGCTCCAGCAGACCTGGAATTCACTATATAGTCACAGGGAGGCCTCAAACTCACAGCCATCCTTCTACCTTTGCCTCCCAAGTGGTGGGATTAAAGGTGTGCGCCACCACACACACCCACTTCCAGAAATTTTAACACTGTTTGCATGTTCATGTTCTCCTAGCTTTTAGTATCAACTCCAGGCTGAGATATCCTGTATTAAATCACATAACTTCACCAACAGGAAACAAATCTCTCCTGTTGTTCTGTCTCAAAGCCTTTACACTAGAGACTAACAAATAGTAATGAATTATTTCAACACACATTCATTTTATTTTAGAGGGTTAGAAACAACTGTTCATTTTCTTTTTTGGGAGAGTTTTGCTTTGTCTATGATAAAGGCTAAAGTACAGAGAGAACACTCTTATAGGCATAATAAATCCAAACTGGCTGAGAAAGAAATCCCATTTACAGGCTGGAGAGATGGTTTAGTGGTTAATATACTTTCCCAGGAAGCCTAAGGGCCCATATTTGACTCTCCAGAGTCCATGTAAGCTAGATGCACAAAGATGAGGCAAGCACAAGATAGCACTTGCCCACTAGGTGGCGCAAGCATCTAGTGTTCAACTGCAATGACTGAGGCCCTTGATGCACCAATTCTCTCTCTACTAAAAACAAAAATCCCCTTTATACCCAGATATTCTTTATTCTTGTGCCTTTGGTATTGGTTTGGTTTATATTGTTTCTGAAGACAGGGTCTCGCTAATAACTTATGTTAGCCCACCCTTTCCTCAGATGTACAATAATCTTCATGCTTCCACATGCCAGAAGTTAAGGGTTTAGGCATATGTTAATAACATGGTTTCATGTGATTTTTTTTAGTTCAATTCTTACTGACAGTATAAACAGTGGGTATTGGCCAGAAGAATTAAAATAAACTGTCATCACTCTTTAAAATGAAATCAATAGAAAGCACCAGTTCATATGTTCAAAAAATCTGTTAACAATACAAATACATCACTAGATATATAGACTTTTCCTAAAAATTACTCAGTAAAGTAAAACCATTATATATAGATAGATAATTTTTATGTATATATACACCCATATTTGACTACGAATCACAAGTAATCATTTCTTGATTTATTTACTTTACTACAGATCATTTGCACACCATGTGATAAACATAGGGATAATGCCTTTAGAACATAACTATGAAAAGTCACAAAGAAAATATTACCAATTTAAAACTCCTTAAGTTGATTTTAATCAATATGCCTGAAATCAGTCACCAAAAACACAAAACATAACAGTAATGGCTTTAAACACTGAACTCATTTATTAAAAAAAAAAAAAAATCAAAAAAGTAGGTACTGCTGAACGTAACTAAAGCAGAGAAGAATCCTATTTAGTTGTTTGTGAATTAGTCAAACATAGTGCCTTCCAGAGGATAAGCAAGTGCTCCATCAACAAGCGACTCTGAAATTCCTAGTTAAGAATTCCTAACCTCCAAGACTGTAGCTTTAAATACGTATGTGGAGAATGCTATTAACCAACCACTTTTGCATTTCGTTGTGTTTAGGTGAAATTTTTTTTTAAATATTTTTTTGTTCATTATTTATTTATTTATTTGAGAGCGACAGACACAGAGAGAAAGACAGATAGAGGGAGAGAGAGAGAATGGGCGCGCCAGGGCTTCCAGCCACTGCAAATGAACTCCAGACGCGTGCGCCCCCTTGTGCATCTGGCTAACGTGGGACCTGGGGAACTGAGCCTCGAACTGGGGTCCTTAGGCTTCATAGGCAAGCGCTTAACTGCTAAGCCATCTCTCCAGCCCTAGGTGAAATTTTTTAAATGGAAAAATATTTGCAGCATACCTATTCTATAGTCACTTCAACCTAACTATAATGTGGCAGTTGTGTTGTTTTTTCTTTTACAGCATGCACTAAAGCAAGGAAGTAAGTACCCAGCCATGAACTACATTTCTCAGCTCACTTTAGAATGTAGTAGAGTGGGTTTTTTTTTAAAGTTTTAAATAAAATATTCAGTGTATCTTTGCTTGTGTGTGTGAATACAGGGTGCATGAATGCTGCAGCATGTGTGTGGATGTAAGAGGATAATGTTTAGGTCAATCCTTGCTTTCCACCTTGTTTAGAGGCAGGCTCTTTCACTGTTTTCCATTTGATTTGCTCATGGGCTTCTGGAAAATTCTCCTGTCTCCAACTTCCACTCACTGTAGGCATGCTGAGATTTTAGAAATCCACAGTAGCTCATGGCTTTTATTTGGGGGTCTAGGGATCTGAAATCAAGTACTAATGAATTGCATAGCCATCTCTCCAGACCCATGTAATAATTCCATGTCAATGAAATAAAATAGAAAGGCCAGAGACTTCTAAATAGGAACTGCATTTTTATTCTTTCTCCTTTTCTTCCAATTGCATAAAAAAACAACAACATAGAACCTCTCACAGATACATCCAATCTTCTGACAATGTGATGGAACATTGATTATCTACAAAGTTCACACTTAAGAACCACACAAATGAATTACTAAAGAAAAAAAATCTCATGTTCTCAGTTATTTTACCATTTTGTATCAGACTGTATTCATAGCTATCCTGGACTATGTGTGAATAGCTGCATGCAGCCTATGGGTTGGACATGCCTGTGAGGGCAGTCTTATTAAGAAAATTTGTCTGTCACTAGTTCTGGTATACATAGTTACATAAGATGAGAAATTGTCTACTATGATAAGCTACTACTTTCATAGCCTTTTATTTTAATCAGTAGGTAAAGGCACAGGTTTCCTTATGAAATTTTCACACAGATGTCATTTTGGTTGATCCTATCCCTGTACCCATCTCCATCTCCCTGTTCCCATCTCCCTGACAATGTTGCCTTTATACTTTCATGTGGTATGTTTTCCATTACCCTCCTGGACTAATCTTCCTTAAATCTACTTTTTCCACTCTCATGGATATTTATTTCTCTAGTTTTCTAGCTTCTACCACCCACCTGGTATACAATGTACAAAGGGAATGGCTTGGAACAGGTTAAAATATTCACAAAGTTAATTACAAAAAGGCTTTCTTATCTAGAGACATGAACCCACTCTTAACCTCTCATTGAAGATTTTCAAAGTATGAAATAAAAGTTTATGGTTCGACCAAAAGCATTCTGTATATGCTATATATTTCATTTTATTAAACTTTATTTAGTTTCTTCATACAAACATTTTTAACACATTGCTCAACAAAATACAATTCTTTGTCTAGTCATATGTCTAGTTGGGTTGATAATCAGTAGATGTACATAAACATAAATATATTTTTGAGGAAAAGAGATAACTTCTTTAAAATGTTATATAACTAAAAGACAAATAGCTGAGCAAAACACAATTTACATTTAGAACTTTCTTAATTTTTTTCTTCAGTAACTAATTGTTAGCTTTAAGTTACAGTGACATGGCAGTAAACCCAATGTGAAATAAGCTGGGTTAGATTCAAGTATCATTTGTACTATGGGTATAAGATGATGAAACATGGCTAAATCTAACAGTGATAGAATTCAAAGGAAATCCAGTTAAATCTCTAATTATTGTCAAATAAAAATAAATTGTAAAGTAAAAGAGACCATAAAAACAGAAGAAAATGTTTACAAATTTAATTTTAAAGTTTATGCCCTGGTTTGATATGACAAAATTCTGTGTAATTATTTCATTAAATGAAAATGTTTCTAATGTACAGTATTCTACCAGGACTCCTATGTCAAAAGAATAAAAATTTAAAAAAAAACTTGTATTGACTCTTGCACCACCTCTAAGCATACTCTGAGTCAACCCTAAACTCTATTTTTTGCTTTAACCTTGCTGCTGCTTCTTCCTGTTATTTTTATTATCATTATTATTTCCTTTTATTGAATTTAATTAACTGGCTGTAGTCAGTCACAAAAAAATTACTACATAAAAAATAGTCAATTTAACAAAATCAAACAATACTAAAACTAACTATAGCAAGGGTTAGCTAAAGAATAAACACTGCAAGTTTCTAAATGTATATACCTGGGTTGGTTAATCTCCGCTAGACGGGCTTTAAAATTACCATGGAAACAAATCTCTGAGCAGGTCTATGAGGGATCTTCTAGATTAAGCTAATTGAGGTAGAAAGATCCAATAGAAAATACTATTCCATGGCTCAGAGTCCTGTACTGGGTTAGCAAAGAATGAGTCCACATCCTGCTTCATGACTATACAGGGAATGTGACCAGCTATTTCAAGCTCCTCCTTCATACTTCCCTGCCATGATGGATTATACCTGTTGAAACGATAAGGCAAAAAAAACAAAAAAAAAAAAAAAAAAAAACCAACAACAACAAAAAAAAAACCCTTCCCTTTTAAGTCCCTTTAGTCAAGTATTTTGTCACATCAACAAGAAAAATAAATACTATAGCCCTCTTCTCTAAAAAATAAAAATATGGATATGCAGACAAAATAAGATTCCCTTCTTAGAAAGAAGCATATGAAATTGTGTTACCACACTGTTGTAGTCAGGTTTGCACTGCTAGCAGAAATCATGTGACCAAGAGCAGCTTGTGGGGAAAAATGGTTTATTTTGGCTTACAGATTCAATGAGAAGCTCCATTATGGCAGGGGAAAACAATGGCATGAGCAGAGGGTGGACATCACCTCCTGGCCAACATCAGGTGGACAATAACAACAGGAGAGTGTGCCAAACACTGGCAAAGAGAAACTGTCTATAAGCCTACTCCCAACAATACACTGTGTCCAGGAGGTATTAATTCCCAAATCTCCATCAGCTGGGAACCTAGTATTCAAAATGCCTAAGTTTATGGGGGACACCTGAATCAAACACAAACACACACACACGTTTGCCATTATGAAGTCTAAATAAAGCAGTATTTTATAACATGATTAAAATGAACTCAAAATAAAAAAATAACAATCTTTACCTAGATAATAAAGATAATGAAATAACTTAAACCAATAAAAAGCATCGTCCTTAAGCTCATCTAAGTTAGAATCTGTTCCATTCCTTAGAAATGAACCTTGGATATATTGTAAGAGCCACAGCATGGGAGGAATACCCATAAACATTACCCTCCAGCCTCCCACCCCAGTGACTTATTGCTGCTCTCACAACTCATAATCCACAACCCCATGGTCAATACCAGCATCTCACTGAGGAGGGCCCTCAGTGGAATGAGAGGTAGGGAAGAGGGAAATGATGGTATCAACATATGTGTGTTCACACAAAGTTTCTTAGTAAATATAATAAATGAATAAAAAAGAAAAAAGAAAAAGTAAACCTTGGATATAGTGACATATTTATTATATAATCATATGTATCATTCAGTGGAGTGTTGCTCCAGAGTTATACTTGTCTCGTGACAAAAAAAGATTAGAAGCAACTATTCAAGAAAGTAGGAAGGATGGTAATCCTGGATCCAAATTATAGTGAATGAAAGGGGGGGTATTATGTAAATATATAAATATGAAAATGCTTGGGTTCAGCTAAGGAATCAGGATTCATTTTTCTTCCTAAAGTGATTCTAAACCCTATCTACATGTCCTCTTCGGCTATTGATCTGTGCTTGACTCTATATTCAATACCCCTAACTCTTGATCTTTAAGTCAAAAGCTTTATGTACCTCCCCAACTTCCTACTGACTGTCATGGAAAGTAGAACCACCATAATTACAACATGGAATATAGCAGCAAAATGTTTCATGGTGGTTTGGGGTGGAAAGTTTAGTTAAATTTCTTACCCATATGAAGATTCCCAGCAAAGAACTTCCATAGGACTGTATATTCCATCAGCCATAAAGGGTGATGAGGGTATGAAGAAAGAAGACCCATAAGTCATTATTGGTGGGAGTACAAACAGGCTCAACCATTATGAAATTCAGTGTGGAAGTTCCTCAATAAACTAAAAGTAGAACTACCATATGACCCACTCCTAGGCCTCTACCCTGTGGACTCTCACCTCTACTACAAAGATATTTGCTCATCCAGGTTAATTGTTGCTCTACCAACAATAACTAGAAAATAGAATTAGCCTAGATGTCCAGCATCTGATGAATGGATAATAAAATGTGGAACATATACACAATGGAGAATTTTATTTAGTTGTAAAAACATGAAATCTTCAGTAAAATGAATAGAAATGGGAAAAAAACATACTGAATAAGGAAACAGGTCAAAAAAGATAAACACTGCATGTTCTCTCTCATGTGGATCCTAGCTTTACATTTTTATATTTATATGTTTAAATTTGAGTGTCAGTAAAGTACAGGAAGCTAGAAAGGGGCCATAAGTGAGGGGAGAAAAAAAGGCTTTCAAGAGAGGGAGATAATAGAACCCATCAAAGGGCTGAAAACAAATGGTTGTTGAGTGTTCATTCGTCTCTAAATGGGGCATCTGTATCGCCTCATCCAAAGCTCAAGGAACATGGTGGTAGAGGGAGTGGAAAGAGTGTAAAGGAGATGGGAAGGAGTGCTGTGGAATGCTATCATCTGTACATGAAGCAGCTGCTGTACCCATAAACTCAATAATGGACATATATAGTTACCTGCACAAGGCATTTAGTCATGGGTGGTGGAACCCAGCCTTCCTGAGAAGTTACTGGCAGTAAATGGTTGCTGGAGAAAGGAAGACATTTTCTTCATTGGTGTAGACCCTAATAAATTGCCCATTGTAGTCAATCTTATCTAAACTCAGTGTGACAAAAACTAAACTCAGCCGGGCATGGTGGCGCACGCCTTTAATCCCAGCACTCAGGAGGCAGAGGTAGGAGGATCACCGTGAGTTAGAGGCCACCCTGAGACTGCATAGTGAATTCCAGGTCAGCTTGAGCCAGAGTGAGACCCTACCTCAAAAAAAAAAAAACCAAAAAAAAAAAAAAAAAACACAACTAAAACTCGATGGGTAAGATAGACAAGACAGATAGAAGATAGCTAGTTAGATAGCGAGGGGGGGGGGAGGATGGAGGGAGGGGGAAGGGAGGGAGGGAAAAAGGAAGGAGGGAAGGAACGCAGGCATCAAAGCAGTAGTAGTACTATATGGGAATAAGTTCAGTGGGGGCAAAGAAAGAAGAAAATAATGGGCAATGAATATGATGAAAATATGTTATATATACATGTATGAAATTGTTTAAACAATTATGTATTTTACACAGAGAGTGATACAGGCCAGGATGAATTATCCAATCCTGCCATTCATTGCTCTTGATTTGGGTACAACTATAAAAATCTTTTCAATAACTTCTGAGAGGTGTTCTGCTACAATTTAGTAGAGAGAGGGCTGTTTATAGTACACAGCCACAGTGGAATTTAACCAATAGCAGTCATAAAACAGTCACTTTTTGCTAACAAACCCTGTCTGAGTTTAGAGACATGTGCATCCTAGAAGCAATGCTTTTTCCAAGGTACAGTATCACTGCCTTCATCAGGCTTTCCTTGCCTGAATTTCAAGAGCCTATTCAGTTCCCTCACTAATGGAATGACATCTAGTTACATCTGTAGACTCTCCAAGACCTTTTCTTCCATAGCTGAGGTTACATAAAAACAACAACCAAAAGGAATGCATGTCTACAAACATGCATGCCTGTCCAGCAGGAAATAAGCAATCTAGAATAGAACAGTTCATAGCAGCACAGTACCTGTGACCAGAGCATATATATACACCTCCAACACCTCACTTTATAATGTTACCCCACTTATATAATATTACCATCTTATATCATACTTATAGTGCCACCTTACATCAGTCCCTATAATATTACCTCATTTATGATTCATGTGGAGTATTACAAGCTTGACCTTTACCATCAGTAGGAACATTAGGTGTTCCTCACTAGGGTCAGGCCGGATGAATGAGAACTAGAAAGAGCAAGAGTGTACTTAAATAGGTTAAAATAAGGATCCAGAATTTGATGGGTCAACTATGTTAACCAAGTAACTTCTTTTGTAAATGAAAAGTTCACTTATAAAAAAAAAATAGGAAAATATATAGCTCCTAAAATCATGATTATGTTCATGTTAATAATAACTGAAATTGTTAGACTATCTGTTCATATGCAAAAGAACACTTTTATAATCTTTTACTAAAACTTCTACCATGTTGAAATAATTGTCACTTCAAATTGTTCCTCAAACTTAATTTACGTATAGTATGATTTTCCAATCATGTCTCTAATATTTCATAAGGGAGTAGTTATAGCTATTAATGTATTTCTATTGTTATACTGTCATATATTAATTCTACTCAAGTACCTATATTTAGTTAGTTCTGTAAGGTTTTATGGTTCTTCAATGACAGTCCTTTCATCCATCAATGTCTTGTGCTCCTATTTCAATGAGTTTCATTTCATTCAATAGTATATTTGCTTTTTCCTCTAAGGCCTCAGAGCTCCTTTTAATTACTATTTTTAGATAAATTATTTTTAATTTTAGGATGTGTGGATATAGCCAGGTAAGTGCCACAGCATGCAACTGAACATCACAGGACAAACTCAAGTATCACTTCTCACTTTCCATCTTGCTTAAGACAGGGACTCTTATTCATTGCTGTGTATGCCATGCTAGCTGGCCCATGAGCTTTGGGGATTCTCCTATCTCCACCTCCCATTTTGCTATAAGAACACTGGGATTGCATAATTGTACAACCCAAATTTAGGACCTCATGTTTGTGCAGTAAGTGCAGTACCCACTGGGTCACAGCATTATTCTTACACATTCTTGAGCCAATTAAATATTGATTCAAATTTTTAAGCCTTTCATACAATGAACATTACAAAATGACTGATTGATTAATTAATGGCTCAAAATACAAAGATATTCTATGACAGATACTAGGTAATATTTAACAGATCATAAATGAACAGATTTAAATAAGCCACAGATACTACCCATTTTCCTTAGAGAAGTGATAGCATAAAACGCATGTCCAGCTAAAATATGGCTAATTCTTCTGCATATGGTATGTAGAAATTTGAAGGCTAGTGAATTTTTAACTTGGTAGGTAGAAGAATTCAATGATTTTAGAACAGTCTGTACTTTAGAAGGCTTCCCATATGGAAGACAGAATGGCTTATCCCATAAGATATCTCTTTCAACAACTGTACTATAATAAATAAAAATCAGTTTTGCTTTCAAAGGTAATTATCAGGGGTTGGGGATTTAGCTCAGTGGTTATCAACGCAGACTGAAGAATAAATTGTCTCAACTCTCAACTCACTTGGCATATTTATTTCATTTATAAAAAGCTATCATCAATTTCTTATTATACAAGTGTTGTTTATCAACATACTAAGACCAACTGGAGTTAATTTGGCATTCGTCAGTACTGGTACACTTATAACTCATTAATGATCTGCATAAGTGTTAATCCCAAAATTTCAAAGTCCATGAACACAAGGTTCAGGCAAAATCAGTTCACACTACATAAATCCCTATGCTTAACTCAATGCCTGGGGGGAAAAAAAAAATCAGATTTCAATCAACTTTTTTTTTTTTTTTTTGGTTTTTCGAGGTAGGGTCTCACTCTGGCTCAGGCTGACCTGGAATTCACTATGTAGTCTCAGGGTGGCCTCGAACTCTCGGCGATCCTCCTACCTCTGCCTCCCAAGTGCTGGGATTAAAGGCATGCGCCACCACGCCCAGCTCTCAATCAACTTTTGTTGAACAAAATAAACTACAGTTTAACTGTTTTAGTTGAGATCTGAAGCTACAAAATGCAAATGTTAATGGATTATCTGTGTGCGCACACATGTGTCCATGTGTGTGTGTGTATAAAAATTATCTAGGAAAAACATTTTTTAATTATAAGCCAGTAAAAATCACTTTGTTACAGAATAGTAGCTGTTGAATAAAATGTTATTAAAATATCATCCTGTGCTAGAAATCTATATCAAGGCAATCACTCAGCAAAGTTAAACAATACTTTGGTATTAAACAAAATGCTCTTTAAAAGAAAACTATAAAGAATCACCTTTTTTGTTTAAAACACTATCAAGTGTATATGGGCTGGGGTTTAACTCGGTAGAGCATATATTTAGCATAGCAAAATTGTGAGTTCAATAACTATTACAACCATACACAAAATGTACATGAAGTGTCAATATATACACTGTCAGGTTCCACATAGGTTACTGACTGTTACTTTATACATGAAATAAAAACACTTAAAAATTTACCTGCATTGCACTCTTCCCCAGTTTCACCACCTCAAATAATGTGACAGGCTCCCCTTCACCATTCTGTTGAGGGTGTCCGTTAGCCCTTCCACGACAAGCTCCTCTAACTCCAGCTTCAATTCTGCTCTTTTCTCCTGGACATTTTCGGGGTTTCTTATTTGTAGACTAAATAAAAAGATAAAGAAAAATTGAACTAAATTCATACTTACTTTATACAAAATGATCATAAAATGTATTTGATCCTATGAAAGCTACTTTGTACTACTGCAGATAAGAGATAAATCCCTAGCTGTCCCCAAACCAAAACCAAACTTTACAATTTGTTTTCAATGATTACAAAAAATATAAACATCAAAAACAAAGTTCATACAAGTAATATACGAAAATAAAGGTTTTTAAAAATCAATTATCTCATACAGTAATGCTAAATAATTTAACCATGCCTATTCTTAACATTTCCTTCTTTATAACCCCAACATACTCCTCTCCTACATCCTTAAAAACCTTATTAATGAAAACATTACGGGAATATACTATTATGTATTCAATGTCACCTTTTATTGAAGTACTCAAATATTCCTTAGTCTTGCTACAAATGTATGATTAACATACTTTTCACCATTCTAGGCACTGGAAATACAACAATGAATTTAAAATTTTTTCTATATTGATGCAGTTATATTTACTAATTTGAACTATCTCCTGTCCCAACTAATTTTTAAAAGTAATACTATTACCTTCCGTGTTTTACCCTTACAGCCAAGAAGTAATTTGGGAAATCTGTTTACTGTAAAATTATCAATTCCCATAAATTGTCATTTATACATATATAAACTCACTGCATGATCCCTGCTTCACACAACTCATCAATGACATCAATGTTGCTAAATGTAACCAATATTTTTCAAAACTTGCAGCAGATCACATGACTTTCTTCCTCCCAATTTACTTATTTCCCCCCTTTTGTACTACATTCCTTACCAGTTAGCACTACACAGAGGTCTAGGTTAAGCATCTTTATTGTCATACTTTTTCTGGAATAATTTAATTCATTGTCATTAGAGCCCTGTTCCACATATCAATTTTCAAAGCCCCCCTTATTTGTCCTGGATAGTGATACTAGAGCTGTACCCTGAAAACACCACTCCACTGTCATCCACTGTAGTGTTGGGCTTTATACGTAGAGGGCAATATAGGAGCACTACAAAGAATAGCAAAGGGGCTTCTCTTCCAAGTTCCAGTAGCCTTCCCTGTATTTGCCATTACTTTATTCTTCATTAGTCCTCTTGCCAATTTCTTAGTGGTGAACAGCCTAAAACCAATTTTGTGCATGGATTGATACATGTTGATAGATTTTTCATTTTTAAAATAAATTTTCAGGGTGTCATAGATTTATGAAAAATAGTGAAGATGGCATAGAGAATACTAATGTACTTCATATCTAGTCATCCCTTGTAATTAACCTTCATGCTGCTAAAACACCTGGCCAAAAGTAGCTTGTGGGAGGAAAGGGTTTATTAGGGCAGACAAACTCAAGGGGAAACTCCATGATGGCAAGGAAAATGAGGCATGAGCAGAGGCTGGATATCACCCTCTGCCACAGCAAGTAGCAAACAGCAGCAGGAAAATGAGCTAAACACTGGCCAGACGAAGCTGGCTACAACACTCATAAGCCCTCCCCAAAAAAGAGACCTCCAACAAGTTATAATTCCCAAATTGTCATCAGCTGGGGATCAAACATTCAGAACACATGAATACAGGGAACCTGAATCAAATCACCAAATCCCTATTATTAATACCTCATTACCATGCTTCGTTTGTTAAAATTAATGAACTAATTGGATACTAACAAAAACCTACAGCTTATTTAGGTTTCTTTCTCTTTTCTAGTGACCTTTTCCGGTCCCAGGAGCCCAGCCATGATGCCATATTACATGTAGACATCATGGTCTTAGTCTTAGTCTTCTCCATTCACTTAAAAAATTATTATTTATTTGAGAAAGGGGGAGGAGAGGGAAAGAGAAAATATGAGTGTGCTAGGGCCTCCTGCCACTGCTAACAAGAAATTCAGAGGCATGTCACCAGTGTGTGTGTTTGGATTTACATGGGTACTGGGGAATCGAACCCAGACAGGCAGGCTTGGCAGCAAGAAAGCACCTTTAATTGCTGAGCCATCTCCCTAGCCCTACAGTGGCTTCTATTGCTGTGCAACATTCCAATGAAAAGATGTACCACATTCTTTTACCATTTACAGGATGATATTACCATTTATCAATTATATATAAAGCTACTATAAATATTTACAAGCAAGACTTATATACACATAATTCTGAAAGCATACCTATATATATTTAAGAGTATACGTATTGGAATGGTCAAAAAGGCTATGTTTAGCTGTGTACAAAACTGTCAGTCTTTGAATGCTTTGCATCCTTGCCAGGAAATTCATAGTCAGCATTCCACTAAATATACAGTGGCATCACTGTATTGTCGTAATTTGTGATTCTTAAACAATAAATGATTGAGGTTTCTTACATGATTAATATCACTTACATAAGTAGTAATTTCTCTAAAAATTATAGGCAACAATTCTGATCTTAATTCCATGTCATATGTCTGCACTTTCCAATACAGAAGCCACTAGCATAAAAATATATCATTAACTTTGTATTTATTATATGATGAAATATTTTATACATATAATAAAAATGACAAAACTGAGCTGGAGAGATAGCTTAGCAGTTAAGGTGCTTGCCTGTGAAACCAGCCAAAGAATGCACATTTGAATCTCCAGGTCCCACATAAGCTAGACACATGCACCCAATGTCGCAAATGCGCACAAGGGGGCGCATGCATCTGGTGTTCATCTGCAGTGGCTGAAGACCCTGGTGGGCTCATTCTCATTCGCTCCCCTCCCTCAAAAAAAAAAAATGACAAAACTAATTTGAGGGCTGGAGAGATGGCTTAGCGGTTAAGGGCTTGCCTGTGAAGCCTAAGGACCCCAGTTCGAGGCTCGGTTCCCCAGGACCCACGTTAGCCAGATGCACAAGGGGGCGCATGCGTCTGGAGTTCGTTTGCAGTGGCTGGAAGCCCTGGCACGCCCATTCTCTCGCTCTCCCTCTATCTGTCTTTCTCTCTATGTCTGTCGCTCTCAAATAAATAAATAAATAGAAAATGAACAAAAAATATTAAAAAAAAAACTAATTTGACTTATTGGTGTCAATTTACTCAAAATCATTTTTCGTTTATCTTAGATAATAAACAGTTTCTTCTATATTCTTGATAAAAAAATACTTAATAATTGCATATGTGGCTCACATCTATTTCTCCTGAACAGCCACTTTAATTTTATAATCATAACAATACTTGCAACAAAAACCTAAACACATCACTTCCTTGTTTATTTACCACCTGACAATAAGTTATTCTCATTACCATCAAGTTAAAATCTATCCTTCATATGCTAAGTAATTAATCAATTACTATCTATTCAGTAATCTACCTAACCACATCTGTATTTATATGCAACAATTCTATATATTAGTTAATTTAAAATTACCAGAAACATCTTTCATTAATGCATACATATGTATATTTACTTAGTCTATAGTTTATGTCCCTTTCTAAGGAGTCTTCAATCTGCTCAGAATAAGCATTTTTCTAACAATAGTTATTTGTGTTTTTCCCTAGGTAATAAAATATCTATATCCTAACCCCATTTCCTCCTGCCTTAACCTTCCAATTGCTGGGATTGCTGTTACAAATAATAATGCAAAAAAAAAATCCTTTGTACATGTAAGGATGTGTATTACACATACTACTTGATGTATAATAATAATTTATATTGATTGTCAATCAGTTTGACAGGATCTATAACCACCTTTGAGGGATGATATAGATTAGGATAATATCTGTGCATGCCTAAGAGGAATTATCTTCATCAGTTCAATTCAAATAGAAAGACCTACCTTTACTGTGGGCAGCACCATTCCATGGGCCGGGTCCTGGACTAGATAAAAAGGAGAGCTGGCTGAACAGCAGCATTCATCGCTCTCTGCTTCCTCATTGTGGACACAATATGACCAGCTGCTTCAAGCTCCTGCAGACATGCCCTCCCACCATGATGGACTATAACCTGAAATTAAGCTGAAATAAATCCTTCCACTCCTAAACTGATTTTTATCTAGTAGTTTGTCCTAGCAATAAGAAGGTAAACAATACAGTATAGATATACATACAGTTATATACATGAAGGACATATGCATATTTTTCATGAACAAAGAAAACTGTAATTTTCATACATGTCATTAAAGAACTACCTGTAAAGAGTGAAAAGTTAAAAAAAATCTATTTGACCTATTTATGGTCTATGAATAGTTTACTTTTATCAAAACAAGAGGAAATTTCCTACTACATGTCCAAACAACACTATATAATAAAGAAAGTGAAAAAAAGACTTATGTTTAGAAAGATTGCCTCTAATATACAGAATAGGAAAAAAAGAAAATTGCAATAATGTACATCTAACCACTAGTGTGTACTTTAAGTAGTTTGCAGTCCTGATAACTCTCAGAAACATTGCTGTACTTATACCCCTCAAATTATATGTTAGTTTGGGGTTTGAGGATGAGGTTAAAAATAAATTATAAGGTTAAAGGATGTAGCTCAGCAGCAGACTATTTGAACAGCATTCATAAAACCCTGTACTTGATCCCAAACACCACAAAAATTAAAAATAGTAAAAATAAGAATCAGGAGAGCTATTTCCAAGAGGGGGGTGGTGTGTGTGCGTGTGCGTGTGTGTAAGTAAAGTAGTCATCCATGCTATGGTCAGACATTTTAGTGATGCACACTCCTCGAAGTAATAACCCTTCAGCTATGCTCCCATGAGCAATCACAATAAACTCACTGGTTCACTAGGATGGGCTTGGAAATCATTCTTTTAGTCTGTTGTTGGCACTCTATTTGAAGTACAAAAGTTATCGTAACAACCCAAATTCCATCATCAGTTCTTATGTGTGAATATAACTCAGCAATTTCCTAGTAACCCTAGGCAAATGACTTAATCCTAGACCCGAATTTTCTCATCTATTATATGAACAGTATCTATCTTCTCAAAGAAATATTGCAAAGATGATATAAATAATGCCAATGCAAATGCCTACTAAGTAAATATTGGTTACATTTACAATGGTCTTAACACTGGGTAATATTTTAAAAGAATAGTGAACTGAGTGTGGTGATACACACCTTTAATCCCAGCATTCGGGAGGCAGAGGTAGGAGGATCACCATGAGTTCAAGGCCACCCTGAGACTATATAGTGAATTTCAGGTCAGCCTGGGCTAGAGTGAAACCCTACCTCAGAAACACACACACACACACACACACACACACACACACACACACACACACACACACACACACACAGTGTTAGCCCTCATCAACTTTATATTCCAAAAAAGCAAGGCCAGTTATTTGAGTAAGGGTAAGCTGGATGCTCCAGTTCACACACAAAATAAAACATGGTGACAAGAACAGTTTACCACCTTAAGGATTTTGAAGGTGTCACATTTCATTTTTGGTTTCAAATGAGGAAATGCATGATGAAGACTTAAACAACTCAGTCCAAAATTTTGTGTTCAATTTTTCATTTTGAAATTCAAACTATATAAAAGCTATAATAAAGACATACAACCTTCATTATTGAGATTCCTGTTTTTTTTTTACATTGTTTCCCAGATAAACACAACTTTTTGTGAACCATTTGAGAGTAAAATACAAACATGACAGACATTAAATATACTCTCCTATACAATGATAGTGCAATTGTCAAAACTAAGAAATTAACAGATTAACTTCTCCCATATGACGGATTCTAGGAAAATATCAGAAATACTTCAATATTTTTTTTAACTGATGAGATACATAAGGGGAGCCCAGTTCTCTCTGGGCTACTGAGCTAAAGTTCAGCCCTGCTGAAAGTGCTGTTAAACAATGTCGCAAACTATGTTAGGGGCTGGAGAGATGGCTTAGCCATTAAAGTGTTCTCCTACAAAGCAAAAGGACCTAGTTTCAATGCCCCAGGACCCAGGTAAGATAGATGTATAAGGTGGCAATTGTTTCTGGAGCTTGTTTACAGTGGCTGAAGGCCCTGGCATGCCCATTTTCATTCTCTCTCCCTTTCTCTCTCTCAAATAAAATAAAATAAAAACTATTTTAGTGTTCTTATTTTGCACATACTCCTTTTGATATTTATTTTCCTATAAATGAGCAAAATGTAGGGATGGGGGTATAAGACTTCCTAATTAGAAATAATAAGACACTTATCTAATGCCCTGGGTACCTTAAGGAAAAAAACTGTCCATCAGCCAGCCAGCCGGAAGAAGTACCTGTTCAATTGCAACTGCAGGACAACTCCAACTCCTAAAAGTCAGCTCCAGTCATTACTATTTGGACCTACACAGGACTTTCTTGCTATTTCAAGCCTGGGGAACTTATAGCCTTTCACACCCAGCAGAACAGCTTTCGCCCTGGCGGCCTAACAGAAACACACTGTATTGAAAGGTAATTAAAAAGGGGGAGGGGACAGTACCATGACTGATGTAGCACAAGCCTTCACTTGCATGAAAATCTGTGTTACAAACACATCTTTTCTGGTATCTAAGCAGATTAATTGGGTCACTTTATGAAGTGGATAGGAGATGCCTTCCTGTGCTGCCACCGTGGGTTGCAATATCAGGTCAAACAGCCTTTTCATGTCAACTTTCAGTGGAGGCTATGTGATGAACACACAGAAAGTAACACAGTGACCATAAAGTGGCTGGCTCTGACAAATGCAGAAGGGGGTGGAACCCATGAGACACAGAGTAACCACAATGGAGCAGCCAGGGAGCACTCCAACCTGCCCAATGGCCTGGTCAGTAGAAAAGGAACAGAGCAACAGAAATTACAAGGCCTTGACAGTACAGCCTGCAAAGCAGTTAAGAGCTCCTGCAGCAAAGTAGTGGGAAAAGCAGCAGCACCTGCCATTGTATATTAGCAATGACAGCAGCAAAAGCTTTACGGGCAAGGGTCTGAGACGTCACGGGCATGGAAATAATAACAGGCCACTGTTGAGCTTGGAAATCCTGACACATTCTAGGCCCCAGGAGCAGAAGAATCTTAGTACCCTAGGCTTACACATAAGATTTAACACTTGTCTGTGGATAGTATCTATGGCTATCAAAAGGTGAAGAACATACTGGGCTGGAGAGAAAGCTTAGCAGTTAAGGTTCTTGCCTGAAAAGCCTAAGGACCCACATTCAATTCCCCAGGACCCATGTAAGCCAGATGCATAAGGTGGCACAGGCGTCTGGAGTTCACTTGTAGTGGCTAAAGGCCCTGGGAAGCCCATTCTCTCCCTCCCTCCCTCCCTCTCTCAATCTTTCTTTCTTTCTTTCTTTCTTTCTTTTTCTTTCTTTCTTTCTCAAATAAATAAAATTAATAGAAACATAAAATCTGTAGGAGACCAACAATGAAAAAGCTTTTGTTTACCCATGATTTTTATATAACTGTAGCAAAAGTATCATAGCTCATCAGTAAGATCACGATCTTATTATGTTTGAAGAGTGCTAGTTAGTTATTACTTTGTGAAATGTTCTTCAATTAGTTTTGCCTAAACTTCTCCAAAACTGTATTCTGATTTCTCAGTGTCAGCAAGTATATCAGAGAAATCATTTGTTTTCCTTATAACCAGTATTGGAGAAGACAAAATATGACTTTGTCCTATTACTGGTAATTTTAACTTTCATAACTTAGTGCAACTTACATCTGCAGAGTCTTTCCATAGGCTGACTCTTTCACACTTTGTACCCTAAACAATATTTTTGTGAGCTAGGGATATATAGATAGCTCAGTTGTTAGAGTTCTTGCCTAACAAGCACAAAGCCTTGGGTTTGATCCACAGCACTACAGAAAACCAGCTGTGGTGGTACACAGCTTGTCACTGCATCACTTACTAAGTGGAGGCTGGAAAGACTAAACTTCAAGGTCATCCTTAGCTTCAAAACATAGCAAGTCTGAGGCCAGCCTGGGCTACATTGAGGATCTGTCTTTTAAAAAAAGAAAATAAGGACTGGAGAGATGGCTTAGCAGCTAAGGGTCTTGCCTGCAAAGCTAAAGGACCCAGATTCAATTGGCCAAACCCACTTAAGCCAGGTGTACAGGGTAGCACATGAATCTGGAGTTTGTTTGCAGTAGCTGGAGGCCCTGACATGCCCATTCTATAGACCCCCCCCCTTATTCTCATACTCAAATAAAAATTAAATCCAAACAATTTGAAAAAGAACAAAAAAAATTATTTTCTACTGGGCATGGTGACATATGCCTTTAATCCTAGCAATCTGGAATCAGAGGCAGCAGGATTGCTGTCAGGTTCAAGACCACACTGAGACTACAAAGTAAATTTCAGGTCAGTCCAGGCAAGAATGAGACCCTACCTCAAAAAACAAACAAAATACACATGTATATATTAAGATAATAAGTGCTTATCAAATTTGCAGCTAAATATTTCTCTTAATTCTTTCCTGAATAAAGTATTATCATCATGGTCATAAAATACAGATTTTTCTAATTCCACTAAAGTTATCTATATTTACTAGTTGGCATTGCATGTATGTATGTGAATGTAGGTACACATGTAAATATATACACATGCATACATGCATGTCAATATAAATCCAGGGAATATTACTTTATTCAGAAGGTTACTCGTCTTGATTTTCAACTTTGCCTGTAATGTTCTATCCATCTGCCAAAGTTTTTGTTACACCAATACGTCCCAGGATCATCTTAAATTCTTATTCAGACAAGTTCTAAAATCAGTCATTAGCTCTACGTAGTGGTAATTGTTTTTAGTAACAATGTATTCAGAACCCAAGATATGAATATTGAGAATCTTTATTGCTACTTAAGTCTCAGAGTGAATAAAAGGGTGAAAGGGTGAAAATAAGCTGAGCAGAATTCATCTTTCTCTGCTTCCTGATTGCAGATCAGGACCAGAGAATGTGTTCAGCCACATCATGCTCTTGTTACCATGCCTCACCACACCCCTATATTTGTGAGTCAAAATAAAACCTACCTCTTTGCTAGTATTTGGTCATGGCAGTAAGAAACGCAGTTAATACAATGGTGGAAAATGCTTATACTTCATATCCAATAAACAGTAAAAAAAAAAAAAAATCTGTAAGTTACAAGGCTATTAATACAAAAATTAAAATTTATTGCTACAGGTAAATGAACTGACACAGTGAGGACTGTCTCTCTGCAGGGAAACAAAAACTGAAATATCTAAAAAAAAAAAAAAAGTCTGCTGCAAATCATTAAGTAATGAATTTTGGGGAAAACATCATATATTGTGCATGCATTACAAAGATAAGCAACCTTAAACATACCTTTCCAAAAATGATGGACTCTAATCTCAAGGGTCAGGACAGTTTTGAGACACAACTGATTTACTACAACTATGTGCAACATATTTTAAATATGTACATTTATAGTTAACTATTTTAAACAAAGGTAAGAAAATCAACTATCTAAAAGCACTAAATTGGCATTTACAATGCGAATATACAATGACTTTCCTAGAAACATTCTCCTGTATAAAAATTATCTGCCCAAATTCCCAGGTCCCCTGCTCCAGAGGGTGCACATGGAGTGAGTAGGCCAGATCGCCCTGTTCCCTACCCCACCATATTCCCTGATCCCCCTTGGATTCCCTAATGCTGGCTTGGGGCAGCCTAGACCCTGTTAACTTGCTGCTGAAGGAGGCTCCTTGCTCCACCTTCCTGATTAAAGTGCCCCTTGGCCCCCAATTCCTGGATCCCCTGCTCCAGAGGTGTGCACACAGATTCCCTGGTCCTGGTTGGTTCCACCACTGCTGGCTTGGGGCTTCCTGAACCCTGCAAGCTTGCAGCAGAAGCAGGTCCCTTGCTTCTTCCTGACTAAAAGGCACCTGGGTCTCCAACTCCTGGATCCCCTACTCCAGAGGGTGCACTCACAGGATGAGTAAGTCAGAGCTCCTGGTTGATTCCCCACCTCCTAGTTCCCTGGTCCTGGTACTTCTGCTGCTGCCTTGGGTTGATCTTCTGTGAAAGCTGTGGAAGCAAGCCTTTTGCTCTGGTTTCCTACTGACTGGCCCATGGGTACCCAAATCCCTATTCCCCTGAACCAGAGGGCACAGGAGCCACTGTAGAAACTGGCCTCTTGCCCCTGGCTCTCCTGCTTCCCAGCTCCTAGTTCTCCAACCCCTAATCACCATGTGCTGAATAGTACATGGTAGTGTATTGAGTAGGCCACGGGTCTCAGTTCCCCACCTCCCAGTTCCCTATGTACTTTTGATGTAATTGAAATCTCCAGAATCTGAGCATCTGTTGTTATAACCCCATTCTACACAGACCCAGTTCACATTTAAAACAGAACACCCTCCGAAGATCCAAAAAGACAAATGCTTGCTTCCTCCTCAATTCCATAAGACATTTCCCCATGATGGGTAGACCATAATAACAACAAAAAATTAAGTCAGAAAACTCAGATCTCCACCAAGGATGCTTAGCCCCACAGTGGAAGACTAATGAAATCATAGAGAAATCAATAGAATTCAATCCTAAAATGAAAACACAACGACCAATGTGACCCTGATCAAAAGAATTACTCAACTGGAAACAAACAATCAAAAAACCAAATATCACACCAATAAAATTGAGCAGAATTGTCTCTTAGAGAACTAAGCTTTTGACAGTTAGGCCTAACTTAATTGAAGAAAATGTTAGAAGCCTCAAAAGGGATATAATGAATTAAAGGTGAGTCAACAAATGGAAGATATCAGTAACTAGTTGATTAAGCTTAATGAAGGACTTGATCAAATGCAAGAATGAATTCCAGAAAGCATCAAGAAAATCAGAACTAGAACTGATATCGTACCTCAAAAAAGAGATAGACATGATCCAAAATAACACAACAGAAAGCAAAGATCAGGGCTGGAGAGATGGCTTAGCGGTTAAGCGCTTGCCTGTGAAACCTAAGGACCCCAGTTTGAGGCTTGGTGGTCCCATGTTAGCCAGATACACAAGGGGGCGCATGAGTCTGGAGTTCCTTTGTGGTGGCTGGAGGCCCTGGTGCACGCATTCTCTCTCTCTCTCTCTCTCTCTCTCTCTCTCTCTCTCTCTCTCTCTCTCTCCCCCTCTCTCCCTCCCTCCCTCTTTCTCTGTCTGTAGCTCTCAAATAAATAAATAAAAATGAGTAAATTTTTTTAAAAAAAAAAAGATCAAATAGAGAACTTATTAAAAACCTCTCTAGAACCCCTCACTAACAGTTACTCCAGGAATCCTGGAAGCCATCAGAACCAGACAGGGTACTGAGGTATGAGGCCTCATACACTGACATGGCTCCTGGGTTCACAGCCTCATGAGCATTCAGATAAGAGAGCCATTGTTGGACTAGCCAGCCCATATTGTCTAAATCCCCTTTGTCACATATATATTCATTTTGTTGGTTCTGTTCCTTTAGAGAACCCTGACTAATGTAATCACCAATGCCTCAGGTACTCATGAACATTCTTTAATAAATGTATTTGAATTAAGGCATATGCATTTTGGTACATAATACTACTGCACACTTAGCATATTAAAATATAACCATAAATGGGAATGTAAAACATGTGTCTAACTCAATTTCTTGAAGGATTCAATTTATTGCAATGACCAAAGTCACCATGACTCTGAATATGCCTACAATTATGAAGGTAAAGAGGCCAGTCATGGTGAGGCATACCTTTAATCCCAGCATTTGGGGAGAGAGGTAGGTGGATCACTGTGAGTTCAAGGCCACCCTGAGACTACACAGTAAAATCCAGATCAGCCTGAGCTACAGTGAAAACCTACCTCAACTCCCCACCCCCATAAAAAAGCTCAGGATTAAAAGTTAATAATACTTATTCATGAAAAATTACTCCAAATAAATGAAACAGAGAGATTATGAGAGAGCCAGTATAATTTTTATATCAAAATAAAACAAGGAGAGAGTATAAAATAAAACTATAGGCCACTATCCAAGAAGTAAAAAAAAATCTCAAAAATATATTAACAGAGCAAGAGAGATGGTTCAGCAGTTAAGGCACTTGCCTACAAAGCCTAACGACCTAGGTTCAATTCCTCAGTACCCACATAAAGCCAGATGCACAAAGTGGTGCATGCATCTGGAGTTCATTTCCAGAGGCTGGAGGTCATAGCTTGCCCATTGTCTCTGTCTCCCTACTATTTTTTTCTGTGCTTGCAAGTAAATGTTTACAAACACACACTTGTGCGCACATGCACGCACACACACACAAGCTTCCCTGCTATGACCAAGCAAGATCTGTCACTGGCATTAAAGGATATCTCAACATGTGAAAATAAACTTAATGCATAACATCAAGAAAACAAAGACAAAACCCAAACAATCATTAACAGTTGCATAAACATCATGTGATAAAATTCAAAAACTTCCAGATAAAAGCTCTCAGCATGTTACATGTAGAGGAATATTCCTCCCCACAATAAAGGTTGTAAGACAATGCCACAACTAATATGCTAAATGAGGAAGTACTGAAAACTTTTTCTCTACATTCTGAAACAGAATGAATGTGCCCAGTTTTCACTAGTTTTATTAAATATAGAACTAGAAGTCCTAGCCAGAGAAACTGAGCAAGAGTGAGAAATAAAAGATAACCCAAATGTAAGAAAGGAGATCAATTTGCCATTGATAGCAAATGACATGAATTTTATACATAGAAGAAAAACCTGAAGACTGTACTAAACAACTTGTTAAAATTGATATATTCAATAAAGTAAAAGGAGATGCTGGATACAATATAACATATGAAATTATGATTGGATGCAAAAATTAATGTACAAAATTCAATTGCACTTAAATACATCAAGAATAAATTACCTGAAAAATAAAACAAAAAAGCAACAAGATATGGTAGCACATGTCTGTCATGTACCACTTGGAAGGCAGAGGCAGGAGGATCAGGAGTTCAAAGCCAGCATAGGCTACATGAGATTCTTCCTTAAGAAATAAGGGAAGGAGGGAAGAATGAAAGGAGGGAAAGAGGGAGAAAGGAAAAGAAGAAAGCTAGAGAGGTGGCTTTAGCTGTTAAGGTGCATGCCTGAAAAGCCTAAAGACCCAGGTTCGAGTCCCCAGTACCCATATAAGCACAAGGTAGTGCATGCATCTGGAGTTCATGTGCACTGAATAGAGACCCTGGCACATCCATTCTCTATCTACCTCTTTTGTTCTCGCAAATGAACGAATGAATAAATAAATAAATATTTTCAAGAATGTAGCAGGTATGGTGGTGCACGCATTTAATCCCAGCACTTGGGAGGCAGAGATAGGAGGATCCTCATAAATTGAAGGCCACCATGAGACTACATAGTGAATTACAGGTCAGCCTGAGCTAGAGTAAGACCCGACCTCAAAAAATCAGAAAACCAAAAACCAAAGAGAGAGAAAGTGGGGGCAGGGGGAAGCAAGCAGTTTTTTTTTGTTTTTCTTTGTTTTGAGGTAGGGTCTCACTCTAGCCCAGGCTGTGCTGGAATTCACTACATAGTCTCAGAATGGCCTTGATCTCAGGGATCTTCCTGCCTCTGCTGGGATTAAAAGCATATGCCACCATGCCCAACTCCACATTTGCAAAATATAAACAATGCCTATGAATAAATTTAACCAGTGAAGTTAAAAGCCTCTAGTATAAAAGTATAAAATAGTGAAAGACAATAAAGAGAACACAAGACAGTGGAAAGATATGCCATGATCTAGAACAATTGATAGTTAAATTTTTTGTACTACCCAAAACAGAGAGTCAATATAATCTCATCAAAATATGACACTTTTCACAGAAACTGCAAAATCCTAAAATGTGAATGGTAACAGAAAAGAACTAAAATGAATAAAGCAATCTTGAGTTAAAAAAATATAATGGAAGCATCAGAATACTTACCTTTAAAATATATTACAGAGCTATAATAACCCAAAGAACATAGAGTGGTGGCATAGAAACAATGGAAGAAAATAGAAAACACAGAAATAAATCAATGTCAGAGAGAATTCCAGGTCAGCCTGAGCTAGAGTGATTTTCTTACCTTTGTTTAAAATAGTTAACTATAAATGTACATATTTAAAATATGTTGCACATAGTTGTAGTAAATCAGTTGTGTCTCAAAACTGTCCTGACCCTTGAGATTAGAGTCCATCATTTTTGGAAAGGTATGTTTAAGGTTGCTTATCTTTGTAATGCATGCACAATATATGATGTTTCCCCCAAAATTCATTACTTAATGATTTGCAGCAGACTTTTTTTTTTTTTTTAGATATTTCAGTTTTTGTTTCCCTGCAGAGAGACAGTCCTCACTGTGTCAGTTCATTTACCTGTAGCAATAAATTTTAATTTTTGTATTAATAGCCTTGTAACTTACAGATTTTTTTTTTTACTGTTTATTGGATATGAAGTATAAGCATTTTCCACCATTGTATTAACTGCGTTTCTTACTGCAAGAAGAAGAAAGAAGAAGAAGAAGAAGAAGAAAGAAGAAGAAAGAAGAAGAAGAAAGAAGAAGAAGAAGAAGAAAGAAGAAGGAAGAAGAAGAAGGAAGAAGAAGGAGGAGGAGGAAGAAGGAGGAGGAAGAGGAAGAAGGAGGAGGAGGAAGAAGAAGGAGGAGGAAGAAGAAGGAGGAAGAAGAAGGAGGAAGAAGAAGGAGGAAGAAGAAGGAGGAAGAAGAAGGAAGAAGAAGAAGGAAGAAGAAAGAAGGAAGAAGGAAGAAGAAGGAAGAAGGAAGAAGGAAGAAGGAAGAAAGAAGAAAGAAGAAAGAAGAAAGAAGGAAGAAGAAGAAGAAGAAACTCAAAGTGGAGTAAAAAGTTAAAATATATATGACCTAAACTTAAATACACGACTGCTAAAGAACTAGGAGAAGGGAAAAAAGAAAAGCTTTGAAAACATTAATTGGGTAAAGACTTTTTGGGTAAGATCCCAAAATTCTCAAAATCACAACAGACATATGGAATTAAGTCAGACTCAAATGCTCTGATGCAGAAACTAAACAATCAAGAAGGAAGAGACAACCTGTAGAATGAGAGAAAATATTTGGAATCTAGTTATGGGATTACCATCTACAATACATGAGTAACACAAAACAATTCCATTTAAAAATGGATAAATGGCAGAACAGATATTTCTTAAAAGAAGACTCCAATGACCAACAGGCAAATTTAAAAAATTAATGACTAGTTATCAGAAAGATGTAAATCAAAACCATAAGATATTATCTCACCCCAATAAGGATGTCTATTATTAAAAAGATGAAAACTATCAAATGCTGGTGTGACTGTGGAGAAAAGGAAAATTACATGTATGGCTGGTGGAAATGTTAATCAGTACAGCCACTGTGGAAGGCAATACAAAAGTTCTTTAAATAGAGCTACTAGTATATGACCTAGCAATCCCATCACTTAGTTTATATCTAATTAAAAGAAAATTTGTATAATGAAAAGACATTTGTCTCCCATGTTTATTGCACAATTAAGATACATAATCTAACCTTATACCAACACATGAAAATGTGATATGTACACATACATAATGAAATATTAGTTAGCCACATAAAAGAATAGTATCTGCTCATGTGTAACAACATGGATCACCCTAGAAAGCATTAAGTCAAATTAAATAATAATAATAATAATAATAATAATAATAATAATGGACAAAAGACAGATCCACATATCCTTATATACACATAGAAGCTTTTTAAAAACAACTGTCTGGGCTGCAGAGATGGCTTACCAGTCAAGGAGCTTGCCTATAAAAACCAAAGGAACCATAATCGATCTCTCTCCAGATCCTATGTAAGCCAGACACACATAACAGATGTTAAGTGCAAGGTCGCATATGTGCACTAGGTGGTGCATGTGTCTCAAGTTAGATATCACTGGCTGAGGCCCTGACACACCAATTTTCTCTCTCTCTCTAAACAAACAAACAGAAACTACATCAAAAGAATAGAGAGCAGAAACAATGATAACCAGAGACTAGGAAGGATAGAGGGATAGAAGATAAATTTATTATTATTAATTTAATTAATTTATTTGAAAGAAAGAGGGAGGGAGGGAGGAAGAATGGGTATGCCAGAGCATCTGGCCATGGCAAAATAACTGCAGATGCATGTGCCACCTTGTGCATGTGGCTTACTTGGGTCCTGGAGAATCAAACCAGGATCCTTTGACTTTGCAGGCAAATGCCTTAACCGCCAAGCCATTTCTCCAGCCCAAATTTATTATTTAAAAACACTGTTATTTATATGCAAGCAGAGAAGGAGAGAGAATGAACATGTCAGGGCTTCTAGCTAGTGCAAAAGAACTCCAGATGCATACACCACTTTGAAATATGGCTTTTCATGGGTACTGGGAAATTTAACTTGAGTTATTAAGTTTTGCAGCAAGTGCCTTACAGCTGAGCCATCTCTCTCCAGCCTAAGAAATTTGTTGTTTAACAAACACTAAGTTACAGTTAAAAGGAATATAGTCTAGTGATCTATAGTAGACAAACTACTTTAATGATAAAATATGTCAAAATAAGAGGGAATTTTGAATGTTCTTACTACAAAAAAAACCTGATGTCTAAAGTGAATGGACATGCACTGGGGCAACAGGAAGAATGTAGACTCTTTTGAAAGGGCCTGAGTACTCAAGGAGTGTCCTGTTCTTCCAAGTATGCTTTATTTTTCCCCTGGAATAACGAATTGGCACCCTACCTGGTATTGTGGAGTATAAGAAATGCAGGAAAGAGAGGGTCACTGAGTTTGCAACATGGTCTTGTGTTTTGGAAATGGCCATGGACAGTGTGAAGCAGGATTGCCTGCATAGAGACCCCATAGAGCACTGAGAATAAACTGTGGATTGCAGTGAAGAGCCAGTGGAGATGCAGGAACCACAAGGTAGCTGCTAAGGAAAGCTGCAGGCCCGATGAAGTTTTCTAGGACTGTAAGTCTAGCTGAAGGGGGGGGGGGGGGTTGGAAGGCCAGAGACTTGTGACTGGTTATAAAGTTTTCGGACTGGGAGATTTGTCACTAACTTGAGTTGTTGGACATGAAGCTACAGAGTTTGGTGTTTGCTCTGTTTAAATCATGTATGCTTGAATATTTCTTTGCTAGGCCCAATGCCATCTTTTGCGGTGTGAATGTTTATTCTGTGCCATTATGGTTTTGGGGGGGAATATTTATTATATGCCATTATGGGGTTTTTGAGGTTATTTTTTGGTATTATGGCTGTATTTTACATCACATATGGATATCAGTTTATGAGGGCCAGGGTGGAATCTGGTGGTTTTATTCAGGTGTCCCCCATCAACTTAGTTGTTCTGAATGCTAGGTTCCCAGCTGATGGAAATTTGGGGATTAATGCCTCTGGAGGCAGTGTACTGTTGGGGGCAGGCTTATGGGTGTTATAGCCAGGTTCCCCCTGCTAGTGTTTGGCACACTCTCCTGTTGCTATTGTCTACCTTATGTGGGCCAGGGAGTGATGTCCACCCTCTGCTCATGCCATTGTTTTCCCCAGCCATCGTGGAGCTTCCCCTCGAGCCTGAACACCCAAATAAACCTTTTTCCCAGAAGCTGCTCTTAGCTGGGTGATTTCTACCAGTAATGCGAACCTGACTGCAACAAGGTTAGTCTCCTAAGTTGATCCACTTTTTTCCTTAAAGTATTAATTTGGAAAGTCATAGTAAAATATTATGATTACACATGAAACAGATGTGATCACAACTGGATGAGGAGGATCCAGTAAGAAAATTTCACTGCTTGTCAGCTAAGGCTGAAGCTCAACTTCTAAGAACATGATATACTACACAGATGAAAGAATGTAAGTGTTCTCCTTCCTCACCCTCTTCAGCCAAACCCAAATCAACATTCATCACCTTCCTCTAGTGCAGTGTTGTCTTCACAGAAGAGAGAATTTTCCCTCCCCCATATTCTCACCAGTGAACAAAGACATACATCTTTCATGTTCTCACAGGATTCAGGAAAGTCCCTTCCCTCCATCACCTGACATACCAGTGAACAAAAGCACACTTGGCTAACATGCTGAAGCACTTCCCCAAACAGTTGCATAAGGAATACTGTACTACCAAGTATTTCTAAAAATGAAGAAACAGTATAAAATTACAATGCATATTTTCCCCGTACTTTTTTCCCTTTAAATAAATGTGGAAGATAAAAGTCAAGTGTATAGGCAAATGAAAACAACAATGGAGTCAAAATGAATATATCTTCCATATTTTCTTTTAAGGTTGACCCCTGTGGTGATTTGATTGAGGTGTCCCTCAGAAATTTAGGTGTTCTGTGCAGGGAGCGGCTACAGACGCCATTACAAGATGGCGCTGACTTCCTGCTGAGAGTGGTGACGAACAACCGGTCATATCCTGGCGACAGTCTTGCTTGATGCTGCGCGTGCACATGATGTAATGCATCCTGGGCCTATCCCGTGGCCCTGGGTGGTGGGTGAGCAGGTGGCAGCCAATCCGTAGGTGTCTTGTAGTATTACACCCTATAAAAGCAGCTACACTCCTGCGCCCCGGCCCCTTCGCCATCAACTTTCCTGTTAACCAAGAGGCTCTCCAATAAAGTGTGATCGAGAAGGATCTTTGTTTGCTGGTCGTTCTTATCCTGCTGGTCAGGGAGTTCGCAGCAGTTCTGAATGCTTGGTTCCCAGCTGATGGAGATATGGGAATTAACACCTCTAAGAGGCTGTGTTATTGTTGGGGGAAGGCTTATGGGTGTTATAGCCTGTGTCCCCTTGCCAGTGTTTGGCACATTCTCCTCTTGCTATTGTCCACCTGATGTTGGCCAGAGGGTGATGTCCAACCTCTGCTCATGCCATCATTTTCCCCTGCTGTCATGGAGCTTCCCCTCGAGCTTGTACGCCAAAATAAACCTCTTTTTTCCCACAAGCTGCTCTTGGTTGGGTGATTTGTAACAGCAATGTGAACCTGACTATAACAGCCCCAAAGATAATTCAGTAAAAACAATCAATAATTAAACAATAACCTTTAAAAAGTTATGCTAACAAACTCTACCTATCAGCCTAAAAAAATACATACAATAAATTGGTTGAGCAACACAAACATAATTCAATAGGAAAATTGAATTTGCTCTATGAATTTATCTAGCAAAGTATTCCTAAAAGTTATACCTATAATCAAATTCTTAAAGTAAAAAAAAATTAAGGCATAAAAAAGTATCTTAAGGGATGCTATTCACATGGAGAAAGGGAAGAAGAATCAGGTCTTATCTGTACCCTTTTTGCAATTCTGTTACTTTAAATTTTGTGTTTTTGGTCACTTTTTAAAAATTGGCCCCCACAGCAGGCCACAAAAAGCAGAATTCCTCTTCCCCAAGGTAATTTATAAAAACACTAATTTCTCCTCACCTTTCTGTCTTGGAGCTGGCCATGGCCATGTTTCAAAAAAAAAAAAAAAAGATAAAGGAGAAAAAAAGGAAGGGAGGGAGGGAGGGAGGGAGGGAGGGAGTAATCGAGTGAGGGAAAAGATCTGATCTACTTTCTTCAATAATAAGTCACAAGATCAAGATCTTTCCTTACTACAGAGGGGTCCTGCCCCTCACAGTGGAGGGAGGCAGGCTGTATGAAAGAGAAAAGAAGAAAAAGAAAAGAAAGGAGGAGAGGGGAGGGGAGAGGACAAGAGACAGAAAGGAAAGACAAAGGTGAAAGGCCAAAGGTCAAAAGGCAAAGGGAATGGGAAAGGAAAGAAAAGGCAGCAGCCAGGCATGGTGGTGCACATCTTTAATCCCAGCACTGGGGAGGCAGAGGTAGGAGGATAACTGGGAGTTCTAGGCCACCCTGAGAATACAGAGTGAATTCCAGGTCAGCCTGGGCCAGACTTTTTTTGGGGGGGGGGAGAAAAGCCAAGAGGAATGCTAAAGCATAGAACACCACTAGGTTTATCCTACCTCTCTAATACAACACGTATGTAATGAAAATCCCACAAAACTGCAAGCAAGAGTTCAGGAAATTCCAAAGAGCTGCATATGCTCAAGTCCTGGAAGATGGCAGGAACAAGTTGGCAGGGAAGGACCTAATCTTTCTCACATTTTACCCTATGCACATCTTTATCTCTACTTTTTGTAGTATCATTTATAATAAACTGGTAAAAGTGTTTCCCTAATTCTGTGAAGCAGTCAACTAAATTAATCAAATCCAAGGTGTAGGTTGGAAGAAACCTAATTCATAGATACTTGGTCAGAAGCAGTGGGAAAACAAATTGGGGCTTATGGATGGCATCTATGTTGGGGGAGGGGACTGAAAATTGGAGACTGACACCTTCACCCAGCAGGTTCTGATGTTACATCAGAAGTGAAGTAAATTATAGGATATACAGTTACTTTGGTGTATGTTCTACAAAATGACTGCTTGTATGCCTCTAGTGGGAAGAAAGCCCCATAATTTTTGATGACAGAAACTTTCTGTGTTGACTGTTGTGAAAGCAAGAATTTATTTCAACACATTTGGAAATACTACAAAATGGAGTAACATCTAGGTTGTGAACTTAAAAATACAAAAATGACAGGAGGAGAGGAGGTGGAAAGATGATATAAGATTGACTATATTTGATAACTTGTATAGCTGGATAATAAGGATATAAAGAAGTTTATTCTGCCTACCAAATAAAATAATTTCTACACAAAAAAATTTATATAAAATAGAAAAACTGGGACTGGTGAGATGGCTTAGCAGTTAAGCACTTGCCTGTGAAGTCTAAGGACCATGGTTCGAGGCTCGACTCCCTAGGACCCACATTAGCCAGATGCACAAGGAGGCGCACACATCTGGAGTTTGTTTGCAGTGGCTGGAGGTCCTGGCGTGCCCATTCTCTCTATCTGTCTCTTTCTCTCTGTTACTCTCAAATAAATAAATAAATTTTTAAAATAGAAAAACCTTGTTAAAACCAAGTCAGATCATAAGTTAATATAAAAAAATTAAGCCTTAACCCCTTGACACATACTGCACATGGTGGTTTGATTCAGGTGTCCCCCATAAACTTAGGTGTTCTGAATGCTAGGGTCCTAGCTGATGGAGATTTGGGAATTAATGCCTCCTGGGGGGAGTGTATTGTTGGGGGCAAGCTTATGGGTGTTATAGCTAGTTTCCCCCATGCCAGTGTTTGGCACACTCTCCTGTTCCTGTTATCCACCTTATGTTGGCCAGTGGGTGATGTCCACCTTCTGCTTATGCTATCATTTTCCCCTGCCATCGTGTAGCGTCCCCTTGAGCCTGTAAACCAAAGTAAACCTCTTTTTTTCCCATAAGCTTCCCTTGGTTGGGTGATTTCTAACAAATCCAAACCTGACTGCAACACTGTTACTACTTATCTCTAAAAGCTTATGCATGCTTAAAAGGTATTGAAACCCTTAGAATATATAAAGGAGGATGACTCATCCAAACTTTTCAATCATGTGACAGTAAGAATATGACTGGCAAGTGACCTAAGCTACCAAAATAACACAATTAGCAACTCCCACCAAAAACAAACAAACAAACAAACAAAAAAAAAACCCTCAGTAAAAAGCCAGGATGTCTTAACTAAATCTACTCCACTAAATGTTTCTGCTGTGCCTCCATATAAATCACCAAGTATGGATAAGCAAAAAAAGATACTATGATTTTTTTTTCCCTTTTTCTGATCACTTCTAATCCAAACAAAGTAAAGTCTCCAAGATTCTCTAATATATCACTGGATAAAAATACAAAGTCTTGTCAGTACTACTAATACAACTGACAATTCATGTCAACCCCATTTATGGAACAAAGACAATTATAATACATACTGGAGGCCGGCCAGGTCGACCCCTTTTTCTTTTTCCTTTGACCTCTGTTTCTTCGAGTTCGCTGCCAGCATCAGAATGAGCGGTAGTTTCATTAGTCGAATCCCTAGAAAATGAATATAATTTCAGTTGGTAAATTAATAAATATAATGCAGTTCTGTTCTATTACCTTCCTCCTTACACAGGTCCCTGATGAAAAATGTGCTTTTTTCACTTACATTCAATGCCTTTGGAAGTGATTTCCACAATGTATAATGTCTATGCAAATAACTTCAAAGCCTTAACAGTACTTCTGACCACATTCCAGACCGTTAACTCAAGATTAACTTCTCTGTGTGGCATGCGTCTTTGAAAGCCACCTTTGAATACACCAAATATCACACCTAAAACTAAGTCCAATTTTGACTTGCTTCTGGTTCTAAGATGAAATATCATAAATAAACTGATTTTTAAAGTGTATGTATTTAAAATTAATGTAAAAAACTATCATCAGCATTATCCTTTTGTACTATTCGAATTCACAGAATTGTATTACTCTATGGCTCCTGCTATCACAAATGTTCCTTCTCAGTAATTCATTTCACTATAATAAATATGGTTTCTTCTTGTTTCCACTACTAGCATTCTTTTCTGTATCAAAGCCATGAATTCTGGATTTATCCTGAGTATAGGTCCTTAAAAGTCTGATAGAACTCAAGCTAATGAGGGTAACAGTGTAGAGCTCTGTCTGTTTCCTCACTGCTAACAATTCTAAATATTTCCATATAAAAAAGCTATTCTATATACTACTGCCAGTAACATTTTCACAATATATTACTCCCTACTGCTTGAAAATTTTCAAAGGAAATTTGATATTTAAATTTATAAATAACACAGGGAATATTATGCAGGGGTCAGCAGAGTTTTTTTTTAAAGGACCTCACAATAACTATTTTCCAGTTGTGGGCTTTAGTTGTGTAAATACTGTACAACACTGTACACCCATTCATGGTGTATAAATTTTTAAAAAATGATTAAAATGGCTATAGCCAAACATATTTACCAAAAAAAAACCTCCAAATAACTAGTCACTTGTTTATCCTAAGTGGATAAATCTTATTGCTTTTCCTCTAACTATAATCCAAATCAACTACTCTCCTGAGTATAGCATCCTTAAATTAAATAAAAATGTGTACAAAAAACGGTAAGACAGAAGTGTTATCCAAATTTTATAGATGAGGAAATAATCTGGTAAACTTGTACATAGCCACTGATCTTACTAGAGGAACACTCCAAATTCATCTGAAATGGAACTTGAATTCACTAATTTCAGGATACTTAAATGCACATTATAATTTGTATATATCGTATTTGGACAAAACCCATTTAAGATTTGGAAATGTACGTAAATCTCCAAACAGCTACAAGAGAAATTGAGTCCCACTATACAGTAAGTGACACACTAGTGAAATTAAGAACACAAAGAAAAGCAATGTCTAAGTAATTATGAGCTTGCAGATATGTATAATAATAGAGATAAGGAGGCTTCCAACCAGATTTCAAGGAGAAGCCTGGGAGGTAAGCCAGTGTGTCAAGTTCAGAGTTCCTACAACCAGCCACTGGCAAGGAAATGAATGAAGCTATGAGAATAAAACTGAAGTTACACTGAAGACCTCAGAGAGTTTAAATTCAAGGAATGTGAAGGCTAACAAGGAAAGCTGCAAGAAGTGAGAAAAGCCAGTCCAAGAGTGACCTTAGGACTACTTTTCCCAATCCCTCCAAAGTTCTTATTACATACACCATGGTACACTGAGGAGTCCAGGCATGACACTATATGATTAAACCTTTTTACTGCTTGGTTTTAGTTTTGTTTTGGCTTAATTCCTCATAATTTTCCTTCCTCTTACTTTGGCAATTTTTCTTGACCACTGTACCTTGAAAGTATATAAATTTATTTTTAATTTGCATAAGGGCTAACAACTAAGTTTGCCTTGAACCTCAATGGAGACTGGATTTGAAGAACAACAACTAGAACAGAAAAGACTTTGCAGATTGTTGAAGGAAGACTAAGTACATTTGGCATTACTAGTTGAGCATTAGCCTATGGGGGTCAGAGAAAGGATGTTATTTGTATGAGTGTGATGATAAATCCCTGTTTGTTAGGTTGACAGGATTTAGGATCACCATAGAAACAAATCTTTTGTTATGTCCATTAGGGATTTTCTAGATTACATTAATTAAAGTGGAAAAATCTGCTACAGTTGGGCTGGGAGTCCTATACTGTATACAAAAGAGAAAGTTTGCTGGGCATGAGTTTAAGTCACTGTCTACTTCATCCCTGCAGATGTGACAATGTGACTCTAACTTCCTGTTCCTGCTATACATTCTCTGCCATGATGGACTTCTCCTTAATCCAATTCTGGTTGGGCATTTTGTGATAGCAATGGACATGGATACATTAAGTGTCTTCCAAAAGCCTATATACTACTAAAGGTTTGGCCATCAGCTATAAAACTAGTGGGAGATGATGGAACCTTCAAGAGGCAGGCCCTTATGGGATTAAGTATGATTATTTGCTGATATACCCATGAAGGAGATATTAGGACAGTAACCCCTGTACTTTCTCTTGGCTTCACAACAATATGAAGCAAGCAGACTGATCTACGACATGCTTCCCATGATGACATGCTACCTCACCACATGTCTAAACCAACAAGGTTAAGTGATTATGAGATAAAACCTTTCAAAATTAAGTAATTTTTTTCTTCTTGTTAATTGATGAACTCTGGAATTTTGTCACACAGATGAAAAGCAAGGAATAGCTTACTGATGAATACATAAACAAGATGATATAATAAGTATCTCCAGAAAACCGTGTACTCAAACAAGAATACTATCTTGAGATGATTAGAATTCATTTACTCTGCTCCTAGATCACCAGTAAGTAGTCATAAATGTTAGATTTACAATTCTGATTTAAAAACCATCAATTGTAAAGCATATGATATAATATAAATATGACCTCTTTAAGTACAAATACAATTTAAATAAATGTTTCTTATTTTACCAGAATTATTAATATGACACAATGCTAAGAGCAGACTACACAAAAGTAAGACATAGATGTGCACCATTTCAGAGATAGGTCAGAAATAATTGAAAGAAACATTATGTGAAGAACGGTACTAAAGTAGTACCAGGAAATAATTTAAGTGAATAGAAAAGTGTTAAATTTTATGACCTATACTTGGAAAGTCATTAAAAGGGAAGGTACTGATCTTTCAAACAGGTTAAGGAAATGGATATTTTTGTGCATTTGAACTTGGGGAAAGAAGCAACAAAACCAGTAAGAATGCTATTCCTAGAAAAGAAGAATGTAACTGAACTATAATAAAAGAAATAACTGCTTTATCTGCAAATCTATTCGTTATAACTAAACCATCATTATCATACAGAGTAAAAGTATACAGATCCTAATCTATAACTTGATGCAAAAAGTGAAAGAATATTTGTTGTTTTATTACTATGACTAAATCAAAGACTCTAAATTCCAACTCCTGGTTTGCCTTAAAAATATAAAAAAGTTAATAATATACCATGAAAAGTACCAATTATTATCACCTTAGATTCTTCTGAAAATTAGAATGTCTCAATCATTACATTCTCAATTAAGAGGAAATAAAAAATCTTAATGGAAAGGCTGAAGGAGATCAGGAAGTGGGTATATAAAAAAAAGTATGATATATCACAAAGGTTGATAAAACTTTTCTTGTAAATAGCCAGACAGAATATTGTAGATGTTTCAGACAATATAATCACTACTATCACAATGTGTAACACGAAGTGGCCAAAACCAGTATGGTAAGAAAATGAGTATAGTTGTAATCCATTTATTTATTTATGTGTGTGTGTGTCAGATTATATATGTCACATTAGGGTTATAACTGGCTAACCCTCATATAGGACCATGAAAGTTCATTTTATTCAATATGAGAGAACATGCTGCTATTCCATTAGCAAGGGCCATGGATGGTTAGAATTTCAAACATATTTTCCCAGTATCATAGAACCTATTTGATGTGTTGCATCCAAAAGCATGTTAATAAAGAACCACATTGCAGTCATTTTTCCTTAAAAGAAAGAAAATTAATGTTGTTTTTGTTTTTGTTTTTTGAGGTAGGGTCTCATTATAGCCCAAGCTGACCTTGAATTTACTATGTAGTCTTAGGCTGGCCTCAAACTCACAGCAACCCTCCTACCTCTGCCTCCAAAGTACTGGGATAAAAGACATGTGCCACCATATCTAAGAAAGAAAATTACAATACTTACTGCAACACCGGTAGCTCTGAAGTAATCATTGCTGGAGAAGTTCTTCTACGGTGTAGCAGTTCTGTACAGCTAAACACCTTCTGAACAACTTCAAAGGCTATCCTGGTAATTTAAGAAAATGAAAATTATTTTAAAGTAGAGCAAAATACTTCAATTAGTACCACCAGTGATTGCACTTCTTGGTATTTACCAAAACAGGCTGAAAACATATGATCACACATATATTCCACAAAGGAATTTTACTATAACTTTGTTCATAATATCCCATTATTGTAAGCATCCAAATATTTTCATAGAGGAATAAACACTGTAGCACATCCAAAGCGTATTTGGTATAAAAAACAAGGGAGCTATATGAAACCATGTAATGACATGCAGAAACTTAACATACACAGTACTAAGTAAAAGCAACTTGTCTGAAAAAGTGTACATTGTATAACTCAATATAACATTACAGAAAAGATAAGACTGCTAAAGTGAGATAGAAGATATGAGCAGGCAAAATAGGAAGGATTTTTGGATAAATAAATATCAAAACCCCACAGATGTATAATGTTAATGTGATAAAGAATTAACTTCAGATGACAAAGGCATGTCAGTATAGGTTCAATAATTGTAAGAAATGTATCACTTTGGTGTGACATTATACAACAGGAAATGTACATGAGAAGGATAAAGGTACTACTCCATATTTTCTCTTCAAATTTCCTGTAAACCAAAAATTGTCCTGAAAAGTGAAGTTAATTTGTTAAAAGTGTCAGAGGAAATAGAACAGAGTAGTTGTAAGAGGTCATGTTATAAAATCAAATGGAATAACAGCTTTAACAGTCAAGACAGAAGAAATAGTTTTACCACATAGCAAAGAACTTTTAAAGACTAATGATTATAAAACAGGTATATGATCAGGAAATTCATAAGCAGAATAAATATTTCACAGTATAAAATTAAAAAAAAACATCAAACAAGAAACAGCAACAAGGAAATTAAAATTTTCCTTAAAAAAAGTTAAATTAAAAATTAAAATTACAAGGGAAAAATAATGGGATAAAAAGGGAAGAATTGTAACAAACTTCTTGATAAAAACTATGGAAGTTTGAAGGCAATTGAGGAACATCTTTAAAATGAAAACAAAAAATAAACCCCCAGCTTTCGTAAAACGAAAGGTAGTAACAACAATAATAAATAACAACAACTTGAAAAATGGCAGAGTAGGGGAAACAAGATCGACTCCTCCAACATAGCAACAGGTTGGGAAAAAAACTGACAAAATAACTTTTAAAGAATCTTCAGTCTATTAACTTACAATACAGAGTACCTAACAATGAAAAATTCTGCTAAAATTAGTAAGAAAACACAAAAGCACTTCAGGTCTTTCAACTCTGACCAGAATTGCAGTCAGCTTTACATTGCTGGCAGAAATCACCTGATCAAGAGCAGCTTTTGGGGAAAAGGGGTTTATTAGACTCGAGGTGACACTCCACGATGGCAGAGAAAATGAGAATGATGGCATGATCAGGGGGTGGACATCACTTCTTGGCCAATATCAGGTGAACAATCACAATAGGAGAGTGTGCCAAACACTGGAAAGGCAACACTGGCTATAATACTTATAAGCCCATCCCCAACAATACACTGCCTCCAGGGGTCATTAATTCCCAAATCCCCATCAGCTGGAAAACATAGCACTCAGAATACCTAGGTTTATGGGGGACACCTGAATCAAATCATTACACCATGTGTGAAGGGGGGATTGCCAAAAGACAACCATAGATGTCCATTTCTCAGGGAACATGCATTCCCTATGCCTCTTGTTCTTTTCTTTTCCTTTTTATATTCATGACACTTTCAAATACAATTTGTTTTTGTTGATTCCCATCCCTCCTCCTACCAACCTCCACCATGCCCCTTTTCCTGAGACAAGGTCTGTCATTTGCCTGGAGCTTATCAAGTACACTAGATCCCTGGCAAGTGAGCTCCAGGGATTTGTCTGTCTCCACTTTTCCAGAGCATACACCACCTTTTCTAATTTATTGTGTGTGTATTTTTGTTTTGTTTTGTTTTATGGATTCTGGGGATCAAGCTCATGTTCTCATATTTATATGACAATCACTTTATCAACTGGGCTATCTTCTCAGCTTCATGGTTTAATTCCTTATGTAAAATAAATAAACTGACCCACTTAATTAATATTTTAATCCATTTAGTTTAGTAAGTGGGATTATATAAAAAGCTTTTAAAATTTTTAAAAGAATTTCCTTTATCTATTATCAGTAAAAGTTTGATTTGTATATCTATTTCATGTACCTATAAAATTACTTGAGCAAAAGGAGTCACAAGTGGTAAAAGGTAAAGCCCTGTCTATGAGATGAGTAGTAGACAATCTAAGAAGCTTGGAACTAAAGACTAAATAGGAAAATTCAAAAGCTACCATTTACATGTTCATGCAAAGGGCTGGATGAAAGCGCAGAGAAGGTCTAAAAGAATCAGAGCTAGCATCTCTAGATGACTGTTGGAAAGTGAAAACAAGCAGAGGTTGAATATTAAGGGAGAACTACATACAAGTAGTTCAGTTATTGAGAGAATACTCTGGCTAAAAGCTCAAGTGGAAAGACCAAGAAAATGGTGGTGCACACTAGCACTCAGGAGGCTGAGGTTGGAGGATTACCTTGAGTTCAAGGCCAGCCTGAGATTACATAGTGAATTCCAGGTCAGCTTGGACTAGAGTGAGATCTTACCATAAAGGGCACAGTTTATTTTCAATCACATGCACTAAGTACTAGTCTTATTTTTTAATCATAAGAATTCATAATAGAGGTGAAAAATATTAATTTAAGCCTCCTTTACAATTCTTCAATTTTACCTGAGCTGTTTTAAAAAGTCCTTTAATAGCATAAACACAGAAATACACATTCACACAAGGTGGTGGGAACAGGGGAGAGTGGGAAGAGAACAAACTAAACAAAACTAAATCCAACATGAATAAGTACCTCAAATCCCTTTGTCCTGGACAGCAAACTAAAAGACATGACCCTCAACAGGAGTGAAGGGGGATTGTGTGGGCAGAAGGGCCACTGAAAAGGCAGGAGGAAGCCTAGTATTAAAACCACAGGCTCTGTCCTACACTTCCCAATGCTAGAAATGGGTTACATCCCACGGCAAACTGTTGGTTGAGAGAGCTATGAGGTCCCCAAAAGAAGGCAGCCTTCTGTCAAAGCACTTAACACCCACTAGAGGTTAGACCTTATTGCTGAAAACACCACAAGCTGCGGACATTAGATACTGATAGATCGCAATGGTATTTAGAACAATGACTAGACCTCATAGAGCTAGAAAAGTGCTATATGAGCTGCTGGAGGAAAGTGGCTACCAATGTTGTTATGAACAAGCAAGGGATCCTGATACAAAATCAATCAGTTAGACAAGATGTACATACCTGTCCAAAAGTGGCACTCAGCCTATATGGGTAATCGATGACTCTCTAATTGAATAAGAGGCCCACTCAATGGGAAGGAACTCATAGATGGTAGTAGGGACCAAGACAGAATCCTATGAGGATGGTAGTCACAGAGCTCTATCACGAGGTAGAGGATCATGTGGACCAGTGGGAGAACTAGAGCCACCATCCACAGCCTCCCCACCCCCACCCCCATCACCAGTGCAAATGCCAGCAAGAAGCAGTGACCTGTGGAAGGAAGATCACAGCATCCAGCACCAGTGACCAGAGCAGCAATCCAGCGATCCAGATAGCATAAATGAACTCACAGTGCACCAAAGAGAGACCCAAGCAGGAGCACAGAGAAACTGAGACCAAAATCATCCCAAAAGGTAAATGGGATTACACCAGGTCAGAACCTGCCAAATAAGCCTAGTATATATATATAGGCTTGCACTGGAAGTGCTAATTGCAACTTTCAAATCAGGATACATTATATGTTAAATCTAATGGATGGTCAGATTTGCCAGTCTTAAATAAGCTATATTTGGGGCTTGTTATTTGTTGCTTCCTGATTTATATTAGCTTTGCTTCCTCCTCTGTCATTCTTTACAGAAGGGTCTCACTTGGTCACAAGCTGATTGGGAACCCTCAACAGACCAGAAATCTTAACCTCCTAGTTGATAGGATTAAGGGTATGGGGCAACACAAACGCTAAGGTACTATGTGACTTTGTTAGAGGATCTGGTTGTCTGTCATAATACCTGCTCTTGTATAAATACTCTGTGCTGTTTTTCATTGAATGTGTATTGTTTAGTTAAATTTTAGAATATGGCTGTATTCTATTCCACTCAGCCTACTTGAACACTCTCATAGCAGGCAAACACAACATAAATGGTCACTTTTATAGATACTCTTGAGAATCTTAAGAGCCACACCTAGCACCTTAAGCTCCTACCCTGAAGATATATAACACCAGATTGATTGATACATCTAATAAAACTGCCTCTAACTAGAAAAGCCAAGCATTGAATTAATCCAACGTGCAAAAATACGCACAATATAACACAAGAAACACCAAAAATCAAGACAATATAAATACACCAAAAAGTATTAATACATCAGAAATGACCTCCAGTGAGAATGAATTAGAGGACATGCCTGAGGAAGATTTCAAAAGAATGATTATAAATATGCTCAAAGAAGTCAAAGAGGAAATCAAAGGAATGAAAGAGGAAATGAAAGAAATCAAAAAAGGCACAGGAAACCAATTTAATGAAATAAAAATGTCAACAAAAGACACAAATAAGGAAATAGAAATATAAAAACAACCAGTTAGAATTACTAACAATGAAGAACACAGTCAATGAAATAAAAAACTCTTTACAAAATCTCATCAGTAGAATGGATGAAGGAGACGACAGAATATCTAAACTAGAAGACCAGATGGCAGATCTAATACAATCCAACAAAGAGAAAGACAAACTATTAGGAAAGGATGAATGGGAATTTCAAGATATTCATGACATTGTGAAAGGATCAAACATAAGAATTCATAGTAGAATTCACAGTAGAAGAATTTCACCAAAAAGGCATAATAGGCATTTTCAACAAAATCATAGAAGAAAACGTTCCCCCAAATTGTGAAAGAGATGCCAATGCAGATACAGGAAGCCAATAGACCACCAACCAGACAAAACCTGGAAAAAAACTCTCCTCGCCATACTAAAATTAAACTACCAAACATACAAACCAAAGAAAAAATATTGAAAGCAGTTAGAGAGAAAAATCAAGTTATCTACAAAGGCAAGCCCATCAGGATCACAACAGATAACACAAACTTTAAAAGCCAGAAGGGCTTGGAGCAATGTATTCCAAGTTCTGAAAGACAGCAACTGCCAACCAAAGTTTATCCTGCAAAGCTAACCATTCAAATAGACAGAGAAATAAGGACATTCCATGAAAAATGCAGGCTAAAGGAATATTTGAAGACAAAACCAGCTCTACAGAAAATACTTGAAAGAATACTCCAGGCTGAAGAGAAGAAAAGCACATATATAAGGAACCTGGAAAAAACAAACCATACTAAAATACTAGTTAATACAAGAGAGCAAAGGTAAAACCAGAAGAACTACAAAAAATGGCAAAAATAAATACACACCTTTCAATAATAATTCTTTTTTTTTAATTTTTTTATTATTATTATTTATTTGAGAGCGACAGACACAGAGAGAAAGACAGATAGAGGGGGAGAGAGAGAATGGGCGCGCCAGGGCCTCCAGCCTCTGCAAACGAACTCCTGACGCATGCGCTCCCTTGTGCATCTGGCTAACATGGGACCTGGGGAACAGAGCCTCGAACCGGGGTCCTTAGGCTTCACAGGCAAGCGCTTAACTGCTAAGCCATCTCTCCAGCCCAATAATAATTCTTAATATCAACGCCTCAATGCCCTAACCAAAAGACACAGATTTGCAGGCTGGGTTAAAAAGCAGGATTCTTCAATTTGTTGCCTCCAAGAAACTCACCTTTCTATAAAGCATGGACACAATCTTAGGGTAAAAGGTTAGAAAACAGTTTCAAACAAATAGGCCTAGAAAACAAGCAGGGGTTGCTATCCTAATATCTGACAAGGTACATTTCAGTCCAACGTTAGTTAAGAAAGATAAGGAAGGTCACTATATATTGATTAAAGACACCCTCCAACAGGAGGACATTACAATCCTACACATATAAGCATCTAACATGGGGGCTCCCAACTTAATCAAACAAACACTATTAGAACTAAGGTCACAGATAACACCAAACACAGTTTGGGTGACTTCAACACCCCACTCTCATCAATTGACAGGTCATCTTGGCAAAAAATAAACAGAGAAACATCTGGATTAAATGAGGTCATACAACAAATGGACTTAGCAGATATATACAAGACATTTCATCCAAATGCTGCAAAATACACATTCTTATCAGCAGCACATGGAACATTCTCTAAATTAGAACATATATTAGGACACAAAGCAAATCTTAACAAATACAGGAAAAATTAAATAAATCCTTGCATTCTATCTGACAACAATGGAATCAAACTACAAATCAATTGCAAGAAAATCTACAGACCATACACAAAATCATGGAAACTAAATAATACACTACTAAATGATGAGTGGGTTAATGAAGAAATTTAGAAGGAAACCAAAAACTTCAAAGAGTCAAATGATAATGAGAATACAACATACCAAAATGCTTAGGACACAATAAAGGCAGGCCTAAGAGGGAAACTTATAGCTTTAAGTGTCTATATTAAGAAATAAGGAAGGTCTCAAGTAAACGACCTAATGCTGCACCTCCAAATGCTGCACCTTAAAGCCTTGGAAAAAGAAGAATAAGGAAAACCAAAAATCAGTAAACGGGAACAAATAACAAAGATTGGGGCAGAAATTAATGAAACAGAAAACAAATTAAAAAAAAAAAAACCACCAAAGAATCAATCAATCTGAGTTGGTTCTTTGAAAGGATAAACAAGATTGATAAACCCTTAGCAAATCTGACCAAAAGAGAGAGAGACATAAATTAATAAAAATAGAGATAAAAAAGAAAGCATAACAAAAGATATCAGAGAAATTCAAAAAAATCAAAGCAACATACTATAAAAACTTATGAAACTTATAAAAACGTATGAAAATCTGAAAGAAATGGATGATTTCCTTGATTTCTATGACTTACCTAAATCAAATTAAGTTGAGATTAATAACTTAAATAGACTTTTAGCAACAAGTATGGAGATCCAAGCACTTATCAAAAATCTCCCAACTAAAAAAAGTCCACACCCAGATGAATTCACTGGTGAATTTTAGCAAACCTTCAGGGAAGAACTAACACCACTGATTCTTAAACTTTTCCAAAACAGAAAAAGAAGACACTTGCCTCCAGAGCCTAACCAAAATCTAAGAGGATATAAATAAATCATATGGAATCCTACTTTTTTGGACAATGGAACACTCAGGAACCATAGACTGCTGCTAAAAAATTTTCAGTGCCAGGGATGGGATACCTTCTAGTGAGTTGTTGGCCAGGGATGTCCCTGACACCCCCAAAACATTACAGGCCATTGCTGAGGCCCTTTGTTTCCCACCAGGAATAGATGTAAGACCCTATTGCTGAACACTCCGCATACTTGGACTGCAAGGCCACAGAGAAATCCTGCTGGAACTGAGATGATAACCTCCTCCATGTAGACCAGCTGAAAGAAAGCCAGAAGAAGCCATTCTCCATGCACTTCAAAGGGAGAAAGAGAAAACACCAGTCTGTCATAGAGGAAACCAACTGCCCTCTAATTGGACTGGAGGCCCGCTCCATGGGAGGGGACACATCCCTGATACTGAAAACGTAAAATAGGGGTAGTCATGAGCCCTAGGGGTATAACATCTGCTGCTGTCTAGCTAAATGTATATACTATCCTTATCAAACTACCCAGTCAGCACTTCTCTTAAGATTCAGACCCTTATATTAATGCTACTCTCAGTTTTGGTAGAGAATCTTCTCTTTTCAGATGGCAGTGACCTTGGGATAACTCAGGAAGGCATCATGGTGCTGGAAAGAAGTGACCAGAGTGCTCAGTAGTGCAGTATCTCTATCACACCTTCCAATTCTATTCTATTCTTCTATTGCGGAAGAGGTGGTGGAAAGAATGTAAGAGCCAAAGGAAGGGTAGGACTCCTTACAAAGTGCTCTCCCCAGACACAAAATGGCCTGGATATCCATGACCTCACAGTACCCAACACTGCCTACACAAGACCATCATAATAGGAGGGAAAGATTGTGATATCAAAAAAAAAAGAGACTGATTGAGATGGGGAGGTGATATGATAGAGAATGGAGTTTCAAAGGAGAAAGTGGGGGGAGGGAGGGGATTATCATGGGATATCCTTTATAATCATGGAAGTTGTTAATTTTAAAAATTTGAAAAGAAAAAGAAATAGAAAAAGAAGGAATCCTACCAAACTCCTTCTACAAAGCCAGCATCACCCTGATACTGAAACCAGGCAAAGATAGAACAAAAAAAGAAAATTACAAACCAATCTCCCTCATGAACATGGATGTAAAAATTCTCAACAAAATATTGGCAAACAGAACACAAGAATATATCAGAAAGATCATTCACCCTGACCAGGTAGGCTTTATCCCAGAAATTCAGGGATGGTTCAACATACTCAAATCTGTAAGTGTAACACATTATATAAATGGACTGAAAGACAAAAATCACATGATCATCTCATTAGATGCAGAGAAAGCATTTGACAAAATCCAACATCTCTTCATGATAAAAGTCCTACAGAGACTGGGAATAGAAGGAACATATCTCAACATAATAAAGGCTATTTATGACAAGCATACAGCCCAAATATTACTACAAGGGGAAAAATTGGAAGCTTTTCCACTAAAATCAGGAATAAGACAAGGATGTCCACTGTCCCTCCTTTTATTTAATATAGTACTGGAAGTCTTAGCCATAGCAATAAGGTAAGAGACGCACATAAAAGGGATATAAATTGGAAAAGAAGAGATCAAGCTATCATTATTTGCAGATGACATGATTTTATACATAAAGGACCTCAAAGACACTAACAGCAAACCGTTAGAGCTGATAAACACCTACAACCATGTGGCAGGATACAAAATAAACAGAAATCAGTAGCCTTCCTATCTGCTAACAACAAATACACATAGGTTGAAATCAGAGCAGTCCCATTCACAAATGCACCAAAAAAATCAGTAAATAAATAATAAATAAATAAATAAATAAAGTACCTTGGAATAAACTTAACCAAGGACATGAAGGATCTCTACAATGAAAACTTTAAAACACTCAAGCAAGAAGTTGCAGAAGACACTAAGAAATGGAAAGACATCCCTCATTCTTGGATAGGAAGAATCAATATTGTGAAAACGGCAATGTTACCAAAAGCAATCTACACATTTAATGGAACCCCCATCAAAAGTCCAATAGCATTATTCACAGAAATAGAAAAAACAATCCAAACATTCATTTGGAAGCACAGAAAACCTTCAATATCTGAAAAAATACCAAGCAACAAAAATAAGGCTGGTGGTATCACCATACCTGATTTTAACCTATACTACAGAGCCATAGTAGCAAAAACAGTGCGGTACTGGCACAAAAGAAGACATATATAGATGAATGGAACAGAAGAGAGGATTCAGATGTAATTCCAGGTTGCTATAGCCACCTGATATTTGATAAAAATGCCAAAAATACTCATTGGAGAAAAGACAGCCTCTTCAGCAAATGGTGCTGGGAAAGTAGATATGTATCTGTAGAAGGATGTCATCTCTCTCTCTCCATGCACAAGAATTAAGTCCAAATATATCAAAGATGTTAATATCAGACCTGAAACTCTGAAAGTCCTAGAGGAAAAAGCATGGTAAACCCTTCAACATATTGGTTTTGGCAAAGACATTCTGAATATAACTCCAATTTCTCAGGCAATAAAACCACAGATTAACTGCTGGGATCTCATGAAATTTCAAACATTTTTATGGCAAAGGGCAATGTGAATAAAGCAAAGAGTCAACCTAAAAAAATGGGAAATCTTTGCCAGCTACACATCTGACAGAACATTAAATAATTAATAAGAAATCAAACAACCCAATTAAAAAATGGGCTATGGAACTAAATAGAGAGTTCTCAAAAGAAGAAATATGGATGGCACATAAGCGTCTTAAAAATTGTTCTACATCCCTAGTCATCGGGGAAATGTAGATTAAAACTACTCTGAGATTCCATTTCACAGCTGTCAGATTGGCTACCATCATGAAAACAAATGATCATCAATGCTGGCAAGGATGTGGAAAAAGAGGAACTCTTCTACACTGTTGGTGGGAATGCAATCTGGTCCAGCCATTGTGGAAATCAATGTGGAGGTTCCTAAGACAACTAAAAATAGATCTACTATATGACCCAGCTATAGCACTCCTAGGCTTATATCCTAAGGACTCATCTCACTACCTTAGAGATACTTGCTCAACCATGTTTAATGCCAGTCAATTCATAATTGCTGGGAAATGGAACCAGCCTAGATGTCCCTCAACTTACAAGTGCATAATGAAGATATGGCACATTTATGCTGAGTTCTTCTCAGCAGTAAAGAAAAATGAAGTTATGAAATTTGCAGGAAAAATGGATGGACCTGGAAAGGATTATACTAAGTGAGGTAACCCCAGGCCCAGAAAGCCAAGAGTCGCATGTTCTCCCTCATATGTAGATCCTAGCTACAGATGATTGGACTTCTGTGTGAGTAGGAAGAAAACTCAGTAGCGAACACCAGTAACCTAGAATAGAGATATAAAGGGAAGAGAAAGGGAGGGGGGTACTTAATAGGATGGTATTGTATATATGTAAGTAGAAGAACAGATTAAAGGGAGTGTAAAAGGCCAAGTGAGGTCAGGGTAAGAGACTGAGTAAAGGAAAGGTGAAGGGAGGGCTTATCAAAATCTAAGAGGATATAAATAAATTATATGGAAGCCTATGTTTTTGGACAATGGAACACTCAAGAGCCATAGATTGTTGCTAGAAAATTTTCAGTGCCAGGGATGGGATACCTTCCACTGAGTTGTTGGCCAGGGAGGTCCCTGACACCCCCAAAACATTACAGGCCATTGCCAAGGCCCTTAGTTTCCCACCAGGAATAAATGCTAAGACCCTACTGCTGAACACTCCACATACTTGGACTGCAAGGTCACTGAGAAATCCTGCTGGAGCTGAGCTGAAAACCTCCTTCATGTAGAGCAGCTGACAGAAAGCCAGAAGAAGCCATTCTGCATGCAGTTCAATGGGAAAGAGAGAAATCACCAGTGAAGATACTCAACAGTGGACACTGCAAGCCTTATATTTTATCAGCCAGGCCAAATGAGCCAACGGGTACAATAGTGGCATGTTTGTCATGGTGGAAACCAACTGCCCTATAACTGGACTGGTGGCCCACTCCATGGGAGGGAATACATCCCTGATACTAAAAACATACATCAGGGGTACTCATGAGCCCTAGGGGTGTAACATCTGCTGCTATCTTGCTAAATGTATATACTATGCTAATCAAACTGCCCAGTAAGCACTTCTCTTAATGTTCATACCCATATATTAATGCTACTCTCACCTTTGGTAGAGAACATTCTTTTCTGATGACAGTGACCTTGGGCTGATTCAGAAGGTATCATGGTGCTAGGAAGAAGTGACAGGAGCGCTCAGCACTGCAATATCTCTGTCACACCTTCCAAGGCTCAGGATCCATTGTGGAAATGGTGGTAGAAAGAATGTAAGAGCCAAAGGACGAGTAGGACTCCTTATAAAGTGTTCCTCTAGACACAAAATGGCCTCACAGTGCCTGACACTACCTACACAAGATCATCATAATAGGAGGAAAGGATCATGACATCAAAATAAAAGAGAGACTGATTGAGATGGGGAGAATGGAGTTTCAAAGGGAAAAGTGGGGGAAGAGAGGGCATTACATGGGATATTGTTTACAATCATAGAAGTTTTAAATAAAAAAAAGCATTAAAAAATACACAACTTTGTTTAGCAAACCTGTGGCTACAATAATAATGATACTAATTATGAAACTGCTTTTAAGCAGCTTCTGTAAGTGACACTACATATCAACAAAAATTATTATTTTTACTAGAACTACAATTCTGTTGCCTGTTTTTATAAAATTAATGGTAATAAGATTTTGTTAACACAGGATACCAATACATACACTTAAATTCTCTGAAACATTAAACTACATATTAAACAACAAAACACAATTATAATGTCTTATTTAGTTAGAGAAAGAAAGCCGGGCATGGTGATGTACACCTTGAATCCCAACACTCGGGTGGCAGAAGTAGGTGGATCCCTTTTAGTTCATGGCCACCCTGAAACTACATAGTGAATTCCAGGTCAGCATTGGCTAGAGAAAGACCCTGCCTTGAAAGACCAAGAAACCAAAACCAAAATCAAAATCAAAAACAAGCCTTCCTTTCACTTGGCTGCTGGAGCTACTTGCTCCCTTCAATGTGGATTGAAGACCAGCGTGGATTGAAACCCAGTGGATCATCAGGAAGCCTCCAGACACTCCAGTGCTGAGGCATCTGGCCACATGGACTGAGCAGCTACTGGGTTCCTCGATTCTCAGGCCTGCAACTGCTCTTTGGACTACCGTAAACTAATCCAACAAATTCCCCTTTTAATATTATAAAAAGAACAAACAAAAAACAAAAACGAGGGAAGAGGCAGAAACCAGGCATGCTAGTGACTGCTGACATTGCTAACAAATTTCAGACACAAGTGCCACTTTGTGCATCTAGCTTCATGTGGGTACTGGGGAATTGAACCTGGGCTGCCAGGCTTTATAAGCAAGCACTTTAAACTGCTGAGGACTCTCTCAAGCCCTGAAAATTCTAAACTGTTAATAAAAGTTAATCTGTGAATGAAACCAATTTTGTAGCTTTTAGAAAATAAAAAGAATGGCAAAGCAGAGTTAGATCTTACAAGTTACACAGCAATTTGCACTAAAAGACAGACTAAATAAGGAGGCATCATTAAGGTACAAGAAAAGAAGGAGGGCTAGAGATGGCGTAGCGGTTAAGCGCTTGCCTGTGATGCCTAAGGACCCCGGTTCGAGGCTCAGTTCCCCAGGTCCCACGTTAGCCAGATGCACAAGGGGGCGCACACGTCTGGAGTTCGTTTGCAGAGGCTGGAAGCCCTGGCGCGCCCATTCTCTCTCTCTCCCTCTATCTGTCTTTTTCTCTGTGTCTGTCGCTCTCAAATAAATAAATAAAATAAAAATTTAAAAAAAGAAAAGAAGGAAATGACCTAGCAGTTAAGGCATTTGCCTACAAAGCCTATGGACACTGGTTCAATTCCCCAGAACCCATGTAAGCCAGATGTACAAGAGGCACATGCATCTGGAGTTTGTTTGCAGGGACTAGAGGCCCTGGCATGCCCATTCTCTTTTTCTACCTTTTCTTGTCTCTCAAATAAATAAATAAATAAAATATTTTTAAAAGAACCACCTTAATATTAAGTAGACAAAGCTAGAGTAGCAATAAGGTTCACTGGTATCATCGGGTTAAACCATTATCCTCTTCTAATAAAGTTGTGTAAAAGCTATTTTTAAATATTACAGTATCAGAAAGCTTACAGTGAAAAAAATATATAAGCAGAGTGATCTAAGAGTGTGGGCACTACAATCAGACAGAGCTCTTATACTAGGTTTGCTACTTTCTAGGCCTGCAATGCAATATGAAACTATCTGTCCAACAGAAAATATGGAGGCTGTGAAAATAGCTTAGCCAGTAAAGCACATACCTTAGGAAGCTTCAGGACCCACAGAAAAAGGCCAAGTGTGGTGGCATGCAATTATAATAGCAGTGGGAGGCAGAGAAAAGTGTATCCCTAAGGCTTGGATCCAGCCGATCTAGCCTATATGACCACCTTCAGGCCACTGAGCAAGGCTGTCTTGCAAAGGTGGACAACATCTAAGGAAATAAGGTTGTCTTCTGGTACATGCATGAGAACATGCACGTACATGGCAATGATACTGCGTATGGTTGTAGAAAGTAACTGGAAGTCTTTAAAGAATAATATTTCAAAGCCAGGCATGGTGGTGCACGCCTTTACTCCCAGCACTCGGGAGGCAGAGGTAGAAGGATCACCGTGAGTTCAAGGTCACCCTGAGACTACATAGTGAATTCCAGGTAAGCCTGTGCTAGAGTGAGACCCTACCTCAAAAAACCAAAAAAAAAAAAAAAAAGATTAGTATTTCACAGCTACAGGAAGGAGAAGATAAAGGCATAAAACAATGTAAACTACCTATGAGCAATAATTTTTCTTCTTTTGGTTCACTGCAATAATCATTATAATAGAAATAAACATCTGTTGAATTAAAAATAGAATTGTTGGGCTGGAGAGATGGCTTACTGGTTAAGCGCTTGCCTGTGAAGCCTAAGGACCCCGGTAAGCCAGATGTACAAGGGGGCACATGAATCTGGAGTTCATATGCAGTGGCTTGAAGGCCTGGCACGCCCATTCTCTCTCTTTCATCTACCTCTTTCTCTCTCTGTCACTTTCAGATAGATAGATAGATAGATAGATAGATAGATAGATAGATAGATAGATAGATGATAGAAAGAAAGAAAGAAAGAAAGAAAGAAAGAAAGAAAGAAAGAAAGAGAGAGAGAAATTTTAAAAAAAAAGCATCAAAACCACAATGAGTTTCCATAAGCAGATGGGTGTATATACAATACACTACAGTTAACAGTGATGCAAAGTATATTTCAAAACAGAAGAGAAGATTATGAATACACTTTTAACAAACAAATGATGAATGGAGGCTGGAGAAATGGCTCAGTGGATAACGAGTTTGTAATGGCTCAGTGAATAACGAGTTTGTACTAGGACTGGAGTTGGATCCTCAGCACCCATGTGACTACCAGGTAAGTATAGCGGTCACCTGTAACCTCAGTTTATACGTAAGTTTATAGATAAGGGATCACTGAGGAAAGCTGATTACCAGGTAGGCTGAATCAGCAAAATCTGGGCTCAACTACCTGCCTCAGGAAATAAGGAGAGCTCTTGCTCTATTGAGGAAGACACCTGTCATCAAACCTAGCCTCCTCATGTACACATATGTGCACCCACATTCATACACACATACATGCAACAAAAATGATAAATGTGTAAGGTGATGGCTAAGCTAATTATCCTGTTTTCATAACTTTATACACATTTGTAAAAAAACCAAACAGCAGAATGCTCACATGAGTATGAAAGTATACAATGAAAAAAAACAAAAGACAGTTGCATTCCCAGGAACTATGATTTCCTGAAGCAACAACTCTCAATCTGAAGTAGGAGTTTACACCGGGTTTAAAGGCAGAAACAGAAATTATACATCAAAATAGAGAAAGAAAAAAATTTGGAAAATACTTCTGAAGTGACATTATAGACACACATTGGATGAATGTCCCTGTACTGAACCAAAATAAAAAATATGACATACCTAAAAAGTTTTGAAGTCTTGCTTTATTTACCCAATGTATCCCAAAGCTTTACACACTAATTTCTGAAAAAAACATTTCCATATTAGCTATTTTTAAAAATGTTGCCTTATACATCATCTTAACTACCAACATTTATAAATGCTCTAAAAGGTTATATTCTTCTTTTAAAAAATATTTATTTGAGGGCTGGAGATATGGCTTAGCGGTTAAGGTATTTGTCTGCAAAGCCAAAGAATCCAGGTTTGATTCTCCAGGACCCACGCAAAATAGATGCATGGGGTGGGGGCATGCATCTGGAGTTTGTTTACAATGGCTGAAAGCCCTGGTGTGCCCATTCTCTTCCTCTCTTTCTCTCTCTGCCTTTTTCCTGTATAACTAAAAAAATATATTTTTAAAAATATTTGACAAAGAGAGGCAGATAGAGAGAGAGAGAATGGGTGCCTCAGGGCCTCTAGCCACTACGAACTCCATACATGTGCATCACCTTATAATTTGGCTTGTGTGGGTACTGGATAATCAAACCTGGGATTCACAGGAAAGTGTCTTAACTGATAAGCCATCTCTCCAGCCCAAGCTTATATTCTTCATCAATAAAAACATGGCCCAAAAACTTTAACATGGGCTGGAGACTTGACTCAATCTAAAATGCTTGTCATGCAAGTATGAATACCCGAGTATGGATCCCCAGAATTCATGTAAAAGCTGGGTGTGGTAGTGTGTACCTATGATATCACTACTGGAGAGGTAGAAACAGTGGCTAGGAATCACTGGCTAGTTCATCTAGACGCATTGGTTAATTTTAGGTTCAGAGAGGATCCCTGCCTCAAAAAAGAACCTGATATTTTCCTACCATCTCTACTCTCACTAGTCCTGCAACATTACTGTGCTAAGTATTTCTCTAATAAAATAGCCTCTCTTTTGTTTCTGCGTATGTACATAGACTGCTTTAGCCCTCACACCTTCTCTGCTACTAGAAAATTTAAAAGCTCTATCCTTTTGAAATCTAAGCTGCATTAAGTCTCATAGCAAGGCTTCATACCACACCTTGTACACATCATTCTGTTACATCTTTTCACATTTATCTTTTGTGTATATGCACTTGCATTTCACTCATCTCATTGTTTTTAAGCATTCCACTGTTTTATAACTAATCCTTTTTTATTTTTTATTTATTTTTTTTTTTTTTCGAGGCAAGGTTTTACTCTAGTCCAGGCTAACCTGGAATTCACTATGTAGTCTCAGGGTAGCCTTGAACTCACTGTGATCCTCCTACCTCTGTCTTCCAAGTGATGGGATTAAAGTCATGTGCCACCACACCCAGCTTAATAAACTTTAAAGACTAGTTTTAGGTTGTTATTTTTTTAAGAGAGAAAGAGAATTGGTGGGCCACTGAAATTGAACTCTAGGCATTTGTGCCACCTAGTGGGCATGTGCTACCTTGCACTTGCCTCACCTTTAGGCATCTGGCTTACATGGAATCTGGAGACTTGAACATGAGTCCTTAGGCTTCGCAGGCAAGTGCCTTAACTGCTAAGCCATCTCTCCAGCCCTAGTTTTAGGATTTTAATTTGTCTCTTATTTTAAGTAATTTGTTTGCATTTCTATTATTTAAGAAATTATATAAATCTTTAGGGCTTTTTATCTTTCTCTACTTACAAATAAGAATTTTTTTTTCATTTTTATTTATTTATTTGAGAGTAACAGAGAGAGAAAGAGGGAGGGAGGGAGGGAGGGGGGGGGACAGAATGGATGCGCCAGGGCTTCCAGCCACTGCAAATGAACTCCAGACACGTGCGCCCCCTTGTGCATCTGGCTAACGTGGGTCCTGGAGAACCAAGCCTCGAACCAGGGTCCTTAGGCTTCACAGGCAAGCACTTAACCACTAAGCCATCTCTGCAACCCAAGAATATTTTTAAAGAAGAAAAAAGGCAGAAAACAAAAGACATGACATTGTAACAAACATCACTGCCTGATGAGTAAGATGAAATGGGCTTAAAGAACTTTCAACTGACTTCTAGGAAAGATATACTATCTAAAAACAGTTAAAAAGAAAAAGTTCTTTGAAGATGGCTCAGAAATACAAAGCTTGCTACTTACACATGAGGATTTTTCCAAGCAGATTCAACTATTGAGAGCCCACCTAAAAAGCTAGGTGTGGCCATGTGCACCTCTAACCACAGTAGGGGACTAACCAAAGGATTGCTGGGGCTAGCTGAAGGACAGCAGCTTTGGGTGGAAGAAGTGAGGCCACAACAAAGTAAATATACCAATGCACATGCATAGGGCATAAGCATCTGCACACACATGAGCATACACCAGACACCTCTCCCTCCCTCTCTCTTTCTCCACACAAAGACACATAATCCAAATGCACCAATAGAACAGATCCAAACTACAAGCCCTAATAAGACACTGAAGTCAAAAGTCAGATTCAGGGCTAGAGAGATGGCTTAGTAGTTAAGTGCTTGCCTGCAAAGCCAAAGGTCCCATGTTCTACTCACCAGATCCCACATTAGCCAGGCACACAAAGGTTTAAGCTAGCACCAGGTCTCACATGTCTACTAGGTTGCCCAAGAGTTCAATTTCAGTAGCTGAGGCCTTGGTGTGACAATTCTCTCTCACCATCTCTATCTAAAGAAAAATTAAAAATTATTTGTGTGTGTATGTATATGTATGTATGTGTGTGTGTGTGTGTGTGTATATATATATATATGTACATATACATATATATAATATAATATAAATAAATGTCAGATTCAAAGTAGTAACTCTAACTAACCAACAGGAATATCATTACAAATAAGAAGTGGAGAAATAAGAGCAAACCAAAGCAGCCTGGAAATAATGGAAGCTTAAGTCTTCCGGAAGGCAAAGTCTGGATTTATGATGTAGTCAAGAAAGTCACTGAGATCTCTATCATTACTCCAACTTGAACAATAAAGCAACATTAACAATAAGCATTCATTATCCCATTTTTTAAGCTTAAATTTAAGTAAATGCAACTGAGAACAAAGCCTACAAAACTTATATCAAAAGTTGTGCTCTAATTATATAACTAGCTGGACAGAACATTACTGATCAGCGTGCCCTAAATATAAAAAGCACTAAAAATGCCATCAGCCTTTGATAGCTAACAAGTAAAATGAAAGCCAAGACAATTAACCTTCCTTATAATAACATAACCTCTAGTACATAAACAAAAAAATGCTTGCAACTAAAAATGTGACAGACTTGTCTGTGTCAAGAATTTGTTCCCTATGTTTTAAATAATATTGCACAGTCATTTTTAAGAATTTTCTTCAAATTCAACCACTACCACCAAAGTACCCTGCAGCAAAATAAAATAAAATAAAATAAAATAAAATAAAATAAAATAAAATAAAATAAAATAAAATAAAATAAAATAAAATAAAATAAAATAAAATAAAAAAGGCAGGGGAGTAGAAGAGATGGGGGAGATTATATATCTATAATTATTTCATTAATAGATCTACCAATTCATACAAATTAAAACTGTCTCACGGGCTGGAGAGATGGCTTAGCGGTTAAGCGCTTGCCTGTGAAGCCTAAGGACCCCAGTTCGAGGCTCAGTTTCCCAGGTCCCATGTTAGCCAGATGCACAAGGGGGCGCACGCGTCTGGAGTTCGTTTGCAGAGGCTGGAAGCCCTGGCGCGCCCATTCTCTCTCTCCCTCTATCTGTCTTTCTCTCTGTGTCTGTCGCTCTCAAATAAATAAATAAATAAATAGATAGATAGATAGATAAATTAAGAAACTGTCTCACACCTAAAAGCTACATTAAGAGAAGCCATCAGTGCAATAATTATACAGAGAAAAGGAAATATTCCAAGTATGTCCTTTAGCTAAACATCCAGTTGTTAAGAAATTCTTTGGAAAAAAAAAATGAACATATAAAAAAAGTTTTAAGCTAGGCGTGGTGGTGCACACCTTTAATCCCAGCACTCGGGAGGCAGAGGTAGGAGGATTGTTGAGAGTCTGAGGCCACCCTGAGACTACAAAGTGAATTCCAGGTCAGCCTGAGCTACAGTGAGACCCTACCTGGGAAAACAAATGTTTTAAAAGCCCTTACCACTTACAGAAAAATCACATGATTATCTCATTAGATGAAGAAAAGGCATTCCTGACATAATTCAGGGAGAAATTAGAAATAAATAGAACATACCTCAAAGTGCATAGACAACATTATACAAAAAGGAGTATTTCCTCTAACATAGGAACCAAAGCAAGGAAGCTCAGTCTTACCAATTCTACTCAATATAATACTCCAACCCCTAACTAGAGCAAATAGCATAAAAAGGATATAGGAAAATAAGAAGTGAAATTATCCTATTTGTAGATGATGAGATTCTATATTTAAATGATCAAATAGCAGACCTAAGGAGATGGCTCTGCAGTTAAAGGTGCTTGCTTTCAAAGCCTGAAGGCATAGGTTTAATTTTCCAGTACTCACATAAAGCCAGATGCACAAAATGTCACATGCATTTGGAGTTCATTTGTAGCAGCAATAGGCCCTGCTGGAAATAAATAAACTTAAAAAAATATGATCAAATAGAATCCTTGCTGGGTGTGGTGGCACACGCCTTTAATCCCAGCACTTGGGAGGCAGAGGTAGGAGGATCGCAGCGAGTTCAAGGCCACCCTGAGACTACAGAGTTAATTCCAGGTCAGCCTGGACCAAAGTGAGACCCTACCTCAAAAAACCAAAAAAAAAAAAAAAAAAAAAAAAAGAATCCTTAAGAAAATGCCTAAATCTAATAAACACTGTCAGAAAGTTTCAGGGTAGAAAATACGCACAAAAATCAGTACCTTTCAAGCCGAGCATGGTGGCACGGGCTTTTAATCCTAGCACTCAAGAGGCAGAAGTAGGAGGATTTCTATGAGTTCGAGGTCACCCTGAGACTACCTAGTGAATTCCAGGTCAGCCTGGGCTAGAGCTATTTCAAAAAAAGAAAAAAACACACAAAGAGAAAGACAGAGAGAGAAAAGAAATCAGTACCTTTCATATGTATGAATAATGAACTTGTAGAGAAAGAAATAATGCCCAAATTAAATTAAAAAAAAATACCCAGGAAAAACCTAACCAGGCAAAAACCTTTATACAATGAAAACTTTAATACACTGAAAAAAGACCACCAAACAAGCTATTAGAAGATGGAAACATCTTTAATGTTCCTGGATTAATGAAATTTATATTATGAAAATGGCTATATTACCAAAAGATATCTACAGAATCAGGCTGGAGGAATGGCTTAGCAGTTAAGATGTTTGCCTACAAAGCCTAAGAACCTTGGTTCAATTCCCCAGGACCCACATAAGCCAGATACACAAGGTAGTGCATGCGTCTGGAGTTCGCATGCAGTGGCTAGAGGCCCTGTTGTGCCTATCTCTGTGTGTGTCTGTCTGCCCCCTCTCTCATAAATAAATATATAAAATATTCAAAAAAAGAGATATCTACAGAGCCAACAAAATTTCCTCAAAATTCCAATTAGGGGGAAAAAATCCAAAATTCATATGAAAACACAGAAGACTAGAATAGCCACAGCAATCCTATGGAGAAAAACAAAAACACAACTGGAGGTCTCACGGTAACTAACCTCAAATTATGCTAAAGAGCACTAGTGACAAAGCAGGGTGCTGGAACAAAAACAGAATGATCAACTAATAGTCCAAAATAGAGGACTGAGAAATAAACCCACACTACTAAAGTCACTTAATTTTTTCATCAAAAACATATACTGGAAAAAAAGAGCCTATTAGCCTATTCAACAAATAAATGGAGCTCGTAAAACTGGATATCCACCTGCAGAAAAATGAAATTAGATCTATGTCTTTTCACCTACCACAAATATCAATTTAAAATGTATCAAAGAGGGGCTGGAGAGATTGCTTAGCAGTTGAGTGTTTTCCTGTGAAGCCTAAAGACCCTGGTTCAAGGCTCAATTCCCCAGAACCCACATAAGCCAGATGCACAAAGGGGCACATGCATCTAGAGTTTGTTTGCAGTGGCTGGAGGCCCTGGCGCACCCATTCTCTATCTGCCTCTTTCTCTCTGTCTGTCACAAAATCAACAAAATTTTAAAAAATTCTAAAACAATAAAATAAAATAAAATGTATCAAAGAGCCAGACATGGTGGCGCATGCCTTTAATTCCAGCACTCGGCAAGCAGAGGTCGGACGATCGCTAAGAGTTCGAGACCACCCTGAGACTAGAGAGTGAATTCCAGGTCAGTTTGAGCTACATGAGATCCTACCTCAAAAAAAAAGTGTCAAAGACATTAATTTTAAAAAACCTGGAGCCGGGCGTGGTGGCTCACGCCTTTAATCCCAGCACTCGGTAGGCAGAGGTAGGAGGATCGCTGAGAGTTCGAGGCCACCCTGAGACTACATAGTGAATTCCAGGTCAGCAGCCTGAGCTAGAGTGAGACCCTACCTCGAAAAACCAAAAAAAAAAACCTAAAAATCTGAAGCTTCCAGAAGAAGGCATAGGGTATGGGTATACACTTGCATAGACAAGAAATTTTTGGACAGGACTCCAAGAGTATAGAAAATAGTCCCAAGAATTAAGAAATGGAACTACATGGAATTTAAAAAGTTTCTGCATAGCAAGCAAAGGTAACTATCAGCAAAGTGAACAAACAGCTTTCAGAATGAGAGAATATCTGCCAGTTACACTTCATTTGTGGGATAGAATATCCAAAATTTATAAAGAACTGCAAAAATTACACACACCACCACCACCAAATAGACTAATAAAATCAGACAGTTCTCAAAAGAAACAAACACAAATGGCCAGTAAGTATTTTAAAAAGTGTTCAACGTCACTAGCCATTGAGGAAATACAAATTAACACCACTTTTAAGATATTATTTCTCTCTAGTCAGAAAAGATACCATCAAGAAAACTGACAGTAAAGGCTGGCCAGAGTATAGGAATAGAGAAACCCCTGTTCACTTCTGGTGGGAATGCAAGCTGGTACAAAAATTACGGAAATTAATATAGAGTTTCCTCAAAAAATCAAATAGAATTGCCTTTTGACCCAGTTATACCACTCCTGAGCATAACCAAAGGATTCCATATCCTACTGCAGATATTCCTGTACATACATGTTGACTGTTCTCTATTCTAAGTAACAAGGAAAGGAAACCAGCCTAGATGTTCATCAACAGATGAAAGGATAATGAAAATGTGGTATATGCACACAATCGAATTTTACTCAGCAGAAAATAAAAATAAAATTATAAAGTTTGTAGGAAAATGGATGGAATTGAAAAATATATTAACAGAGGTGACCCAAAACTGCATATTCTCTCTCAGTTGTGATTCCTAGTATCTAATATTCATATGTAGGTATAAATATAAGTAACATAAAGTCAGAAAAACAATATCATGACAGGGTAAAAAGAAAACATGAGAAATGTGAGTAGGGGAAGGGTAAAAAGTCTTATGTGACATGAAAGCAAAAGGTGGGAAGATGCACCAGGGGATAGGGAAGAAGGCAAGGGTGGAAGAGAATTAACTAAAACAAATTGTGTTTTAAAACTGCTACAATGACACCTCAAACTTTGTGTGTTGATTAAAAGTCCGTACCATGGGCTGGAGAGATGGCTTAGTGGTTAAGGCACTCGCTTGCAAAGCAAAAGTACCCAGGTTTGATTCCCCAGTACCCATGTAAACCAGATGCACAAGGTGGCACATGTGTCAGGAGTTCGATAGAGGACCTGGCATGTGCATACGCAAGCTCTCTCATAAATAAATAAAGCCCTTACCAAAATAATTAACCCTGTAGTCACATGATTGCTATACAGAAATAATTTTTTAAATAAATAATTTGCCAGTGAGAGAGAGAGAAAGAGGCAAACAGAGAGTGAGTATGGGCATGTCAGGGCTTTCTGCCACTGCAAATGTAATCAAGATATCTGTGTCACTTACTGCATCTGGCTTTATGTGGGTATTGGGGAAATCAAACCATGGCCATTAGGCTTTGCAAGCAGGCTCCTTTACCCCTGAGCCATGTCTCCAGCCCCAGAAATAATTTCAACTATGTATGAATAAAAATCTATGGTGAGAATTTTTGGGGGGTTTTGAAACTTATTTGCATATTTTAAAATGTGCATTCCAATAATTAAAATCATTTGAACAAAAAAAAATGGCATTCTGGTTAAACTGCATTGTACATTCCACAGGATACCTTGGACCATCTTGGATTTTACTCTAGATTTCACCACCTCCCACTACCCAGTTTCTTCCTTCACCAAAATGCATGTTCTTTTCCTTCCCAGCCAGCCAGCCCGGCAAATGGGAGAGGCAGGCTCGGCATTGTCAGTAGTTCTGGATTCTTTGATGGGAAAGGGGAAGCACAGTCATTTAAACATGATCCAACCACTTTGCATCTAACAAAGTGAAACACCTAAAAGAAGCAAAAGAAGAAGACAATGCTTCTGGAAAGTACAGTGCATACTGGCGGTGCTCGCCTCATTATGATTTGCCTGCTTGCTTCTCCTGTTTCATGGTTTCTTTTGAAGGCAGAGGGTTTCTCTCTTGTGTTTCTGTCTTCTTCAATTTCGACTTATCAAATTTCTTGATCTCAGCCAGATCGGGTTTGTCAGACATGGCTGCAGAGGGTGCAGAGCAAGGTGCATAAAGGGTAAAATCTGCGCAGGGGCCCCCACCAAATCCATGGTGAGAATCCTGAACTTTCTATAAATTAAATTTATACTATAACAGTATAAGATTAACTCCTTTTCAATATAAATACTATTTTTCTCTTAAATTAATTCGGTTATACTAATTTTTCCCTTGATATAAGATTATAAACCTCTCTTGGACTTCCGGTTAAGATGGCGGCATAGGTACCATGCCAAAGCAGCCTAGGGGGGAAAAAAGACCAAAAAAACTCAGCAAAATACACAATTTTACTAAAAAGTGAGGTGTATAGGAAATTGAAGCGGCAGCAGAGAAGTAGAAAAGTTCCAGGGCATCCAGAGCCTGCACAGTCGGGAAAAGCGGCTCCGGCAGCTTGGCCAATTGCCATGGCCGCGGCGCACCAGAAAGCCGCCAGACTCGGCTCAAGCCGCAGGAAAAGCCAGGTGCCGGAGCTTTCCCTCACACTGCGCTCTCCGCAACTCGGGAAACATGAGGGGAGAGCGGCAGCGAGCAGCAGAGGAGCAGACCGCGACATAGAAGAATGCTTGGGGCAGCAAGAGAACCAGAGCAGCTGCAGCTCCCTCCCCTCCCCCACCGATTGAGCCCAGCTCCGGCGAACAGAACAGCAGCCCAGGACCCGGCCACGCCAACAGCGGGACCCAAGCAGGAGCGGAGTTCGGCAGCAACATCAGCGGCTCCAGCACCGGTAACAGCAGCCCCAGTAGCAGCAGACCCAGTAGTGGCAGCAGCGGCAGACTCGGCAGCAGAGGCTTCAGGGGGATCAGCGGCAGTGGACACAGCAGCAGCAGCTTCAGCAGCAATGGTGGCTCCAGCAGTGGCAGCTACAGCAGAAGCAGAGGCAACAGCAGTGGTGGGTCCAGCAGCAACACCTTCAGCAGCAGTGGCTGCAGTCCCAGCAGGGGCAGCTTGAGCAGCAGCAGTTCCAGTAGCAGGGGTGCTGATCTGCAGGGCCACACTTGCCAGGCTCGGTTTGCCCCACAGGAAAAGCAAGTGCCCAGCTCCAGAAATCAGACGAGCAGCCCGACGACCCAGACAGCAACATGACTGAGACCAAAATCATCCAAGGTAACTGGGATTGCAGCAGGGAAGGGTCTCACTAGGTCGCAAGCTGACTTGGATTCCTCAACAGACCAGATATCTTAACCTCTTTGTTGATAGAGGATCTGGTCGTTATAATAACTACTCTTGCATACATACTTGGGGCTGTTTTTGATTGAATGTGTACAGTGTTTAGTTAAATTTTAGAATCTACCTGTATTTTATTCCACTCAGCCTGCTTGAATACTCCTATAGCAGGGAAACTCAACCCCTAAGAACATCTTTGCACATACTCTGAGAGTCTTAAGAGCCACACCTAATACCTTAAGGTCCTACCCTGAAAATATATTACATCAAATCAATTGGTACAGCTAAGAATACACAGCTAGCTAGAAAATCCAAGCATAAACTTAATCCAAGATGCAAAAATATATACATTATAACACAAGAAACACTAAAAAGCAAGACGATATAAACCCACCTAAAAGTATTAATGCATCAGAAATGTCCTCCAGTGAGAGAGAGCTAGAGGAAATGCCTGAGAAAGAGTTCAAAAGAATGATTGTAAATATGTTCAAAGAAGTCAGAGAACAAATCAAAGGAGTCAAAGAGGAACTTAAAGAGGAAATCAAAGGAATCAAAGAAGATGCAGGACACCAATTTCATGAAATAAAGAAGGCAATACAAGACATAAATAAGGAAATAGAAATAATAAAGAAAAACCAGAGAGAATTACTAGCAATGAAGAACACAGTTAATGAAATAAAAAACTCTGTAGAAAATCTCACCAGTAGGATGGATGAGGGAGAGGACGGAATATCTAAGCTAGAAGGCCAGGTGGCAGACCTAATGTAGTCCAACAAAGAGAAAGACAAACTTATAGAAAAGTATGAGTGGGAATTTCAAGATATTCGGGACACTATGAAAAGATCCAATATAAGAATTCAGGGCATAGTAGAAGAAGAAGAACTCCACTCCAGAGGCATAGTAGGCGTCTTCAACAAAATCATAGAAGAAAATTTCCCCCAAATTGGGAAAGAGGTGCCAATGCAGATACAGGAAGCCTTTAGAACCCCAGCCAGACAAAACCTGGAAAGAACCTCTCCTTGCCATATTATAATCAAACTTCCAAACACAGAAACCAAAGAAAAAATATTGAAAGCAGTTAGAGAAAAATATCAAGTTACCTACAAAAGCAAGCCCATCAGGATTACAGCAGATTATTCAACACAAACTTTTAAAGCCAGAAGGGCTGGAGTGATATATTCCAAGTTCTGAAAGATAACAACTGTCAACCAAGGTTACTTTATCCTGCAAAATTAGCCATTCAAATAGATGGAGAAATAAAGACATTCCATGACAAAAGCAGGTTAAAGGAGTATTTGAAGAGAAAACCAGCTCTACAGAAAATACTTGATAGAATCCTCCATGCTGAAGAAAAGGGAAAGCACACATATAAGGAACCTGGACAAAACAAGCAATATTCAAATACTAGTTAACACAAGAAAGCAAAGGTAGAACCAGAAACACACACACACACACACACAAAAATGGCAAACAAAAATACACACCGTTCAATAATCTCTCTTAATATCAATGGCCTCAATGCCCCAACGAAAAGACATAGATTTGCAGACTGGGTTAAAAAGCAGGATCCTACAATTTGTTGTCTCCAAGAAACTCACCTTTCTACAAAGGATAGACATTATCTTAGGGTGAAAGGTTGGAAGATGGTGTTTCAAGCAAATGGGCCTAGAAAACAAGCAGGGGTTGCTATCCTAATATCAGACAGGGTAGACTTTAGTCCGACGTTAGTCAAGATAAGGAAGGTCACATTATATTGATTAAGGGCACACTCCAACAGGAGGACATTACAATCCTAAACATATATGCACCTAACATGGGGGCTCCCAAATTCGTCAAACAAACACTATTAGAACTAAGGTCACAGATAACACCAAACACAGTGGTGGTGGGTGACTTTAACACCCCACTCTCATCAATTGACAGGTCATCCAGGGAAAGAATAAACAGAAAGGCATCTGGATTAAATGAGGTCATAGAAGGAATGGACTTAACAGATATATATAGGACATTTCATCCAAAGGCTGCAGAATATACATTCTTTTCAGCAGCACATGGAACATTCTCTAAAATAGACCATATATTAGGACACAAAGCAAATCTTAACAAATTCAGGAAAATTGAAATAATTCCTTGCATTCTATCTGACCACAATGGAATTAAACTACAAATCAGTAGCAAGAAGGCTATAGAACATACACAAAATCATGGAAACTAAACAATACACTACTAAATGATGAATGGATCAATGAAGAAATCAAAAAGGAAATCAAAAAATTTATAGAGTCAAATGATAATGAGAACACAACATACCAAAATCTTTGGGACACAATGAAGGCAGTTCTAAGAGGTAAATTTATAGCCTTAAGTGCCTATATTAAGAAATTAGAAAGGTCGCAAGTAAACGACCTAATGCTTCGCCTTAAAACCTTGGAAAAAGAAGAACAAGGCAAACCAAAAATCAGTAGACGGGAAGAAATAATAAAGATTAGGGCAGAAATTATTGAAATAGAAACAAAAGGAACAATCCAAAGAATTAATGAAACAAAGAGTTGGTTCTTTGAAAGGATAAACAAGATTGATAAACCCTTAGCAAATCTGACCAAAAGAAAGAGAGAAGAGACACAAATTAATAAAATCAGAGATGTACAAGGTAACATCACAACAGATTCCAGAGAAATTCAAAAAATCATAGGGACATACTATAAAAGCATATACTCCACAAAGTATGAAAATCTGAAAGAAATGGATGATTGCCTTGATCTATATGACCTACCTAAATTAAATCAAAATGAGATTAATCACTTAAATAGACCTATAACAAACATGGAGATCCGAACAGTTATCAATAATCTCCCAACTAAAAAAAACCCAGGCCCGGACGGATTCACTGCTGAATTTTACCAGACTTTTAAGGAAGAGCTAACACCATTGCTTCTTAAGCTTTTCCAGGAAATAGAAAAAGAAGGAATTGTACCAAACTCCTTCTATGAGGCCAGCATCACCCTGATACCAAAACCAGGCAAAGATAGAACAAAAAAAGAAAATTACAGACCAATCTCCCTCATGAACATAGATGCAAAAATTCTCAACAAAATATTGGCAAACAGAATACAAGAATATATCAAAAAGATCATTCACCCTGACCAAGTAGGCTTTATCCCAGAGATGCAGGGATGGTTCAACATACGCAAATCTATAAATGTAATACATTACATAAATGGGTTGAAGGACAAAAATCACATGATCATCTCATTAGACGCAGAGAAAGCATTTGACAAAATCCAACATCCCTTCATGATAAAAGTCCTACAGAGACTGGGAATAGAAGGAACATATCTCAACATAATAAAGGCTATTTATGACAAGCCTACAGCCAACATATTATTAAATGGGGAAAAACTGGAAGCTTTTCCACTAAAATCAGGAACAAGACAAGGGTGTCCACTGTCCCCACTTTTATTTAATATAGTTTTGGAAGTCTTAGCCCTAGCAATAAGGCAAGAGACACACATAAAAGGGATACAAATTGGAAAGGAAGAAATCAAGTTACCATTATTTGCAGATGACATGATTCTATACATAAAGGACCCTAAAGACTCTACTAGCAAGCTGTTAGAGCTGATCAAAACCTACAGCAATGTAGCAGGATACAAAATAAATACACAGAAATCAGTAGCCTTCATATATGCTAACAACAAACACACAGAGGATGAAATCAGAAAATCACTCCCATTCACAATTGCATCAAAAAAAATAAAGTACCTTGGAATAAACCTAACCAAGGAAGTAAAGAATCTCTACAATGAGAACTTTAAAACACTCAAGCGAGAAATTGCAGAAGACACTAGAAAGTGGAGAAACATCCCTTGTTCCTGGATTGGAAGAATCAATATCGTGAAAATGGCAATCTTACCTAAAGCAATCTACACATTTAATGCAATCCCTATCAAAATTCCAAAGGCTTTCTTCATGGAAATAGAAAAAACAATCCAAAAATTCATTTGGAATCACAAAAAACCTCGAATATCTAAAATAATACTGAGCAACAAAAAAGAGGCTGGTGGTATCACCATACCTGATTTTAACCTATACTACAGAGCCATAGTAACAAAAACAGCATGGTACTGGCACAAAAACAGACATGTAGATCAGTGGAACAGAATAGAGGACCCAGATGTAAGCCCAAGTAGCTATAGCCACCTGATATTCGATCAAAATGCCAAAAATACTCATTGGAGAAGAGACAGCCTCTTCAGCAAATGGTGTTTTGAAAACTGGATATATATCTGCAGAAGGATGAAAATAGATTCTTCTCTCTCGCCATGCACAAGAATTAAGTCCAAATGGATTAAAGACCTTAACATCAGACCTGAAACTCTGAAACTGCTAGAGGAAAAAGTAGGGGAAACCCTTCAACATATTGGTCTTGGCAAAGACGTTCTGAATACAACCCCAATTGCTCAGGCAATAAAACCACAGATTAACCACTGGGACCTAATGAAATTACAAAGATTTTGCACCGCAAAGGACACTGTGAAAAAAGCAAAGAGGTAACCTACAGCATGGGAAAAAATCTTCGCCAGCTATATATCTGATAGAGGATTACTATCTAGGATATACAAAGAACTCAAAAAGTTAACTAATAAGGAATCAAACAAGCCAATCAAAAAATGGGCTATGGAGCTTAATAGAGAGTTCTCAAAGGAAAAAATACGAATGGCATATAAGCATCTAAAAAAATGTTCTACGTCACTAGTCATCAGGGAAATGCAGATTAAAACTACATTGAGATTCCATCTCACTCCTTTCAGATTGGCCACCATCATGAAAACAAATGATCATAAATGTTGGCGGGGATGTGGAAAAAAAAGAACCCTTCTGCACTGCTGGTGGGAATGCAATCTGGTCCAACCATTGTGGAAAACAGTGTGGAGGTTCCTAAAACAGTTAGAGATTGATCTACCATATGACCCAGCTATAGCACTCCTAGGCATATATCCAAAAGACTCATCACATTTCCTTAGAAGTACGTGCTCAACCATGTTTATTGCTGCTCAATTTATAATAGCTGGGAAATGGAACCAGGACCCTAGATGTCCATCAACAGATGAGTGGATAATGAAGATGTGGCACATTTATACAATGGAGTTCTACTCAGCGGTAAAGAAAAATGTTTCTAGGCTTTTTTCAGAGTAGTTTGTTGGTGTTTTACTGTTTTATGTTTGTTAGAGTTATCTTTAATAGATATATACTGTTATTCAACCTTTCATCACTGTGGCAAAACACCCAAGATAAAGCCAGCAGTAGCAGCACACACCTATAATCTTATCAATTGAAAGGCTTAATATGGATGATCACAAGTTTGAGGCCACTGTAAGCTACTATGTACTGAGACTATCTTAAGGGAAAATGGAGAAGGTGGGAAAGGAGATAAACAATTTACAGGAGAAAGACTTATTTTGCCTCACAATTACTGGGGATTTTCAGTCCATGGTCACTTCAACCCTACTTCTGAGCCTATGGTGAGGAAGCAAACCATGCAAGGAAGACAGCAAAAACAAGGGGTTAGGACAAGATATATTCTTTAAAGTCATGTTTCTAGTGACCCAACTCCTACAACTAGGCCCCACTTCTTTGTAGCACATTCAGTTAGCAACGTCATGATCCAATCTTCTCAACAGCATCACCATCAACTACAGGCCAAACCCAAAAACATGCAAGCATTGGGGGAACACTTCCTAATCCAAACTATAGAACTTTTAATGACCATGATACCAGGATATGTCAGAGATCTGCCTTGACATAGGATGAAAGGTATGTAGGTAAAACAAAATTAGCAATGAGTTGATAATTGTTGAAGCTTGATAAACAGGACAAAGGTCATTATATAATTACACCTACTTTTGCACAAAATTATGCTTGAAATTTTCCTTCATGTAAAGTTAATGTTGAGCTGGAGAGACTGCTTACTTAATTAAGGCATGCAAAGCCAAAGGACCTAGGTTCGATTCCTCAGGACCCACACAAGCCAGATTCATAAGGTGGCACATGCATCTGGAGTTCATATGCAGTGGCTGGGGGCCATGGTATGCCCTCTCTGTCACTCTCAAATGAATAAAAATAGCAATAGTTTTCAAAAGCTAATATTATTAATAGTAAGGTTACATTATAATAATCCTTTTAACTAGAATTTGGTTTTTAATCAAAATAGAAATCACTGAGTCACCTAGATGTGGATTATTTTCCACCCTATAATCTCCTTAATCCTTATCAGCAAGCAACAATAAACTAATTTTACTGGCTATATGTGATACTTCCTTTATAGTTACAGCTATCGTTTTATAGTTATGTTAAGAAGTACAGCTGGGCGTGGTGGCACATACTTTTAATTCCAGCACTCAGGACGTAGGAGGATCACTGTGAGTTCAAAGCCAGCCAGTGATTACACAATGAATTCTAAGTTAGCCTGGGCTAGAGTTAAGACCCTACCTCAAAAAATGAAAAGAAAAAAAGTGCAAAGATTGTTACAATTTTAAAAGTACCCAATGCTGTCTATAAATCTCTACTTTAGATCCTTATTTCACTACTATACACATTTCCTTAGATGCAACAACGCAATTGTGGTAATAATATTCTAGAAACTGAGTTTCCTTCTAGAAGTACACCTCCCTGTTTAAAAAAAAAAAAAAAAAAAACAGGTCTGGAAGATGGCTCAGTGGTTAAAGATACTTGCTTGTAAAGCCGGATGGCCCAGGTTCAACTCTCCAGTACCCACATAAAGCTAGATGCACAAAGTGGTGCATGTGTTTGGAGTTTGTTTGCCCTGGCAGGAGGACCTGGTGTTATCTTCCCTTCCTCCCTCTCTTCCCTTTTCTTTCTATCTCTCTCCAATGAATAAAAATTTTCAAAAAAAAAAAAAAAATCAAAAGCAATTGTTTGTTTTCAGTCCTAGAGATTTACCCTAAGGCCCTGGACAACTTAGGCAAGAGCTCTACCATTGAGCTACATTTTTAGCCCTTATTAAATTGATTTATTTAAATTAAAATATAACATTATGCTTTGCCTTTAAATTACTCATTTCATCTTATAGAATTATACAGTTACACAAGCTGGAAAACCTTTAAGTGAGCTCTGATCCCTTTCTAGTTTACCTCATCAAATCCTACTGATTCCACAAGTAAAACATATTCCCATCTCTTCAAAATGGTTATACTGCCCTCATAAAGGTCCCTTACTGTTACCTTGACTATTACAGCAATCTCCTAGTACTCTGGATTTTACTCAACTCAACTCCCTACACTATAGTGGGACTGATTTGTTGAAAATAAGTATTAGTCACGCAAAATCCCTATAAATCTTTCAATGTCAACCAAGCATAATGGCTGATGTAAAAGGTTCACTTTGAGTTCAAGGCCAGCCTGAGCTACAAAATGAGTTCTACCTCAGCCTGAGCTGAAACACTGTCTCAAAAGAAAAAAAAAATCTTGCCAGGCATGGTGGTGCATGCCTTTAATCCCAGCACTTGGGAAGCAGTGGTAGGAGGCAGAGGTAGGATGACTGCGTGAGTTCAAGGCCACTCTGAGAATACTGAGTGAATTCCAGGTTAGCCTGGGCTAGAGTGAGACCCTACCTCGAAACACATTAATTTAAAAAAAAAAAAAAAAAAAAACTTTCAATATTTCTATCTCTTCTAGGAAACTTTCAAATTCCTAAGCACAGAAAGCAAAAAGTTAACAACTAGCTCCCCAGCTTCCCCTTCCATTTCTCCCTAACACTCTACTACTACTATAAATTATGTTCTTTGAATTGCAAGCTTGTAGTTCACTGAGTATCTTTGCAACTTATGTTTCCATGCTTTTGTTCAAACTATTTACCATTTTATTAGCATGTCTGAAAGCTCAGTTTGAGTTAATAAAGTCTTCAATCAAGAAGATAGTAATAGAAAAATAAATCATTTATATGCAAAACAATTAAGATTAAAAATACATTTAAAATAAATATAAATATCCAATCATATCAAGAAAGATACAAAGAACTAACTAATGATTACTTCTAAACAACAGATTTATTCCTTCTAAGCTTTTAATTCTCTATATTTACAACAATAAACATTACATATATAGTATAACAAACTATAAGGTTTTAAAAAACTGTAGAGAGGGGCTGATAGCTCAGTTGGTAAAGTGCTGCCTTCAAGCATAAGAACCTGAAATTGGTCCCACTCCGGACCCATGTACAATGCCACGCAAGGTAGTGTGTAGCTGTAATCTTAGCACTGGGGAGTTAGAGACAGGAAAATCCCTTGGGCTCACTGGACAGCGAGTTACTTAGTTAGTCTAATTGATGAGTTCCAAGCCCAAACTCAAAGGGGTAAGGCAGCATTACTGACGATGGTACCCACAGTTGTTTTCTGAGGCCTATACAAATACACATGTACATACATACATGCACACTAAAAAAATTAGAAATAAAAATAAATTTAACACTCTGTATAGACCTGAATATGACCTGTGAGACAGTAACACATTAAAAAGTTAGCTATAACACTAACATCTCCCAGAGCCTACCCAAATAACTTTTTTTTATTTACGCTGATCCTCCTGAAGGAGAAACAGAAGAATATTAGCTTTCTTTGTTGTTGTTTGTTTAATTTCATTTATTTATTTGAGAGCAACATACAGAAAAAGGGAGGAGGAGAGAATGGGTATGCCAGGGCCACTGCAAACGAACTCCACATGCATGCACCACCTTGTGCTTCTGGCTTACATGGGTCCTGGGGAATCGAGCCTCAAACCAGGGTCTTTAGGCTTCACAGGCAAGTACTGTCCGCTAAGCCATCTCTCCAGGCTGCAAATAATTTTTAAAAGACCTATGGTATTTGTCCCAGAACTTATAAAGCCTTCATTTTCTACAATAACACCCTATTTTACAAATATTTGAGTCAGGTTGTAGGAATGACCTCAGTGATTAAAGCCTAAATACAAGGAAAAGCAATTATAAAGCTATCATGATAGTACCATTAGGAGATATTAAGGGATCATTACGCTACCAAAGGTAAACAACAGAAAACTTCAAGAAAATAAACCATACTTGTAGCTCTTAGCAATGTAAGATGAAAATGTCAGGGGTCAATTCTAACATGACACTGAAGTAGAAGAGTAAGAAGGCCAGGAGCAGAAATTAATGTTGGACAGACATGGTGCACCACCACAATTCCTAGCATTTGGAAAATTAGGAAGTAGGGGGATTACAACTTCAAGGCCACTGTGGACTACAAAGTAAAAGGAGAAGAGAGCAAAGAAGAACAGCAAAGGAAAAGGGGGATGAAAGGGAAAGAGTGGTTTCAAACTCTACACAAGAGAGAATAGTAGAAGAACATAAAAGGAAGGAGAGGGCGAAGGGAGAGCTCAGGAGGGAAGCATTACCCTACCCTACCCTACAGGTGTAGCATAGCAAACTGAGAATCTGGAAACCCTATTTTGGCTTGAATATTTACTAGTTTGTGACATAAGGAAACTTCTTATTTCTCATGTTTGATCAGAATATTTTTCAATCTTTTACTCTTTCTTATGGCAGAAGAAGTGTATTGTAAACAAGTCCTAGACCAACCACAAATATAAAGGTAATCATATATAAATAACCAACATTTAAAAAATTGAACCTCACATAAAAAGGGTATAGGAAACATATAGTCCTTATCTCTTATCATGCTCACATCTCAATGTCATGTTTAAAATGATCCCTGGGATTCCTATCTTACATGCTATGCTATGGAAACTATTTTTGGAGAGAATGATTTGCACAAAATGATTAATATCTATGATGACCTGCAATTTTAATACAATGGGGATAGAAGTTACTAACATCTGAAGTCCGAAGAATGATTAAGGATTTAAAAAAAAAAAAAAGTTGATTAGCCAGAAAAAATGTCTCAGAAGAACAAAGATCGCAAGAATATCTCTGAAGAACATTTCAGGAAATGGGGCGGGAGCTTGCTTATGCATAAAATAATGGATATGTGAAAGAAAGAAAAAAACAGTAATGTCCGGGCTGGGTGTGTTGGCACATGCCTTTAATTTCAGTATTGAGGAGGCAGAGGTAAAAGGGTCACTGTTGAATTTGAGGCCACCAGGAGACTACATACTGAACTCCCGGTCAGCCTGGGCTAGTGTGAGCTCGTACCTCAAAAAACCAAAATAAATAAATAAAATAAAGGACTTTACAAGTTTGCAGAACTATTTAGTTGCATGGCCAGGATTAGAAGAACTCAAGTAGTTTGTAGTCAGTAATTTTTTTTTCTACTACATGCATCATTATGCATAAAATTCCAATTAACTGTTGTACTTCAGGATTAGCAACAACAACAACAAAAAAAAAGGGTTGGTTTCTGCAAGTGATATAGAACCGAATCTCTCTTAATCCAATACTTACTTTTCAGTTACAGACTCTGCAGAGGGCCCTGCAGCATTCTGACCATTAGTTCCAACTTTACTCACTTTCTTCACACTCTCCAGAGCTCTTAATGTACTGTCGGCACTATGTGGGATTATAGCAGGGATACACTGTTTTCTGTATTTGAAATTCCATTTGTACTTGCAACAATTTTCCCAGTTGTTTCAGTACTTCCTATGACAGAAATGCCATTTCCGGCTGTGGTTGTGACAATGTTGTTTACACCAACTCTATTTAGGAAACGTTCTTACACTCACATTGATTTTTTTTCATTCCTTAATTGATACCTGTTTAAAAATAATGAATATATTGATAAATACTGCTAATTTTAATTTGAATAAGCAAAAAGTGTCTTAATAAAATTCTGCTCATCAAAGCAAGAAAAAGCTGTCAGTGGTTATATATGCCTTTAATCCCAGCAATTGGGAGGCTGAGGCAGGAGGATCATCATGAGTTCCAGGTCACCCTGAGACTATATAGTAAATTCCAGCTCAGCCTAGCTTAGAGTGAGACCCTACCTAGAAAAAAAAAAAAAAAACAATGGGGGTGGGTGTAAGCACCACAAATAATTACTAAAGATAGAGGAAGAAATCTGTAAACTATACAGGAGAAATAGAAAAACAAATCTGTAATACAACAAAAGTATAGGTAATACTTGGAGAAAAATTCTCAATATCCCCAGCCAAAAAATAATCATTTTTTTCTATCAGTTATAAAAATAAGCAAGTTAGCCTAAAAACCACACTATACATAATGATATTATAAGATGGCAAGATGCACCCTCTTATATTAATTGGTATTAATGTTACAAAACCTTAAAGTCAACTTCATGTACCTAAGAACCACACTTACAAAGATGCTCATTTTAAGTGTCACTATTTAAGAGAATAGTAAAGATACTAGCCCATGTTAAGAGACAGACATAGAAATTATAAGACACTAGGATTATCTATGAAAACAACTAAGAATCTATAGACAGATTATTAGAACCAAAAAGAGTTCATCAAGTCAACAGACATAAGGTAATAGAAATACCTGTCAATAGCAACAGCCAATCAGAAGTTAAAGACCAATCACAGTAGGGGGAAAAAAAGCACTGTCTCTAGAACAAGTTGTCTCAACTTCAATATTACTGGTATCTTAAGCTAGATAATTCTTTGTAAGGGGCCTGCCCTGTGAATTCCTGGACTGTTTAGCACTGTCCTTGTTACTAAATGTAGTAGCATCCTCCACACTAAGATAACTAAAAATACCTCTACCCATTGTCAAATGTCCCACAGTGAGGCGAATTGCCCTTTTGTTCAATACGAGTTGTCAAAAAAAAAAAAATTTTACTTTCTCTATTATAAGGAATCTAGATTTCTTAACCATATATATGCCATAAAACTACAAAGGGGAAATTTGTAGGAAAGGAGTATGAAGGGTAGGAAGACTTCAGTGAGGATACTGGGAGGGGAAAAATCAATTTAAACAAATGCATATGTCAACATATAAATAAATAAAAATACATGCCTAAAATGGTATGGAAGAAGGGATATATTTGGGAGAAAAGTAGAGGAAGGGTCCAAGTAGAGCAGGTGGGAGGAGAGACAGGGAAGATGATAGGAAGCAGATATGGACAAAGAACAGTAATATAAATATATTAAAATGTCATTAAGAAAAGTCATTATGTTGTATGCTTACCTAGCAAACTAATTTCAAAAGGCAAAAAAAAATAAAATTAAAATTAAAAAAAACCTACTGGTTGTGAATAATGAGAACAAGGAAGAGGGAGAAAAAGTCTATTCTATTAAAATGCCATAAATTTGTGATCAACAGAGATCTATTCCATGCTTCTAGATGAGGAAACTTTGTTATTGGAATTTCCAGCTTAAGTTTTTAAAAACTTGGTAGTAACAGTAGCCAACAGATGGTAATATATAGTATTTGCTGAGTGCCATCCAGTATTCTGAAGATTGCATGCACATAATGTAATCCTCACAACCAGCTGAGTTACATGGAGCTAGGAAAGGAATATTGACCTTGCATACATGAGCAGCAATATACCAACACATGACACACACAAACATTAAAAACTTATACTGCTCCTCTAATTCTTTTTATTTATTTATTTATTTGAGAGCGACAGACACAGAGAGAAAGACAGATAGAGGGAGAGAGAGAGAATGGGCGCGCCAGGGCGTCCAGCCTCTGCAAACGAACTCCAACGTGTGCACCCCCTTGTGCATCTGGCTAACGTGGGACCGGGGGAACCAAGCCTCGAACCAGGGTCCTTTGGCTTCACAGGCAAGTGCTTAACCGCTAAGCCGTCTCTCCAGCCCCTGCTCCTCTAATTCTTAAAAAATGAGTACCAACTACTCAGCCCCATTTTACCAATTATAAAATGAAAGAATTGAGCATCAAAGACTAGGGTGCCATAATTACTACAAGATATAGCCATACTGACTGGATCTAAAGCACATTTTCCTAACCACTTCACAAGCCTGTTTGGCATAGGTTGTCAAATCAAGCAAAGTACCTTATTGTTATTAAATAAATATGCAGTAATAACAAGTAGTCAGGGAAGGGCCATGAGAGAAAGAGGTGAATAAGAACAAAAAATAATGAAAAAAATTATGACCATGCAATAATGAAACCCACTGCTTTGTATATTAACTTAAGGAATAGAAACTTTAAGTAGGATTGGACTGGGGAGTTGGCTTTGTAGGTAAAAGCACTTGGTGCATAAGGATGACAACCTTGAGTTTGGATCCTCATAACCACATAGAACATGTACATGGTAACAAGCATCTGTAATACCGGTCGTAACAAACAGGAGACAGAAAGAGGAGTGCCCCATAGACCCACTAGCCTAGCATACACAATGGTTAACAAGAGACCCTACTTCATACAAGGAGGAAGGCAATGACCAATATCCAAGATTGTCTTCTAAACCAGCACACATTTACCCCACACCTACACAAACACACATCATAATCACACATACAAAGATAATAAATGGAATTTATTCCAGAAATACAAGAATGTTTCAAAATATGAAAATCAATCAAGAGATCTAATGTTGAGGCTGAGGACTGACTTGGGTTCTGAGAGACTCCTTGTCTTTCACCACAGAGGCAAGTCTCATTAGGTTGAATCTATATAGCCTATCTATGTTGGTGTCAATCCACTCTATCTTAAGAGTGTTAAAAGTACCTGAACAGGGCTGGAGAGTTGGCTTAGCAGTTAAGGCACTTGCCTGCGAAGACTAAGGACCAGAGTATAATTCCCTAGTACTCACATAAAGATAGATGCACAAAGTGGCACATGTGTTACATACAGTGACTACAGGCCCTAGCGTGCCCTTTCTGTCTCTCAAATAAATAAAATATTTTTAAAAGTGCCTAAGGGGATGGAAAGATGGCTTGGCAGTTAAGGCACTTGTCTGCAAAGCCAAAGACCCAGGTTCTATTCCCCAGGACCCACATAAGCCACATGCACAAGGGGGCATACACGTCTAGAGTTCGTTTGCAGAAGCTGACAGCCCTGGCATGCTCATTCTCATTCTTTCTCTCTATCACTCTCTGAAATAAATAAAAATAAAATATACTTTTTAAAGGTACCTGAACAGTCTGCTCAAACCTCTTGCTGTAAATAAACACAATCTTTGAACAAGTTTCTTTTTGTTAAAATGTGAAGAATAGGAGCTAAAGCAGAGATGTTGGACTGTAGACCTGAATGGTGTGTATGGACTCGACTACGCACTTCTCATGGAATTTTGAGATCTATCACTTCGTAGTGTGACTTATCACCACCTTTCTTCAATTTTCTCGTAAGGTGGTGACTAAAGATCTCTTCATTGGCATACGTAATGATAGCCACCTTTGTATGCATACCTCAAACAACCCTTATAATAATGTCAGAGACAGCATATAAAGTAGATAAATTTGAAATATTCTTGATTGTTTGGGTAGGAATAGTTTGATAGAAATTTCTATAAATACCTTCCTACTTGAAGATACTCATTAAATTACCCAATCATAAAATATTGCTTTTTAAATGTAATTTCTAAATTTTCCAAACTTTTAAGAATGAACATTTGAAGACTGGCAAGAAATAAGTGTTTCAAATTCTGAGAATCAGTGTAACTCTACTATTTAAAAATTCGGCTTGAGAATCAGAATAGTGATGGACACCTGTAATTCTAGCCCTCAGGAGGTTAAAGCAGGAGGACATTGAGTTTGAGGCCAGTCAGGGCAACACAGCAAGACCTTGTTACCAAAATAAATTAATTATAAAAATGCTAAATAACTACTATTTTATGTGCAAAAATAATTTCCACCAACTGAATGATTCAATAAACCTTAGGAATGATATACAAGATGTGGTATAATCACCGTAATAATTTCATCATGCATGTTAACCAATACTGTATTAGTTACTTTACTCACTGCTGTTTACAAACACCTGATAAAAAACAACTTAAGCAAGGAAGTGTTTATTTTGGCTTACAATTCATCATGATGAGGAAGGTAAGGTGGCAGGAGCAGGAAGCAGAGAAGGTCAGATTCTAGCCACTGTCAGGAGGGAGAAAAATCCAGAATCCTAGGCTACAGAGTGATACTACGCACAGTTGAGGCTGAGGGTTCCTCTAACCTCAATTAACCTAATCTGGAAAATCCCTCACAGATATTCCCAGAATTTGTTTCTATGGTGATTCTAAATTCTGGCAGGTTGATAACCAAAAATTAACCATCATATTGTCCCTACAGGTTCATGGGTATCATGCATTCTGGGGTTAGAGATGCTGCTCAAGTTAAAGGTGCTTGCTCTATAAGCCTGCCTACCAGATTTCTCAACCCCAGAAACCAGTTAAAACTTGATTAAAGTGACACTGCAATCCAATGTACCTACCTATATAGCATGAAAAGGCAGAGTCAAGCAAATCCCAAAGTTCATAGGCCATCTAATTTAGCATTCCTAAAAACAAACAATAGTAATTGTCTCAAATAAGGCAGAAGGAAGGACTAATACCCCAAGACTGTCCTCTGACCATACACAAATAGAAATGCATCTTCCAACTTCAAAAGTCATCATAGTCTTTAAGCAGTTCCAACTCTGAACAAATGTATGAGTGCAGAGTCTCTGTTGAGATTCAGGCAATCTCCTAACTCTGAGCTCTGATAAGGCTTCAGAGCCTCTGCTGGAATGCAGGAAATCTCTTTAAGTATTAGAGTATAGGTGTATGCCAAGGCATATGGCAGCATAACCAATTTTTTAAGACTCTAAAAGTTGAAACACTAAATACACAATAAGCTTCGAGTGCCTTATTCCCATTTCCTACATTTGCTATATTAACCAGATGATCAGTTTTACAAGGTAAAATCATTTTTAAGGTAATGTTGCTATATTTGCTGTAACTTTACTGTTCAAATTAGTAAAATAGCCAAAACCCAAAACCAAAGTTAAAAAAGAGCTACTAGATATAATAATGATGAACACTGTCATTTAACAAGATAGATGTTACTGTGCCATTTTGCATGGCTCTAATAATTTTTATTATGGCAGTTTTTAATTGTGCTTGATTTTACTTATTCTAAAAGTACATTCTATCACCTCCCCTCATACCATGCAAATACCTGCAAAGAAAGAAGCAGGTAAGTCATGTGGCTACCTTAAGCAACCAGGTGAGGTGATTTTAATCTAATTGCCTTAACTAGAGTAAGTGTAGACACTACTACTGGTTTTACTACTGCTGAAGGTGCACAATAAACAACCTTCTCATGCCTCAATCCAATACCACCTTTGAGGTACATGCTTCAGGGACTAGAGGTGTAACTGACAGCAACAAAAGCACTTCTTTTTTAAAAAAACAACATTAAAATGGGAGAAAGTGGATACAAGATTCCAGCATTCTTCAAGAGTAACAAAGAAAAAAATTGCCTGACGTGGCGGCGCACGCCTTTAATCCCAGCACTAGGGAGGCAGAGGTAGGAGGATCGCTGTGAGTTCAAGGCCACCCTCACACTACATAGTTAATTACAGGTCAGCCTGGGCCAGAGTGGGACCCTACCTCAAAAACCAAAAAAAAAAAAAAAAAAAAATCCAACCTGTCACTATTCATAAAACTTCTTAAACCAGAATTGTATAATAGTAATATGTGTTAAAATTTTTGAGTACTACTCTCTTAAAACTTCAAAAGGTTTGAGAAGATCCCTTCAAAACCATCGTTCATTTGCTCAATTCTCCTCTCAAGCATATTAGGCTCCATTAGCAGCCAATCATGTAAGCTGAGCTGCAAGTGACCCCAGAGTTGCCATAGCAACAGCTGCTTTCTGAAATACGTGTTATGCATTTTAAAAGCTCTCACAGAGAGGATACCACATCTATCAATTAACAACCATGGCTCAACACAGCACATTATCCAAATGAAATGAAAACTATCTTAACAGGGCAACTAATTCTAAACAAAAGAAATGCTTGGTATTCATAATCTGAAATGTTATCATGATTTACATATATTTTTAAGCTTATCATTAAAAATATGTAATACTTGAGTACTATGTTTTCTAATGCACAAACCTGTCACAGTAAAAAAAAAAAAAATAGCCAGACCTATTTTTAGCAACAGACCATCAAGGATAATGAATGAACATATGCTGCAATTTACTGGCAAACTGTCATGAGGCCATACTAATCCAAAATTTGGCCTAAATGTGACACATCAAAAATGTTTTTCAACATACGTAATGGGGTGTGTAAATGCATACTTCAAAGAAAAATGAAAAGATCTGATATATACAAAAGACATCTATTTTCAGGAGAATTATCCTGGAAATTGACATTTCTTCCCATAAAATTCATAAAGTAATGCACAGCTGGCAAGGTATTACTAGCAAAGTCATCTGAATGTTTCAGCTCAGCAGTAACAAGAAACTTTGTGTGTGTGTGTGTGTGTGTGTGTGTGTGTGTGTGTGTGTGTGTGTGTTTTTAATTTTGGCAGTGTGAGGGTCTTCCAAAAACAAACCTCTCTGCAAAATACTACAAAGGTGATCTTTACAAATGTTCACAATTAAAAGAGTAGTAAATAAAGTTTACCATTCTTGAAAAATCATTTTTCTATAGTTTAGGTAAGTAAACAGAATGCATAAAAAATACTACTCAGCATATTGGGGGTGGGGAACAAAAGGGATCATTAGATAAACCATACTGATTACCCAGTAGAAAGAAAATAGATATAGATATATATAAAATAGACTCCAAAATACAGACTTCAATGTAGTAGAAGATCCTATTATACATAATTATGCTAATCTTAAACTTTCAAAAACTTCGAAGGAGAGATTATTAATACCTGGATATTACTGTTACCAATAAAGCACAAGTTTAGGAAACAGGCTATAACAAAGATGACATAGAGAAACTTTAAATGGCTATTTAGAAGGAACACTTGTAGTAACCTAGTACAGAAAACTTAGGTATATCACTTGTGGTAGTTTGAATGGATGCCCCCCAATAGATTCAGGAGTTTATTAAAGCTTCTTGGAGTTCCAGCTACCTGGCTAGAAGAGGTATCAGTGGGCAGATCCTGCTGGGGTTTAGCCCTAAGGTGTGGTGGTGAATTTGGAATTTTAGTCTAAAGACAGGCAAAGTGCCTGAGTTCTGCCTAGAGTTCCTGAAGTGTGCTGTGTGCTGTGGCTTTTGAGTTTTTTGCCTTGTGGCTTCTCTCTATATACTTGGGCTTGTGCAAACAGGCCAGCTTTTTCTGCCATTATGAAACTATGAAACATTATAAATCTGTAACCTTCAATAAATATATCCCTTCTCTCATAACTGCCTGGTTTGGAAGTTCATCGCAGCGACCTGAAGCTGTCTATTACTCCCCTTAAAATCTTAGAACAACCTCAAAAGGCCCAACCATTTAAGTATATTAATGAATATTAATCTTTCAAAAATTTCTGTCTTCAATGTCATTTCATATCTACATGTTAGAAAACATGCTGTATTCTTCCTATCAAGATAAAATTTTCACCCTTTATTTCAACTCTCTATACTTCGAATTTTAACAAACTTAGACTACAAACAAGGAATTCAAAATACAAAGTTTTAATACTAACAACTATGATCTCTTAAGCCCTACTAAACAATTTGTATGTATTAAATCCTGGGTATGCCACAAATGTAGATACACTCACTCAGTTATCATCCCTGTTTTATATAAATGCTGAATTTTGGCTCAGAAAAGTTGAAAATTACCCCAAGACACATCTTAGGCAAGTTATACAACCAATGTTCTAACTTATTTATCCATAGAGTTCATGTAAATAAATATGGTTAATACTCTATACCTTTCACTCCAACAAATTAACATTTCTCTAACTCACACAATTCTCTCCCTAGTTTAGCTGACTAGGTGATTTATTATGCCAATTTTCAGGATAATACTTCTGAGAGCAAGTCATTAGATTTTAAATGAAAGAAAATATCAAGTGCACTGAATACAAGGAAAAGGGGAAGGAAGTACTTATCTATGGAGAATAAAATGGCTGACATGTCTGTCTCTCACTAAGCAAGTTGAGTATGTTTGAATGAAGCAGTTATGTTGTTGCTGACAAACAGCAGCTATTATTTGATGCTCACTATTTGCCAGGAAAATCTTAAGAACATACTTATGTCCTAACATTTAATTCTCACAATAATCTTATGAAGAAGATTTATCATCCATACTCTAGAATAAGGATAAGGTAAAGAGACATTAGGATAAAGCTGCAAACCACAAATAATCCTGGCATACTGGACTCTGACATTTCTCCAGCTGAAGTTTCCAGTTGCTTGAAACTTTTAACTCCTTGTTTCTATCTTCTCCTTTTTTGAACTACAGTCTGTAACAGTCCCAACACTGTATTTTGAGAAGAGGTAACCTTGTTTACTTGGCTCTACAAGGTCACAGACAGCTTGTCCTTATTTTATTTTATTTTATTTTATTTAGATGCTTTAGATTAAGGGTTTGGAGCTCCTAGCCTCCCATAATTTGGGTGAGACCTTGAACTATCATCAGATGAGATCACATTAGGAACCTTGGGATAGGATAAATGCATTTTATATGTGAAATGGATATTAATCAGAAGCCTCTCAGAAGGCTTATAGTAGGCAGCATATTGACACCATGATATTTTGCCCCCCTGCTGTTACTCTTGTGTATACTCATTGCACAGCAAAACAGCAACAAACATCAAAATGGGGAAAGCATCCTAGGTTATCTAAGTGATTCAATATAATCACACTGTTCCTTAAGAGTAAAAGGAAAACAAAAGACACACACACACACACACACACAATTACAGTAGAAGATGCAGAAGAAATGTGAAGCTTGAGAGGAACTCCCACTGTCCACTGTTGGTTTGGAGGTGAAGGGGGCCACAAATCAATGAAGCCTGTGACTTCTAAGAGTTGAACAGAATTCCCTTGCCCCATGCTAATAGACAGCAAGGAAATGGGAGCTTTTAAGAGATGAAAAGTTAAAATTAAAAAAATAAGCAAAGAAAGCCTTCATTCATGCTGTGACGCAGGCCTGTCAACTATAAAAGGAGGGTAAGAAAAGAATGTCTCAAACCAGAAGTTCTGGACTGCCTGTCTAATAGGGAGCTCAAAGTTCTACACTAAGAAGTCTATGTTGGGCAGAAATAGCCAATGCTATGCTGTTTTGCCAATGCTATGATCAAGTAGTTAGTAGGGCAAAGTAGCCCAGGGTAAATGTGACTATGACTGACTGATGTAGTAACTCTTAAATATCCTGTAATTGCAGGTTGCTATCTAAAAACAATGCTCAAGGCAGAACTATTTCCAGTGAAATCTAAGCAGAACATGACTATTAAAAATGCCATCCAATGGAATATTCTGTGGCTATTAAAAAAAAAAAAAAAAAGCTCATGAAGTTTTCAACTGAGGCTGGTGACCTGGCTGGCTGGCTGGCTGGTTGACTGCCTGGTTTGTTTGTTTGTTTGTAACTAGACATCACTGTGTTGCCAAGACTATCTTGAAATGACAAATCCTACCTCAGCATCCTCAAGAGCTAGGATCTAAAATTACATGCACATGGCACTGTGAACAGTCAATGACTCTAATATGGAGTCCATGAGTTTTCCACTGCTACCTCCAGGGCAAACTGTTCAGACCAGTAAAGAAAGCAAAACACTGAGGCTTTGTTGTTTCATTCTATATCAACCAGAGTATCTCTAATTTTGTTTCTCTATAAAATCTTGTTGAACAAAGGGCTGCAATGCTAAAAATTACAAAATCATCCATCTTTGTCAATGAACAAACTTCCCACTGAAATGGTAATAAACATTTAATTTTCTTGCTTGCTTGTTAGCCTGATACTACAAAACACACATACACAAGCACACAAACATGAAAATGTGAACAGCATTTACCTGGTGATTTCATAAACTTTTCGAACTTGGAGTTCCTGCCTGGCACTAAAAAACCGACCTAGTCAAAATGCCTATGACTTGAAGAGGTCAAAAGCCCTGTGGGGGGAATGACTATAGTTGCCTGGCTAAATGCATATGTTATACCCTCTAAACACTTATGTTTACACCAATTTATTAACATTTCTCTCACTTTTGGTTAGAAAACCTTCTCTTTTCAAATGGCAGAGAACACTGGGGTGATTCAAAACAGGCCAAACTACTGTGAAGAAGCCCTCAGTGAGACATTTCTATCACACCATCCAAAGTTCATGAACCATTGTGGAATAGGTGGAAGGAAGATTTTAAGAGCCAATGGAAGGGGAGGACTGGTTACAGTTCTGTCTTCCAGACACATATTGGTCTTGATATTCATAACCTCACATGGACTGATACTACCTACACAAGATCTGCAAAATAGGAAAAAAATCTGATGGCATCAAGAGAAGAAAAACCACCTGGAAAGAAGGAAATCAGTGGAGGGGGGATTTGTGAGGGGATTATGATCATGGTATACTTTTTATATTTATGGAAGCTGTCAATAAAATTTTTAAAACTTTCGGGGACTGAGGAAATGGCTTAGTGGTTACAGCATTTGCCTGTGAAGCCTAAGGACCAGGGTTCGATTCCCCAGGACCCACGTAAGCCAGATGCACAAGGGGGCACATGTGTCTGGAGTTCATATACAGTGGCTAGAGGCCCTGGCATGCCCATTCTCTCTTTCTATCTGTCCCTTTCTCTCTCATAAATAAATTATTTTTTAAAGTTTTTAAAAATTTCTAACTTACATTGTAAGACTTTGGTAATAATAAAAAACAAGTAATCTTAACTTTTAAGTGTCAAATTGATTCTCCTTAAAAGTAAAAAACTATAATTGCTATAGAAAATAATTTAGAACTGTGTGGGTCTATGGCAAAGCACTTACCAAGAACAAACAAGGTTCTATGTTTGGTTCTAAATGTGACAAAAAAGCAGAAAATAAAAGAATTCTGACTCTTAGGAGTTAGTAGCAAAACTATATTTACAAATGACAGCATTAACTTCAAAGCAAAGGTCTACCTGCTAAGGCAAAATATATACATTTAATAACCTCATAAAAAATTTTAAAACAAATTACATTTAACTATAGCACTAACAGTAGCATCTACTAATTACTAACTGAAATACATCATATACTTCACAGCAAGCTTTCAGTAACTTCAATATGTAAATGACAGCAGTTTCTAGTCAAATGATCTACCAATCATTTCAGGTTTATAGAATCATCCAATATTAGCAGTAAGAACTGTGATAAAAGGCAAATAATTGCACCTAACTCTTAGTTTTCTTAACCCTACAGCCAGGAAAGTTTCTTAGATTTTAATAAATGAAGAATTTGATGTATAAAGACAAGGTCACAAGGTAACCATGCCAGGGTAAGAGTGATTCATAATCGATTTTTAAACTAGGCTGGAGTTACAATTTTGGTATAAAATGTCCCCCACAGACCAAGATGTTTGAATACTTGATCCTTAGCTGGCTAGGCATGCTGATTTGGGAAATTGTGGAACCTGTCAAGGGCCTCACTAGAGGAAGTAATGGTCTCCAAGCACCACTTAAAGCCCCCAGACTATCTGCTTCTTGATCTACCAAGTTGAGAGAAAACCAACTACATAAGCTAGTGAGAAAACTCAGGTGTTAGGTAGTGACTGCTCTTCATGGAAACGTTCCATCCTGGAGGAAGGCTCCTTAGAAATTCTAAAGTAAAGTATGGGCTCATGAGGAAGTTCCAAATGTTAAGGCTTAGAATGTACACATCAAACAAATCTGAGGAAACACCTGAAACTTTCAAGATTCATAATACCCCTCCCATTAAGATTATAGGAGAACTACTTGGCAGAAGTAGTTCCATCAGCCAAGCTGCCTACAAATTGTATGGTGAGTTCTGAACTCCAGAGGTGCAGCTTTCATGAGTTGTCACCCAGCTGGAATGGGCTTTTTACCAAGATGCAGCTAGCCTTTGAGTAGTCTATACTCCTGTAAGTAACTCAATAAACTAGCTGGTACACTAAGCTATTGTGGGATAATCATTTCTTTGGTATGTCATTGATGCCCTACCTGAGGTAAACAGATGTTTGTTCACATGTCCTCAGGGAAAGTTAGCACAGTGCCTGAGGATGCTTCTGTCTGCATCTCCTAAGCATTGGGAATATAGGTATACAACCATCATGCCTTTCACATAGGTTCTGGGGATCTTCAGGATCTCATGCTTGTATATCAAGCACTTGACTGTGAGGCCTTCTCCCCAGACCCCGTCTATTTTCTTTTTAATCACTTTGTGTTTTCAAGTAAAATCATGCCAGTAAATGCTGAGATAAATGTTAATTTATACCACTAAATATATCAACAATAGTCAAATTTTCCAGGTATGGAAGGAATTTTATCTGTCCAGTTTTTCTCATACCTATAAAGAAAAAACTAAGAGACTTAGGGAGAGTAAAGGAGCCCACTATTCCTGGCTAGACATACATATTTTAATGGGGACTGCACTGCATCTCTGTAACTGCTTTGGATGGTATGGACAATTTGACAATATTAGCTCTTCCAATCCTGAAACAAATGATATCTTGCTATTTAATTGCCTTCTTTATGTTTTGTTTCATGATTTTCCATGTATAGGTTTTTCATTTTGATAAAAATCTTTTGGAGCCTCTATAAATAACATTGTATCCTTGACATGTCAAAGAGCTTACTGTTAACGTAAAGAAAAGCTACTGGGGCTGGAGGGATGGCTTAGTGGTTAAGGCAGTTGCCTGCAAAGCCCAATGACCCAGGTTTGATTCCCCAGGACCCACATTAGCCAGATGCACAAGGGGATGCACAAGTCTGGCGTTCCTTTGCAGTGGCTGGAGACCCTAGTGTGCCCATTCTTTCTCTCTCCCTCCCTCTTTCTCTGTCAAATAAATAAATAAAAACAATTTTTTTAAAAAAAATGCTACTGAATTTTATAAGCTGATTGTTTATCGGGTCTAACAGTTTTGGTGACTCCTTTAGAGTTTCCCACATACAAAATCCGATCAGAAATGTTTGTATTTCTTCCTGGCTAATTACTATGACAAAGATCTTCTACCTTAAAAAAAAAAAAAAGTAATAGGAGTTAAACATCCTTGGTTTTTTGGTGCTTAGAGCACTAAGTATAATGTTACAGTGGTCTTTCACATGTGGCCTTTACTGTTGTAAAGTTCATTCTTTCCATACCTATTTTATTAATTGGTTTTAGCATGAAAGACTAATTTTGTCAAATGTTTTTTATGTACCTAATAAAATGATCCATATGGTTTTCTCCTAATTTTATTAATGTGGTATATCACACTTATTCTTTGTGAAAGCTGAATTATAATTAGATCCCAATAACAAATTCCACTTGATTTTGACTATTATTCCAAGAATAAATCCCACTTAATAATCAATGTGCTATTAAATATGATTTGCTAGTATTATGTTTGAATCGTACAGAAGACAAACTGTTAAATAGATGGGGTGATTAAAATCCTTCAACATTGTATTAAAGAAATCATAATATCAATCTGCACACCTTAAACATGTACAACCAACCACAACATGGTAAGATATAATTTTAACCCACTACATGGGAAGGAATCCATGCTTGGTACTGAAAACTTAGTCATAAGCTATGGATGAGGAAGTCCTGAGCTGTTAGGAAGGAAACTACTACCTTGTCTGGCAAAATGCATATATTATGCCCACCAAACTGCACTGAAAACACTTACGTTTATGCCCATATATTAATGCTCCTCTCACTTTTGGTGAGAGAAACTTCTCATTCAGATGGCAGGTACCACTGGTATGACTCAAGACTGACCACAGTGCTGTGAAGAAGCAACAGTGGAGTGTTTAGCACTAAGTAGGACGTCTCTACCACACCCTCCAAGGCTCAGAGACGATTGCACAAGAGCTGATACAAACAATGTAAGAGCCAAAGAAAGGGATGGATTGCTTACAATGCTGTCCTCAAAGCACAAATAGGCTTTGATATTCATGGCCTCAGAGTAGCTTACACTATCTACATAAAACCTGCTTAATACAGGGGGGTGGGGGGAACGACATCAAAATACAACAGACTGGGCTGGAGAGATGGCTTAGCGGTTAAGCGCTTGCCTGTGAAGCCTAAGGACCCCGGTTCGAGGCTCGGTTCCCCAGGTCCCACGTTAGCCAGATGCACAAGGGGGTGCACGCGTCTGGAGTTCATTTGCAGAGGCTGGAAGCCCTGGCGCGCCCATTCTCTCCCTCTCCCTCTATCTGTCTTTCTCTCTGTGTCACTCTCAAATAAATAAATTAAAAAAAAATACAACAGACTAGCTGGGCATGGTGGCACACGCCTTTAATCCCAGCACTTGTGAGGCAGAAGTAGGAGGATAGCCATGAGTTCAAGGTCACCCTGAGACTGCATGATAATTCCAGGTCAGCCTGGGTGAGAGTGAGACCCTACCTCAAAAACCCAAAAAGAATAAAAAATTTAAAAAATTACAACAGACTAATTGAAAAGAAGAAAGGATTCAGTGGAGGGGGATATTGGAAGGGAGTAAAGGGGAGTCATGGAAGGAGTTGTTATCATAATACATTGTCTATATTTATGAAAGATGTCAATAAAGAGTTAAAAAACAGGGCTGAAGAGATGGCTTAGTGATTAAACACTTGCCTGTGAAGCCTAAGGACCCTGGTTCAAGGGTCAATTCCCCAGGACTCACGTTACCCAGATGCACAAGGGGGCGCACGTGTCTGGAGTTCCTTTGCAGTGGCTAGAAGCCCTGGAATGCCCATTCTCTCTTCCTCTCTCTCTGCCTCTTTCTCTCCCTCTCTCTCTCTCTCTCTCTCTCTCTCTCTCTCTCTCTCTCTCTCTCTCTCTGTCACTCTCAAATAAATAAAAAATAAAAATGAACTAAAAAAAATTTTAAAGTGTTAAAAAGCACTAATATCAAAAACAAATAAATAAGGCCGGAGAGATGGCTTGGGCAGTTAAGGTACATGCCTGCAAAGCCAAAGGACCCAGGTTTAATTCCCTAGTAACCATGTGAGGCCAGATGCACAGGGTGGTGCACGCATGCATCAGGAGGTAGTCTGCAGTGGCTGGAGGCTCTGGCACATCCATTTTCTCTGCCCCCCTCCCTCTTTCTGTATCTCAAATAAATAAATAAAAATTAAATATTTTGGGCTAGAGAGATGGCTTAGTGTTTAAGGCACTTACCTGCAGAGCCAAAGGACCCAGGTTCAATTTCCCAGGACCCACAAAGTTGCACATGCATCTAGAGTTCATTTGTAGGGGCTAGAGGCCCTGTTACACCCATTCATTCTCTCTCTAACAAAACAAAAAAACAATAAAAAATAAAATAAAATATTTTAAGAAAAAAGTAAACCGGGGGCTGGAGAGATGGCTTAGCGGTTAAGTGCTTGCCTGTGAAGCCTAAGGACCCCGGTTCAAGGCTCGGTTCCCCAGGTCCCACGTTAGCCAGATGCAACAAGGGGGTGCACACGTCTGGAGTTCGTTTGCAGAGGCTGGAAGCCCTGGCGCGCCCATTCTCTCTCTCTCCCTCTATCTGTCTTTCTCTCTGTGTCTGTCGCTCTCAAATAAATAAATAAAATATATTAAAAAAAAAAAAAAAGTAAACCGGGCATGGTGGTGCATGCCTTTAATCCCAGCACTTGGGAGGCAGAGGTAGAAAGATCACCATGAATTCTAGGCCACCCTAAGACTATATAGTGAATTCCAGGTCAGCCTGAGCTACAGTGAGACCCTACCCCCCCCCCCAAAAAAAGTAAATAAATAGGTTCTAGAAATGGCTCAACAACCTGGGTTTGATTCTCCAGTACCCACATAAAGTAAGATGCACAAAGTTAACCATGCATCTGGGGTTCATTTACAGCACCTGGAGGCCCTGGTGCTCCCATTCTGTCTCTCTCTCCTCTCTCTCTCTCTCTCCTTACAAATAAATAAATAAAAATCTTTAAATGAATGAATGAATTACTGATATAATTTTAAAACAAAGAGATCCTTATTTATTTGAGACAGACTCCTACCACTGCAAACCAACTCCACATGCATGCACTACTTTGTACACCTGGCTTTCCAAAGGTACTGGGAAATTGAACCCAGGCCAATAGGCTGCACAAGCAAGTGCCTTTAAATGCTGACCTATCTCTCAGCCCCCTAATTTTCAATGAGATGAGACCAAAGCCCTTGCACATGCTAGACAAATATTTAACCAATGAACAACTTCCCCAACCCCAACTACTAAAATATAAATTATAGGGGCAATGTGTAAGTCAGTGGTAGACTGCTTGCTTAGCATATTCAAAGCCATGACCGAACAAGCCCTAGCACTACAATCAATCCATAAATAAAAAAGCAGGGGAAGGGGTTGGAGAGATGGCTTAGCAGTTAAGGCACATGCCTGTGAAGCCTAAGGACCGAGGTTCAATTCTCCAGGTCCCATGTAAGCCAGATGCATATGGTAATGCATGCGTATAGAATTTGTTTGCAGTGGCTAGAGGCCCTGGCACACACATTCTCACTCTCTCTCCCTCTCTATCTCTAACAAATAAATGTTTTCTAAAAGCAGTGGGAAAAATTGAATAAAGGAAGGGGGCGAGTTATTTAAAATCTAAGAGGGTATTAATAAGTCATACAGAAACCTTTTTTGGACAATTGCACACCCAGAAGACATAGATTACTAAACAATTTTCAGTGCCAAGGATGGGATACCTTGGCCAGGAAAGTCTTTGATGTTCCCAAAACATTACAGGCCACTACTTTATTATTTCGTACTTTTAAAATACACACATTTCAATTAAAAATTTACACAAAACATTTCAAAAAGCACTGTCATCAAGATGGAAAATCAGGGCTAGAGAGATGGCTTAGCGGTTAAGCGCTTGCCTGTGAAGTCTAAGGACACTGGTTTGAGGCTCTATCCCCCAGGACCCACATTAGCCAGATGCACAAGGGGGCACACGCATCTGGAGTTTGTTTGCAGTGGCTGAAGGCCCTGGCACGCCCATTCTCTCCCTCCCTCCCTCCCTCCCTCTCTCTCTCTCTCTCTCTCTCCCCCTCTTTCTCTCTGTCGCTCTCAAATAAATAAATAAAAATTAAAAAAAAGAAAAGATGGAAAATCAATTTAATTTTTTAAACTTTTATTTATTTATTAGAGACAGAGAGAGGGAGAGAGAGCATAAGCCAGGGCCTCTATTCAACAGCAAAAGAACTCCAAAAGCATGCCCTCCCTTGTGCATCTGGCTTACATGTGACCTAGAGAATCGAACCTGGATCCTTAGGTTTCACAGGAGAACACCTTAACCACTAAGCATTTCTCCAACCCAGAAAAATCTATTTAGAATGCTCCAAACTAGATAAGCATCAAGCAAATGTTTAACTCCATCTACCCTCAAGGCAAACACTACCCCCCATAAACACATATTACAGAGGACAACATATATGTGGTAGTTTAAAAATGAAATGCCCCCCATAAGCTCATGTATTTTGAGTGTTTGGCCCCCAAACTGCTGGTAAGTGGGGGTAGGGGGATGGAACCTTGCTAGGAGAGGTGTGTCACTGGGGGAGGATCATGAGGTTTATTAGTACAGCCTGACTGGGTATTCACTTGATAGCTCATTAGGACTACTTCTTAGCCCTGCTGCTATGAGACATTCCATGATTTGCCTATCATGATTAATCTTCCTTCAAAACTATAAACTGAAATAAACTCTTTCCTCCAATAAGCTGCTTTTGGTATGGTTGTTCAATCCCAGCAACAAGAACATACCTGCTGCAAAATACAATGCCACATAGTGTTCAAAGTAAAAAATTAACATATTAAGCTTCAGGATTTGAAATATAACACTATTATAACACACAACAAGCAACCAGAAGACTACTCTTTCATAAACCTCATAAAATAATTGGCTTGGATAATCCATAACTAATAAATTCTAACACACTCACCTAATAATGATTCAATTTAATATTACTAATGGTGAAAGAAACTGAACTTATGGTCCTCCTAAATGAAGTGATCCAATACAAATTGCACAACAATACCTGAAAACCATTCTTACAAAAGAGGCACAAGTGGAAAATATTTAAGCTAGCCCATGGGAAATACAGAAACAGCATATAGAGATTTATGCAAACTTTCTCCAAATAGGTAACTCAAATATCCTAAGATATATGAATGAACAGACTGTAATATATCCATAAAATGAATCCTATTTATCAATTAAAATGCACCGCTTGTGCATGTAATCACATGCACAACACTTAAAGACATTTAAATCACTGCAAGCCAGCGAAAACTGAAACAATTATTTCATCTACATAAAATTCTATGGATAAAGTTCTGCTAGCTTTAGCTACATAAGGGAGAACTGTGACTGCCAAAGTCATTGTTGGGGTGGGGGGAGAGAGAGTGTTGAGGTTTGGGGAGTGACAGGAGTAAATTTTCTGGATTACTAGCAATATTTGCATCTTGACTAATAGTTAATGTGGTTACAAAAACCTCTACCTTCAAACCTAAAAATGTACATTAATTATAAATAAAAATGATTTTAAGTACATCTTTTGAATATGGTCACTGATACTGCATACATTTATGTCAAAACTTCCTAAAAATGCTATTTTAAATACTTTTAAGTACCTACACAATTCAGACTCAAGAAAGCTGCTTAGGGGAAGACAAAGCTGAATAGAACCTTACATAATTAACTCCCTCTTTCACATCTCCATAAACAAAACAGTGCAAAAAGGTCATGAACATCTAGACACTTTTAAGAGTGTCGTTGTTTTGCTTTTTTTTTTCTTTTCAATTAAAGTAGGAAAGCTATTTAAACATAATCAAGGGCTGGAGACATGGTTAAGTGGTCTTGTCTGCTAAGCATAAGGACCCAGGTTCAATTCCTCAAACCCCACATAAAACCAGATGCACAAAGTGGCACATACACTCGAGTTTATTTGCATTAGCTACAAACACTGCTATACCCATTCTCTCTCTGTCTGTCAATCTCTGCTTACAAATACATACATACATACATACATACATACATACATACATACATACATACATAAAAATATTAAACCTATCAACAGCAGAAAACAAATAGCAATTGTTCTCCTAAAAAAATAAAATAGTGACCTGGGCGTGGTGGTGCACACCTTTAATCCCAGAACATGGGAGGCAGAGGTAGGAGGATCACCATGAGTTCAAGGCCACCCTGGGCTAGAAAATAAAAAATAAATAAATAAAGGCATCTATACACACACACACACACATACTCCTTCCTTCCTTCCTTCCTTCCTTCCTTCCTTCCTTCCTTCCTTCCTTCCTTCCTTCCTTCCTTCCTTCCTTCCCTCCCTCCCTCCCTCCCTCCCTCCCTCCCTCCCTCCCTCCCTCTCTCTCTCTCTCTCTCTCCTGAGAATCTTTTGGTCCAAATCTGATTCCTCACCATCACACTGTAACCAATAAACTTCTAAATAACAGTGATTATTTGGCATGAACTAACTAACCATTAAGATGTGAAAACTACTTTGAAGTTCCTGGTACAGTCATTGCTCCATCCCTGTCCTCTTTCTACCAATGACTACAACTGCAAATACTGCAGCCTTATGCAAACAAGAAGGAACACCAAGAAGCCAAGAACTAATAATGGAGGCATCTGTCCTTGTATTAGTGCATCAATGAATCAGTACTAACAAGGCCAGGCATGGTGGTGCATGCCTTTAATCCCAGCACTGAGGAAGCAGAGGAGGAGAAACGCTACAAATTTAAAGCCACAATGAGGCTCCATAGTGAATTCCAGCTCAGCCTGGGTTAGGGCAAGACCCTACCTTGAACACCGTCAACCCCCACCCCCAACCCCCAAAAAATACTATCAAGACTTTAACTCTACTAAGAAAGAGATGTCCTGTTTTATCAAACCACTGCGGTCCAGTCTGTTTTTCCGTTTCCTTTGCTTGTTTGTTTGTTTACTTCATTTTCTAATTAAGACAGAAAGGGTGAGAGTGAAAGAGAGAATGGGTGTGCGAGGGCCTCTAGCCACTGCAAACGAACTCCACCTTGTGTATCCTCTGGCTTATGTGGGACCTGAAGAATTGAACCTCAGTACTTAGGCTTTGCAGGCAAGTGCCTTAGCCAGTACGCCATCTCTCCAGCCTTGTTTCTCTGCTTTCTAATGCCAAATTCAAACTTGATACAACCACTGTCACTCACCTTTTGAATTCAGATACCACATAACTCACCATTTTAGTCATCTCTATCATTCCTTCAAAGGCACAAAGTAAGAACTGGGAAAAGGGTGGGGTGTTTGGGGAACACTGCCCTCTACATAATACATGGCCAATGCACTTTTGAACTCTCAGCAGCTGTGATTACCTGCAAAAGACCTGTGCAAGATTTGGTGTATTGAAGCCAGGAGTGGTGGTGCATGTCTTCAATCCCAGCCCTCAGGAGGCAGAGGTAGGAAGACTGCTATGAGTTCAAGACCACTCTGAGACTGCATAGTGAATTCCAGGTCAACCTGGGCTAGAATAAGACCTTACCTCAAACAAAAACGAAAGAGAGATAAAGCATATCCATTAGTAATAACTTCCAATCTCTCCCACCCCTAGTTCTTGGCAATCACTAATATATTTAGTTTCTATAGAGCTATGTTAAACAGTCCATAGAAATAGCTTCATACACTACATGAACTTTTGTGTTTGGTTTCATTCACTTAATATAAAGTTTTTAGGGTTTACCCATGTTGCAGCATGCCTCAGTACCTCATTCCAATTTATAGCTAAGCAATACTCCAGTGAAGAAATGCACTATATTTTGTTTATTCACACATGACTTACTTGATAGCTGGTTAAAAGAGAAACATACAAACTGTTTTTATATTGGCAACGCAAATACTGCTATAATGCTGGTTAACTCCCCAAAATTATGTTGGAACCAAATACTCAATGGAAAAGTATTAAGAGGTAAAACCTTTGAGAAGTGATTAAGTCATGGTAATAATATGAAGAAAACTCTGCCTTTATTTTTCTAAAGACTGAAAGAGCTGCCTTGCTTTTCTGCCAAGTGAAAGCACAGTAAAAAAGCAGTGTCTCTAAAGTAGAGAGAACAAGCTCTCACCAAATGTCAAATCCGCTACTGGCTTTTTTTGGTTTTTGGTTTTGGTTTTTCGATGTAGGCTCTCACTCTAGCACAGGCTGGCCTGAACTTACTCTGTATTCTCAGGATGGCCTCGAACTCATAGAAATCCTTCTACCTCTGCCTCCCGAGTGCTGGGATTAAAGGCATAAACCACTATGTCCAGCTTCCGCTACTGTTTTAATCTAGTACTTTCCAGCTCAAACTTCTGTAATATATTACTTAATTGTAAATATTCAGTATTTTCTTATATCAGATCAAGTGGATGGAAACAAGAACCTAAAAAATAGAAATGAGACTAAAATATTCTTAAGAGTAACAGAACCTATACAGTTTTTTAAAGTAAGTTTAATAAGGCAGTATTACATTATTAAAAGGCATAACAGTATCACTGTCAAGTGTCAACTGTACCTTTTATTATTTTATGTACTTCAAATTAAAATCCAAAGGGAGGGGCTAAAGAGATGGCTTAGTGGTTAAGGTGCTTGCCTACAAAGCCAGACACTAGGTCTTGCAGGTGCACAAGGTGGAACCTGTGTCTGGAGTTCGACTGCAATGGCTGCAGGGCCTGGCACGCCAATTCTCTCTTACACATGTGGCTCTCTCGCTCCCTCCCCCATAAAAAAAATCCAGAGTTTTGTTATAATATTAAGGTAAAATGATTAAGCTTATATATAAAAATAGTAGTGGGCTGGAGAGATGGTTGACCGGTTAAGGCACTTGCCTGTGAAGCCTCAAAACTCAGGTTTGATGCCCTAGTACCCATGTTAGTCAGATGCACAAGATGGTGCATGAGTCTCAAGTGTGTCTGCAATGGCTAGAGGCATTGGCATGCCCATCCTCCCTCCCTCCCTCTCAAATAAATAAATAAATAAAATATTAAAAAAAAAATAATGGTGAAGCCTAGCGTGGTGGCACACACCTTTAATCCCAGCACTTGGGAGGCAGAGGTAGGAGGATCACCATGAGTTCAAGGCTACGTGACACTACAGAGGGCATTCTAGGTCAGCCTGTGCTAGAGTGAGACTCTACCTCAAAAACAATAGCAGCAACAACAACAACAAAAAAAGGTGAAAAAGATGTTCAAAAGTGCTACAAATAACTGAATATATTAGATCATCATAAATAAGACAACATATACTATTTTTACAGAAAAAGACTATATTAAATAAAACAATATTCTATTATAAAGATAATAACTACAAATATGAATATATAAAATGAAAGAGTCAACCATGCAATCAATTAGACAACATATAAATTGAACTCAGGATGAGAATGAATTGGGGGTAGGCATGTGTCTCAGACGGTACAGCACCTACAGTATAGGAAGGTCTGTTTGACCCCCAGAATGCATGTGATCTAGCACACATATGCAATCCCAGCACTTGGGAGGCTCAGGAAGAAAAAAGATAAGAACTATAAAAAACAGAAATAAAATAAAGTAAGGAAAAGACTCCAAGAAACACTGACCACTCAAAACTGGAAGCTATGAAGAAACTTCTATTTATAATTTTTAAAAACTTAATACTTGTACAAAAGTAAAAACATTTGTAACACAAGTCACAAAGAATGCTTTTAATGCAGGGAGCACTTAAAATTTAAGAAAACTCAAAATTTGAAAGGACAAAAAGAACAATTTATGAAAGAACAAAAGCAAATGTTGAATAAGTAAAAAATAAAAATAAAAATCAAGTAAAAATTAACAACAAAGGTAATTCCAGCAGTTGGAATGATGAAGCAAGATTACCTGGAGTTGGTCAGTCTGGGCCACAGTTAGTTCCAGATCAACCTGCACTACAGAGTGAGAAGGAAGAGGGGGAAAAAAGGAATAGAGAGGAGAGAGGGGGAAAGTAGCAATAATAATAAAATATTAACTAATTGGCATGATAATCTTAAATGGGTTATATAGCCCTATTGATGGCTAATGTTAAGATGAATTCTCATTCATTAAAAACAATTTGGCAACATCTACTGATATAAAAAATATGTATGTCTTAAAACAAGCAATCATACTTCTGAAAATTGATACCACAAAAATAAAAGCATTAATAATCACATATTCAAAGATACAGTATTAACTAAAATGACCAAGAATAAGAGAATATTTTCCTATAAATGTAAAAATGCTTCATACAACACAACATGCAGCAGTGATGTAAATGCTATGAGAAGAAGAATCATTTATAGTTATAGATAAGGGAATTCTGTCAACTGTATTAGTGAAAAAGAAAACTATAAAAAAAGTATGTATAACAAGTATTTCTTTTTTACCTTTTTTTAAAATTTCTTGGAAGTGCTGGGGGTTCAACCTAGAGTCTGAGACTTGATAAGCAAGTGCTTGATCACTGAGCTATACATCCAGCCCTGAAAATTCTTTTATATTATCACTATAAAAACTTTATGAATCTTTGACTCAATACAAATCAGAATAATCAAGCAGCATGAAAAACATGGAGTAATAGATAATACTATATACATAAATCTGGGCAGCAGGTAAAGGGTAATCCTAACAATGGGGAGGAAAGTTGAGACCTAAGCCAAAAGAATAGTATTGAGAGATTAAATCCTCATTTATGTTTTCATGCAAAATTATGAACAAAATATGCTTTAATTTTAAACAAATACATTGAATCAGTGTCCACCAACATATATAGAAATATTAACAACTGATCAAGAGGAATTCATTCCTGGTACACAAGCGTGGTTCAACATATCACATCAATAAACCACACTGAAAGAACAAAAGGGAAAACAGGTATCTCAAGACAGGACAAGTATTTGATGAATTCAAAATATCTATGCAATAAATAGGAAAGTAGGAATGAAAGAAAACTTTACAATTTAGCTGCAACATAAGAAAAACTATTATATAAGCTATTTCATCAGAACTAAAACATTTACTCCTAGTTAAAGATTCTTTAAGATTCAGGAAGTAGCCAGGCGTGGTGGTGCACGCCTTTAATCCCAGCACTTAGGAGGCAGAGGTAGGAGGATCACTGAGAGTTAGAGGCCACCCTGAGACTATATAGAGAATTCCAGGTCAGCCTAGTATGAGACCCTACCTCCAAAAACCAAAAGAAAAAAAAAAGATTCAGGAAGTAAATGAAATTTACAAGGCTCAGGAAGCAAACAAAATCCACAAGTCTCCAAGTCTCCTAAAGTTTACACAATTCACAAGGCCTCGCACCAAAGTTACATAAGCAGTACCAAGGACTAGGGAGAAAAGACTGGCTGCCAACAAGTTCTGCAAGAAGCTCCAGGAATGCAACTTTCATAAACTGTCACAAACACTAGGGTGGGGGATTTTTTAGTGAAACACCTACCTTGACTGAATTATGCTCTAGTGAATAGCCCAAATAAACATTAAGCTACACAGGTGAAACTGTTTCTTTGGTCTGTCATTAGTGCCCTTTCTAGGGTACACAGACATTTGTTCATGTCTTCCCAGGCAAAATCACACAACAAAAACTCAACTACAGGGCTGGAGAAATGACTTGGTGGTTAAGTACTTGCCTGTGAAGCCTAAGGACCCTGGTTCGAGGCTCAATTCCCCAGGACCTACTTTAGCCAGATGCACAAGTGGGTGCACGCATCTGGAGTTCGTTTGAAGTGGCTGCAGGCCCTGGCGTGCCCATTCTCTCTCTTTCACTATCTGCCTCTTTCTCTGTCTCTCAAATAAATAAATAAAAATGAATAAAAATTTTTAAAAAAACTCAACTACATAATCAATGCTTGAAACACTAAAAGCTCTTTTTTGTGAGATGAAAAAGACAACCTACTTTCACCAATGCAATTCAACATACCACTGGAAAACCCAGAGTGGTGGTGCATGCCTTTAATCCCAGCACTTAGGAGGCAGAGGTAGCAGGATCATGGTGAGTTCAAGGCCACCCTGAGAGTACAGTGAATTCCAGGTCAGCCTGAACTAGAAGGATAGCTTATCTAGGGGAAAAAAAAAAAAAAACAAAAAAAACCAAACACTGGAATACTAGACAAAAGGAGGTAAGCAAGACTGGAGTGATGGCTTAACTTGCCTGCAGAGCCTAATGATCCACTTTCAATTCCCCAGTACCCACATAAACCAGCTGCACAAGGTGGCTCATACATCTTAAGTTCCTTGCTGTGGTTAGAGGCAGTGGCACACCCATATGCATTCATTCATCCATTCTCTCTCTCTCACTCTCTCATAATAAATAAATAAATAAATAAATAAATAAATAAATAAATAAATAAATAAATAAAATTTAAGCCAGGCGTGGTGGCACACACCTTTAATCCCAGCACCTGGGAAGCAGAAGGAGGAGGATTGCCGTGGGTTCGAAGTTACCCTGAGACTACAGAGTGAATTCCAGGACATCCTAGGCTAAAGCGAAACCCTACCTCGAAAAAGAAAAAACTTTTTTTTTTAAATTTTTCAAGGTAAGGTCTCACTCCAGCTCAGGCTGACCTGGAATTCACTCTGTAGTCTCAGGGTGGCCTCGAACTCTCGGCAATCCTCCTACCTCTGCCTCCCGAGTGCTGGGATTAAAGGCATGTGCCATCATGCCCAGCTACAAAAATCTTTTTTAAAGAAACGTAAAAAAATGAAAACAGAAAAAATGCTAAGTTTTGGGTATGACTTATTTTCAGTGTCTCCTAAGGGTCTACAGTACCGAAAAGGCTGGAAATAGGAGGGGAGGGGATACTATCAAGGAAGCAGTGGACCTCTGGGTAGTGGGCCTTGTGGAAAGTGCTTAATCACTGGAGGTACACACTTAACAAAGAATCTGGACCCAAGCCTAAACTCTGCTTCCTGACTGTTGACAACTACATGTACTCTACAATGAGTGCCAACCACGTGGCACTCTTACCAGCACTTGGTGCTTTTAACTGAAGACCCCTTCTGGAGTGGTAAGCCAAGTATTATGGACTATTCTGATGAGAATTTGAAAATGCTAAGCACAAAGAGAATTGTGTTTGGAAGCTTAGCTTATGAACTTTCCAAGGAAAGGAAAGACTGCAGAAAATCTTGGTGGAACTGGGCTACTGGCATAAGGACTGGCTGCTTTCTGCTGCCCAGACCCAGAAAGTTTGATCAAGGTTTAAATTTGTAGTGAACTGATATGCTTGACTAAAGATATGGAACTGAAAGATAGAAGATTTAAAATTGAAGAAATTAAAACAAGTTTAAAATTTACTAACAGAGAGACTGGTGTTAGGTTACTGACACTGCTATTGTCAAACACTTTAACAACCTTAAGGAAGATAGCCCAACTGTTTTACATTAAAACAATGGAGAGAATGCCAGAGGTGATTTCATCCCAGAAAGACCTAATAATAGGAATGCACTTGGGGGGGGGGGGCATTGGTGTGTCAGAGCTTTTCTGCCACTGTGAACTACCTCCAGATGTGATGTGTGTGCGACATTACATGCTTGCATCACTTTTGTGTCTGGCTTCATGGGACTGGGAGATTTGTACAAGCATTCTTAGGCTTCGCAGGCAAGCACCTTAACCGCTAAACCATCCCTCCAGCCCTTTTAAAATATGTTTTTATTTTATTTTTCGGTCTTTTGAGGTAGGGTTTCATGCTAGCTCAGGCTGACCTAGAATTCACTATGTTGTCTCAGGGTGGCCTCGAACTCATGGCGATCCTCCTACCTCTGCCTCCCGAGTGCTGGGATTAAAGGTGTGCGCCACCACACCTGGCTTTATTTTATTTTTGAGAGAGAGACAGAGTCAGACAAAAGGAATTCACTCTTTTGAAAGTAGATCTGAAAAGCAGAAACATGCTCTTCAAGGTCAGGATTTATTTCACCCCTGAATTAAGACTACAGCTGTATCCTGCATACCTAGTATTGGTTTCAGAAGCATGAAAATGTGTGGGGTGGTCTTGAAATGCACATGGTTCCAGGAGCCACGGCTGAGCATGAAGCAGGGTGTGATGACACTGAAAGGCTGGCAAAGCTACTGGATGATGGACCATGGTTTACATGGAGATCCAAAGATGTCTTAGACATACCAGGACTGTGCAATGGCTACCAGTAAATGCAGTTGGCTTGGGATGGAAGTTTTCCTAGCTATTCAGGACAGCTGGAGGGACGGAATTGAAAAATCCAGAGACTCTTCACTGGTCACTAGTTATGATATCAGGCTTGGACTACAGATGTTTGGTGTTTGCTTGATGGTTATTGCATTTACATTGTTCTGGTCTCTCCTTGTTATGCCTTGTAGCAGTTGGAAATGTTTGCTCTATACTTTTATATGTTAAAAGTATGTAACTTAGCCGGGCACGGTGGTGCAAGCCTTTAATCCTAGCACTCAGGAGGCAGAGGTAGGAGGATCGTCGTGAGTTCAAGGCCACCCTGAGACTACAGAGTTAATTCCAGGTCAGCCTGGACCAGAGTAAGACCCTACCTCGAAAAACCAAAAAAATAATAAAATAAAATAAAAATGAAAATAAAAAAATTAAAGTATGTAACTTGTTTTGATTATACAGGACTCACAGTTAAGAGACAGTCTTAAAGCTCATATGAGACTTGGGACTTTAGAACTATCATAAATTGGTAAAGACTAGGGGAACCTTTGAATCTGAACAGAATACAATTTACTATGTAGATGGTTATGAATTTATTGGGGGCTAGGTGCAGAATGTGGAAATTTGAATGGAAGTTCCCCAGTATATTCAGGATTTCATTAAAACTTTAGGGCCAGTCCTAAAGTGTGGGGGTGGATTTGAAATTCCAGTCTAAAGATATGGAGAGGATGAGCTTTGCCTGGAGTTCCTGAAGTGTGCTTGCTTATGCTGCTGTGTTAATGGCTTTTTTCCTTCCCTCCCTCCTTCCCCCTCTCACGCATGCTTGCTCGCTCTCTCTCTCTCTCTCTCTCTTTCTCTCTCTCTCTCTCTCTCTCCTTAGTCCTGTACAAAGAAAGGAGCCAACTTCTGCCAGCATGAGATTTCCCTGGATCTGTAAAATAAATTTCCTTCCATCCATAACTGTGCCTGGTTTAGAACTCCATCCCTGCTGAATCTGATTACTACAAACTCAATTTAATCCAGCAAAGCATTAACAATAAAGCATAACAGTGAGCAAATAGTAGTAAGGAATGATTAACAAAGTCAAGGAAATATTACATACAGATAGTAACAAAAAGTATAAACAATCATGCCCACAACTTTCAAATCAATCAAGACACCAAACCTAAGTATCTATGAGGTAGAAGAAGGTGCTGGCACATAAAGACATAAAGAAGCTCTCAAGAGTTAAGGTTATAGGAAAATGGAAAAAAAATAAATAATCAAAGCTGCAAGAGAAAAACATCAACTTACAAAGGCAAACTCAGAATAGCATCACACGTTTCAACAGAAACCCAAATAGCCAGAAAATGCTAGAGAGATATATTTCAAGTTCTGAGATCAGACAAATGCCTAGTGAGATTACTATATCCAAAAGTTTTATCATTTAGAGAAATAAAGACCTTCCAAGATAAGCATAAACTAAAGCAATTCACAACCACTAAGTCAGTATTACAGATGGATCCTTTGAAAAAAAATTCTAGGGCTGGAGAGATGGCTTAGTGGTTAAAGTATTTATTTGCCTGTGAAACCTAAGGACCCAGGTTTAATTCCCCAGCACACATCTAAACCAAATGCATAAAGCGGCACATGTGTCTGGAGTTAGTCTGTAGCAGCTAGAGAATCTGGCATACCCATTCTCATCTCCACCCCCCTTGCAAATACATAAATTTAAAAAATTCTACATACAGAGTAGGAAGACAGTCGTCACAAACAAGAGAGCTCAAGAAAGAAACCTTTTGCAATAAGTAGTTGAATTAATGAGAACTAGAAAAAAAAATCAAGTGTGTTTAAATAAACCAGCAAACTCCAAGACTATAAGGGCGGAAGAAAAGAAAACAGGATTCAATCTAAAAAGGAAAATATCAACAATAAGAATAATAAGAAGAATCAATATTATACTTTACAATTAACAACACTAAAAATAAATGGCACAAATCAGTATTTAAAATATAAAGACTGGCTGAACAGGTTAAACAAAATCTGGGCAGGAGACATAGCTCAGGGGTTAAAATGTGCTTCTTCCACAAATATAAGGACCTAAGGGAACCTGAGATTGCCCAAGTTGAAATCTCAAGAACCCATGTAAAATCAGTTGGGTCTGGTCACAAAGATCTGTAATTCCAATCTTGTGAAGGAGCAGAGACTGAATAAATTACTGGGGCTTGTTGTGAATGGAAAGCTCTGGTATTAGTACGAATTCATTGAACAAAAAACATGTGGGTGGCCACCCCTGGCAAGCCCACATGACACTGTAGATGAGCAAACAGGGCATTGCATCCTCACATACAATCATGCGTTTTATTCCAGCCAAATTAATATAAGGAATCCCTTATCTGCTTTAAAAAAAAGAAAAGACAAAGCTCTGCAAAATTAAGTACGTAAGAAACAAATCTCAACATAATAAATATAAACCTATAGCCAACATAATATTAACAAAAAGCTAGGGCTAGAGAGGTGACTTAAGGACTGGAGTGGTAGTTAAGCATGTGGTTGCAAAGCCCGAGGACCCAGGTTCAATTCCCCAGGACCCATCAAAACCAAAGACAAATGGTGGCACATACATCTGGAGTTCATTTGCAGTGGCTAGAGGCTCTGGTGCTACATTCTCTATCCCTAACTGCTTGCCCACCTCCCACACAAATAAATAAATTAAAAAGAAAAACTAATTGATTCATGTAGTATCAGGGATGAGAACAGAGTATCCAATCTCCCTACTCAACTCCTCACTGAGTACATTACAGTCTTGGTTACAAACAGCATGCTACTGATGCATGATATTGATACTGATGTTGACCAATAGAATAGGACAGAGGGCCTAAAAGTGAACCCACACAAATATAGACATGTGATTTTCAACAAAGAGACAAAAAAAAGCAAATTAGACTAAAATCAGCCTTTTGAACAAATTATTATAAGGACTGGATATCCTGGAAGATGTACTTAGACGAATGATCTACATCCTTATCCTTCACATAGTTCAAAAATGAATCAAGAACCATCTAATACCAGAAATAAAACTTTGGAACTACTAAAGCAAACCATAGGGAAAAAATATCAAGATGTAGACTTAAGCAACACTTTTGTAAGACTCTAATAGTACAGGAAGGAACAAATGACAAATGGGACTGCATAAAATTAAAAAAATATTCTGCACAACAAAGAAAACAACCAAATGTGGGCTAGAGAGATTGCTTAGCAGTTAAGGCATTTGCCTGCAAAGCCAAAGGACCCAGGTTCCATTCCCCAGGACCCATGTTAGGCAGATGCACAAGGGGGCACATGTATCTGGCATTTGTTTGCAGTTGCTGGAGGCCCTGGCATGCCCATTCATTCTCTCTCTGTGTCTCTGTCAAATAAATAAATAAATAAATATTTTTTTTTAAAGCTGTGCTTATACTACTACAAAGCTTCTCTCATCCTAAGTTCCAAATCCTTCCACAATCAAGTTCCAAAACACCAAAAATTACATGGTGAGGTTCATCACGGCAACCCCACTTTTTGGTCCTTATTTTCTATAGCAGTTATCTTTCACTGATGGGGCAAAACATCCTACCAACATCAATTTATGAAAGGAATGGGTGTATTTAGGGTTACAGTTTTGAGGGAAGGTTTGATCATGACAGGGAAATCATGCCCACAAGCAGGAAGCTGGCTAACATCATAATACATCCATAGGAGGATCAAAGTGCATTTGCAGGCTATAGAGATAGATGGCTTAGTGGTTAAGGTGTTTGCCTGAAAGCCTAAGAACTCATGTTCAAATCTCCAGGTCCAACATAAGACAGACGCACAGTGACACAAGCACACAATGTCACACATGTGCACAAGGGGGCACACACATCTGGAGTTCATTTGCAGGAGCTGAAGGCCCTAACAAGTCCATTCTCTCTTCCTCTCTTGTAAATAAATAAATAGAGTGAGCTTGCACTGGCAAGTAACAGCTGGGCTATAACACTCACAAAGCCTACCTCTAGCAAGACTCCACCTCTGAAAGACCCAAAAACTTTCCCAAATTGCCATCAGCTGGGGAACAATTATTCAAATTACATGAGGCCAAAAACAGCTTCTCATTCAAACCAGAACAGGTGAATGTATAAAACATGGGTTATATATACACAATAGTTTTTTTCTGACATAAAGAAACAGAACATTATATCAGTTGCAAAAAAAAAAAAATGGATGAAACTGGATATTATGTTACTTAAAATAAATTCAAACTTAGAAAGACTATCAAGTTGGAGAAAGGGACAATGAGTAAAGCACTTACTAGGCAAGTGTGACAGTCTGAGTTCAGATCCCCAGAACCCACTTAAAGTCGGACATGGTAGGCATCTGTATCCCAGAACACCTAAGGCAAGTTGGGAGGCAGACACAGGAGAATCCTCGAAAGCTCATAGGCCAGCTGGCCTAATGTACCCAATGGCAAACAAGAGATCTCAAACAAGGTGGAAGGTGAAAAACAGGGCTGCCTTCTGATTTCCCCACACATGCCATGGCATAAACCCACACAGAGATCTTTTCTAAAAACAGAAATATTGTATGTTGTCTCACAAAATAAAATGTTTTTGTTTTGTTTTGTTTTGTTTTAGAGTCTCACTCTAGCCCAGGTTGATCTGGAATTCACTGTCATCTCAGGCTGATCTTGAATTCACTATGTCATCTCAGGCTGGCTTCAAACTCACAGCAATCCTCCTTCCTCTGCCTCCCAAGTGCCACCATTAAAGGTGTGCATCATGACGCCTGGCTTTTTTTTCCTTTCATTAATTTTTTTTAGTCTACATTAAAAAAAGGACTTCCGGTTAAGATGGCAGCGTAGATACCATGCCAAAGCAGACTGGGGGAAGGGAAGCCAAAAAAGAAAAAACACCTCAGCAAAATACACACTTTTACTAAAAAGAGGACCCAGATATAAGCCCAGGATGAAAGCAGATTCTTCTCTCTCTCCATTCACAAAAATTAAATAATAATGTGCTAAAGACCCTAACATCAGACCTGAAACTCTGAAATTGCTAGTGGAAAAAGTAGGGGAAATCCTTCACCATATTGGTCTTGGCAAAGACTTTCTGAATATAACCCCAATTGCTCAGGCAATAAAGCCACAGCTTGACTGCTGGGACCTCATGAAAATACAAAGATTTTGTACTGTAAAGGACACTGTGAATAAAGCAAAGAGGCAACCTACAGAATGGGAAAAAATCTTTGCCAGCTCTATATCTGATAGAGGATTAATATCTAGGATATATAAAGAACTCAAAAAGTTAAATAATAAGAAATCAAACAAGCCAGTTAAAAATGGGCTATGGAGCTAAATAGATACAGATGGCTTATATGCATCTAAAAAAATGTTTGGCATCCCTAGTCATCAGGGAAATGTAGATTAAAACTACATTGAGATTCCATCTCACTCCTATCAGATTGGCCACCATCATGAAAACAAATGATCATAAATGCTGGCGGGGTTGTGGAAAAAGAGGAACCCTTCTACACTGTTGGTGGGAATGCAATCTGGTCCAGAAGACATTGTGGAAAACAGTGTGGAGGTTCCTAAGACAGCTAAAAATTGATCTACCATATGACCCAGCTATAGTACTCCTAGGCATATATCCTAAGGACTCATTCCATTTCCTTAGAAGTACATGCTCAACCATGTTTATTGCCGCTCAATTCATAATAGATGGGAAATGGAACCAGCCTAGATGTCCCTCAACTGATGAGTAGATAATGAAGATGCGGCACATTTATACAATGGAGTTCTACTCAGTAGTAAAGAAAAATGAAGTTATGAAATTTGCAGGAAAATGGATGGATCTGGAAAGGATTATACTAAGTGAGGTAACCCAGGCCCAGTAAGCCAAGAGCTGCATGTTCCCTCATATGTGGATCCTAGCTACAGATGATTGGCCTTCTGTGTGAGAAGGAAAAAACTCAGTAGCAGAGGCTAGTAAGTTAAAAAGGAAGAGAAAGGAAGGGAGGAAGGTACTTAGTAAGTTGGTATTGTATATATGTATGTAGAAGGATAGATTAACAGGGGTGAAAAGGCCCAAAGTGAGGTCAGGGGAAGAGATTGAGTAAAGGAATGGTGGAGGGAGGACTAATCAAAATCTACGAGGATGCCCTTGGTTTTCCCCCACCAGGAATAGATGCTAAGACCCTACTGCTGAAGACTCCACATAACTTGGGCTGCAAGGTCACTGAGAAATCCTGCTGGAACTGAGCTGAAAACCTCTTCCATGTAGACCAGCTGACAGAAAGCTGGAAGAAGCCATTCTACATGTAGTTCAATCGGAGAAAGAGATACCAGCAGTAAAGATACTCAACAGTGGACATTGCAAGCCTTTTAATTGGCCAGCCAGGCCAAATGAGCCAACGGGTGCAATAGTGGTGTGTCTGTCATGGTGAAAACTAACTGCCCTCCAATTGGACTGGAGGCCTGCTCCATGGAGGGAGAATACATCCCTGATACTGAAAACTTTAAACAGGGGTAGTCATGAGCCCTAGAGGTATAACATCTGCTGATGTCTTAGAAATGTATATACTATGCTTATTAAATAAACTGCCCAGTAAGCACTTCTCTTAATATTTTTTTGACATGTTTAACTTTTTTTTTAAATTAAAAATTTTTATTAACATTTTCCATGATTATAAAATATATCCCATGGTAGAGAATCTTCTCTTTTCAGATGGCAGTGACCTTGGGATAACTCAGAAGGTATCATAGTGCTGGAAGGAAGTGACTGGAGTACTGAGTAACATCTCGATCACTCCTTCCAAGTCTCAGGGTCTAATGCAAAAGAAGAGGCAGAAAGAATGTAAGAGCCAAAGGAAGGGTAGGACTCCTTACAACGTGCTCCCTCCAGACATAAAATGGCCTGGATATCCATGACCTCATAGTGCCTGACACTACGTACACAAGACCATCATAAGAGGAAGAAAAGATCATAACATCAAAGTGAAAGAGACTTATTGAGATGGGAAGGGATGTGATAGGGAATGGAATTTCAAAGGGGAAAGTGGGGGGGGGGGTATTACCATGGAATACTTTTTATAATCATGGAAAATGTTAATAAAAATTGAGAAAAACTGGATAGAGAAATGGCTTACCAGTTAAGTGCACATCCTATGCAAATATAATAAAGTGAGTGACTTCAGCCACAGGCAAGGCAAGTGCATGGGGTGCTGCGAGGGTACATACTGTGATCCTAACACACACACTCTCTTCCCCCACCCACACACAGACACAGAGTGAAAGAGAGCAGTAAGGAAACAGAAGAGAGATAGGGAGATGGGGAGAGGGAAGGAGGAAAGAAAGAAATATACATGAAAGTAGATGGCAGACTCTTAGGGAAGAGGAAACTAGCCAGAGAGTGGATGGGGATAAGGGAATGAGGAAACAAATATGATCAAAGTACATGATATGAATGCATGAAAACATATTGAAATGCACTACTTTGGACAATGAATATACAGTAACATAAAAGAAAATAATTTTACTTACAATACCACAATTTGAAATAAAACACTGAAGAATAAACAGAAGCAAAAGATTTAGACACTAAGGTCTACAAATGCTGCTGCAAAAAGTTAAAATACACTAATGACACAGCAATTTCACTTCTTGGTACATGTCCAAAAAAATTAGAAGTAGAGTCTGAAGAGATAGTTATATACTTACATTCATAGTACATGACATTTACTGAGATGAGGAGGGGCTCACTAGGTTGCTCAAACTCCGTGTTTCAAATAATCCTGCCTCAACCTCCCAAGTAACCAGGGCTACAGATCCATGGCATAACACTGCATGGAATCGTTATGTATATAGCCATAAAACCAAAGCCATTTCAGTGTTCCTTAATAGATAAATTTATTAAAATGTGATACATACATAAAATGAAATGTTATTCAGACTTTAAAGAAAAGGAAAATCTAACATCATGAACAAACCTTCAGGACATTAAATTACCTAATCCAGTTATATTTTTATAGTTTTTTTTTTATGCTAGAGCAACAAAGGAGAGAGAGAGAGAGAGAGAGAGAGAGAGAGAGAGAGAGAGAGAGGGAAAGAATGGATGCACCAGGGCCTCCAGACACTGCAACTAAAATCCAGACATGTACACCCCCTTGTGTGCATGTGCAATCTTGCATACTTCCATCACCTGTGTGTCTGGCTTATGTGGGACCTGGAGAGTTGAACACAAGTCCTTGGGCTTTGCAGTCAAGCGATAAGCCATCTCTCCAGCCCCGGATGATTTTTTTCTGATATACAGTCTCCCTAAGTAGCTCAGAGTGGATGGACGCATGATCCTCCTGCCTTCACATCGCCAAGAGCAGTTTAGGATAACCTTACATTTTCTGGTAATTCAACTGTTTTCTTTTGAGAACTCTATTTCATTTCATTGAATATTAAATGAATTTGTGATGAAAACATCTTTTTTGTTTTAGGATACATAAAAAGTACTGAGTTCACTATCAAGGGAAATAGTTATCTATAAAATTGGGGTTCCTCTTTGTAAAAATCTGTTGTGGAGTGTTTTATAAGGTTTAAGAATAACAAATGTTGACCGAGATGCTGTTCCCATGGACACCCTAAGCAAAAATCTTTATTGCAAATCTCTGTACCAACTCAATCACCCTTGTTCTACAGTGATCTATCAAAACAGTGTATCCTAGTTTGTCTACATAAAATATCCCAACCCTTATTTGGAAAATATATTAACATTTTTATACTGATTGCTTCTAGATTTTAATCTATACTTGCTAACCAGCTGTCTTATTAAAAGATCAAAACTTCTTATTTTGTTAAAGGCAGTGTCTCTAATAGTAGCTCAGGCTAGCCTGGGATTCATCAGGTAGTTCAGATTGACTTTGAATTCTGCTATCATCCTGCCTTAGCCTACTGAGTGCTGGCATCGAGCACATGAACTATACAAGGTTGGCTCAAAACTTGCTCTTATTTTTTTATTTTTCAAAGTAGGGTCTCCCTCTAGCTCAGGCTGTCCTGAAATCTACTATGTTGTCTCAGGGTATTATTTTTAAATTTTTTATTTGATAATTTATAAAGTATTTGATCATAAGTACACAATTAACTTCTAATCTCTCTTCTACTTTCATTCAATCCCTCCTTTCCTTCTTTCATGTTTTTTTTTTTTAAATTTCGTGATTCACTTAATTAAATTAGGGATGCTTACATGTGCACGAGTGATGGGAGGGGTTATTTACTGAAGGACAGTCAACTTACCAGTGTTTACACCACTGAAAAACATGATTTTCCCCTCCCCCAGCAACCATTAACTGCCAACAGCTATTCTGGGAAGAGTAGTGTCTTGCTCAAACCATCTTTCTTAAAAATCATTTTTAATTTGTTTACTTGTAAGTGTATGGACACATACACACCAGAGTGCCAGAACCTCATCACTGCCAACCAACTCCAGATGCTTGTGCCACTTTTTATATCCAGCATATGTGGATAGCTTGAGAACTGAACCTGTAGGCTTTGCAAGCAAGCACTTTTATCCATCTTCCTAGGACCCCCCCAAACCATCATTTGATGCTTTTAAAAATGTCTACCAGGGGCTGGAGATGACTTAATGGTTAAGGTGCATGCCTGCAAAACCTGAAGACCGAGGTTTGATTCTCCAAGTCCCACATAAACCAGATGCACATAGTGGCACATGCATCTGGAGTTTGTGTACAGTGGCTAGAGGCCATTGTGTGTCCATTCTCCCTCTATCTCTCTCTTCCTCTTTCTCTAACAAATAAAAATAAATCTTTTTTAAAAAAAGAAAAATGTCTTCAAAATAAGCTGCATGTACTCCACGCTTTTGCAGGCAACTGCAGGACAGACGGACACACACACACACACACACACACACACACACACACACACGGGGGGGGGGGGAGACATCAAAGAGAAGAGGAACTAGTTGGGAATGAGTTTAGATGGGAATGGAAAGGGAGGACAAGAAGGTAATGGGTGGGATTTACGATCAAAATACATTATATGTAAGTATAAAAATTATAAATAAGTATTCCTTTAATATCTCACTAGGCTACTTGATTTTATAGGAAAATAAGCCTTTGCAGAGATTATACCTTTATCAGCTTCATTTCTGGCCTGGTTATTTACCAATATAATCAAATACTTTTCCAATATAAAGCATCAGTCAACTGCATCATGCAGTGTATGAATATTTTCTGTGGGTGGTGGTGGTCGTTGTTTTTTTTTTCCCCGAGGTAGGGTCTCACTCTATCCCAGGCTGACCTGGAATTCACTATGAAGTCTCAGGGTGGCCTCAAACTCACGGTGATCCCCCACACACAAGCTCCTGTATTTGAATATTTAATCCCCAGCTAGTGGTTCTGGAATTTTTAGGATGAAAGCATTACTGCAAAGTGTATCACTAAGGAGCAAGCCTTGAGATGTTAAATTCAGGGCGATTTAATGTTCTTTACCTCCATGCTGCTGATGGGACAATGGGACACTGGTTTTCTGCTCCTGCCATGATAAACTATACTCTGGAACTGTAAGCCAAATAATTTCTTCATAAATTGCTTGTATTGTCCTCAGCAACAAGAAAGTAACTGATACATATGGATTATTGGAACTCAAGCTCAGGTTTTCATACTTACAAGGCAAGCATTAACCAACTGAGCTATCCCCCAGTGCCTAATTTTTACATTTGTACCTTTATTAAAAACAAAAGGCAGTCCCAGCACTGGGGGAGGGGGGCTGAGTTAGGAGGATCACTGTGAGTTCAAGGCCAGCCTGTGGCTACAAAGAAGAGTTACAGTTCACCTTGGTTAAAGTGAGAACTTGCTTCAAAAAATTTAATTAACTAAAAGAAACAGAAAGCAAGCCAAAATTTTTCTGGAAAAAATATAAAAAAACAATTTCCTAAAGTTGTGAGTATAAGGCAGGAAATATTTTTCAGCTTTATATAAAAACTATGCATGCACATGCAAGAACTGTGTATGAAATATTTTTAAGTATCAGAAATCAGGGCTGAGGACAAGGCTCAATGGATAAAGGACTCACTGCTCAAGTCTGAATGCAAAGTTTAATTCTCAGATCCCATGTATAATATAGCCAGAAGCTTTGGTAGTCCCATCACTCAGGTGGCAAAATGGGAGACGGAGACAGGGTAGTTTCTTAGTAGTTCTAAGCAAAGGTAGCAAATAGAACAATGGCAGAATGAGATCAAGAGAAACCCTGTCTCAAATGGAGTGAGAATGAACCTGAAAGTTGTCCTCTGACCCCCACACGTGTGCTGTGGCACATACACACCCACACCTCCAACCCCACACACATACATATATGTACATGCACACAAAGATAATAATAAAATATCAGAAATGTAAGCATGAGAATGTGGTGTGAGATTTATCTAGAACCCAAAGCGGTATGTGGTAAGAACTGCAGTTTTTATTTTATTGTTTTGGGTTTTCTGAAACACAATCTCATGAAACCCAGGCTGGCCTTCAACTCCTGATTCTCCTGCCTCCACCTCATATATACTGGGATTAAAGGCATGTGCCACCACATCAATTTAAGAGTAACAGTTTATGGCAAAAACAGATTCTTAATGATTATAAAGTACTAATTTTCTACAAGTTAAGCAATGTTCATATTATGCAAAACTACCTGAGTAATTTCAATAAGTCAACCCACATACACAAGACTCAACTTGTGTCCCCCAAAGGTAACAAAACTGTTTACAAGTTGTTAAATTTTTGTTTTGTTTTGTTTTGTTTCAAGGTATAGGGTCTCATTCTAGCTCAGGCTGATCTAGAATTCACTACATAGTCTCAGGCTGGCCTTGAGCTCAATGGCGATCCTCTTACCTCTGCCTCCAGAGTGCTGAGATTAAAGGGGTGCGCCACCACACCCAGCTCTACAAATTGTTAGATATTATGGCATGGTCATTTTATTTATTCATTTATCTTTCAATGGTGGGAGTCAAATCCAGTGCTTTTACATGCTAAGCACACATTCTAACACTGAGCTGCATCCTAGCCAGTAGTGATTTTCTTAAATTTAATCAAACTAATGAAGGAAAATAACTGTCAATTGCTTATGGCTTATTAAATTAAACTTGTGTATTAATTTTCTAAGCAGTCAGTTTCATTTTATAAAAGCTTTCATATGGTCAAGGATGACACAATATTTAATTCTACTACTAATTGAGAAAAGAAAAAATAATAATAGACTTTATCAACCAACAGATAAGAGAAATTAAAGATTCACAAAATTCACTGCTGGCAACACTCCATCTCAAGGTGGGAATATCAGTTCAAATAACTTTTTAGGAGAGCAAACTAGGCAGACTCTATCAACAATTCTTCAAAAAAATCTAATACAGGCAGAAATACATTTGAACAACAAAATTCTAAAAGAAAAAATGTTCCCTAGACATTGCAGAAGAGGGGACAAAGAAAATGTAAGAGCCAGAGGATGAGGAGAAATGCTTTGAAATGCAGTCTTCCAGACATGAAGGGGCTGTTGCACTCATGACCTCAGAGCAGCTATTGTTACCATACACAACACCTCCACAATATTGGTCCCATCTACATGGCATCATGGATGAGGAGGAGGGCAGACCAAAAGACATCAAAACAGAAGAAGTACTTGGAAAGAAGAGGGAAGGGGCAAAGGGGATGGAAAGGGGGAACCAAAAAAAAGTAATGGGAGGGGAATATGATTTTTAAAAAATTACGTGCATACATAAAAACTGGCAATAAAAGGATTTAGAAAGTGTTCCAAGCCTAGTTGCTCACAAGTGTAAATCCAGCAGGTGGAAGAACTAAGGCAAGAGGATCTCAGGTTCCAGAGTTCCAGGATAGTCTGACCTACATAGTGAGACCTTGCCTATAAAACAAACAAAAATGGTTTTTGAAACGCTAAAATTTTGAAATAAGCTAAATGTTTATGCTTGTTAAAATAAATCTTGGGCTGGGGAGAGAGCTCAGCTGTTAAAGACACTTATTTGCAAAGCCAAAGGACCAAGGTCTGATTCCCCAGGACCCACATAAGCCAGATGCACAAGGTGGTGCCTGCATCTGGAGTTCATTTGCAGCAGGTGGAGGCACCCGTTCTCTCTCTCCCTCCCCCCACCCCTTCCTTCTCTCTCTCTAATAAATTAAAAAAATAAAATATTAAAAAATAAGCCTGACCACCTGGGTTCAATTCCCCAGTACCATGTGTAGTGGTTTGATTAAGGTGTCCCCCATAAACTTAGGTATTCTGAATGCTAGGTTCCCAGCTAATGGAGATTTGGGAATTAACACCTCCTGAACGCAGTGTATTGTTGGGGGCAGGCTTATGGGTATTATAACCAGCTCCCTGTTGCTACTGTTTGGCACACTCTCCTCTTACTATGGTCCACCTTATGTTGTCATTTTCCCTGCCATCTTGGAGCTTTCCCCTCAAGCCTGTAAACCAAAATAAACCTCTTTTTTTTCCCACAAGCTGTTCTTGATTGGGTGATTTCTACTAGCAATGCGACCCTGACAGCAATAATAAAGTGGTACAAGGAGTGGGACTGCTGTTACGCACCTGGCTGTGTGGCTTTGGCCTTTTGTTGCTTATTTTCTAGAGGAATGTGGAAGGATTTGAAACCTTGGCCCAGGAGATGCCTTGCAATGCTATAAGTACAGCTTGATGAACTATTCTGGTCAGAGCTGAAAGATCTGAATGAATGCAATAAGAACTATGGACTGTGAAGTTTGGCTTACAAGGGTGAGAAAGAGCTATATTTGGAGTGGGCTAGCAGTTTGTGTGAGAAGCTTCCTGTTATGCCTATGTCCTGAGAAGTCGTACAGGGTTGCTTCGCGTAGAAATGAACTGATGTGAGCGGACATGACACACACACACACACACACAAAAGAAAAAGAAAAAAGAAATCTTTGGGTGAAATGCTGCCCATTCAGCTGCAATTGAGAGATTACAACTGGGCCAGCTGACTTGCACTGGGCATCAGGAAGAATGTAGACTCTTTTGAAGGGGCCTTAGTGCTCAAGGAGTGTCCTGTTCTTCCAAGTCTGCTTTATTCCCCACTGGATTAACAAATTGGCACCCTATTGTGGAGTATAAGAAATGCAGGAAAGAGAGGGTCATGAGCTGAGTTTGCAACATGGTCTTGTGTTTTGGAAATGGCCATGGGCAGTGTGAAGCAGGTTTGCTGGTTGCCTGCATGGAGACCCCATGGGGCCATGAGGATGAACCATGGATTGTAATGAAGACCCAGTGGAGGTGCTGGGACCATGAGATGGCTGCTAAGGAGAGCTGCCAGCCACGATGAAGTTTTCCAGGATTGTGAGTAGCCTCGGAGGGGCAGAATTGAAACTCCAGAGACTTGTCACTGGCTAGAGTTGCTGGACTTGAAGTTACATTTTGATGTTGCCCTGGTTGTTTAAAATCTTGTAGTGGTTGAATATTTCTTTGCTATGCCCAATGCCATCTTTGGCAGTTTAAGTGTTTATTCTGTGCCATACAGGTTTTGGGGGGATTTTTTGGTATTATGGCTCAAGTTAAAAGACCTTGGATTATGGGGATGTATGAACATGGAATTGATAAAAAACTATGGGGACTTTTAAAGATGGATGAATGCACTGCATTTTACATCATGTATGGACATCAGTTCATGGGGGCCAGGGGCGAAATGTGGTGGCTTGATTCAGGTGTCCCCCATAAACTTAGGTGTTCTGAATGCTAGGTTCCTAGCTGATGGAGATCTGGGAATTAACACCTCCTGGAGGCAGTGTGTTCATGGGGGTGGGCTTATGGGTATTATACCAGCTCCCCATTGCTACTGTTTGGCATACTCTCCTGTTGCTATGGTCTACCTTATGTTGGCCAGGGGTTGATGTCCACCCTCTGCTCATGCCGTCGCTTTTGTCATCATTTTCCCTGCCATAGTGGAACGTCCCCCTCGAGCCTGTAAGCCAAAACCACTTTTTTCCCCACAAGCTGCTCTTGGTTGGGTGATTTCTACCAGCAACACGGACCTGACTGAAACACCATGTAAAGCCAGTGGCAAGAGGCTCTGGCACTCTCATTCATTCATATTCATTCTCTTTTCTCTCTCTTCCTCTCCCACCCCCCTTGCAAATAAATTTTTTTTAAAAATTAATCTTCAATATCCCCCAAAAGCTCATGTGTTGAAGGTTTGATCTTTGGCTGATGGCACTATGGGTACACAATGGAAACTTTTTACCATGTGGGAACTAGTGATAGGAACTCTGAGTTACTACAGACATTGCCCTGAAGGGGTTAATTAGGACCTTGTCCCTTCCTCACTCCCTGCTTTACAGCTGCCATGAATTAAGTAATCACATCCTCCTCCCCTATGTGCTCCCCCAACCATGAGCCAAAATAAACTTTTCCTCTTTTTGTTTATCTCAGAGAATTTGATCTGGTGATAGAAAACTTAACACAATGAGTTATCATACATGGATAACATATGTAAAATAGAACCATTCAATAAGATTTTGCAGATGTGGACAGGGAAAGATGGGTCACCAGGTTAGAAGGCTTGCTGAGCAAGCATAAGGACTTTAGTTTGATCCTCTGCACCTACCTAACAAGCCAAAGTATGGTCACTCACACCTATAACCCCAGTGCTGAGCAGAGTGCAGACAGGAAGACTGCTGGGGCTTCCTGGTCAGTGAGTCTATCTGAAAAACGGGAGCTCCCAGTCCGTGGAGAGATTCTGTCTCAGGGAAATAAGACAGAAGAGCAACAGAGGAGGCACCCAAAGTCTTCCTCTGGCTTACATACATATGTGCATAGGGTATGTACATCTGCGCATGCACACACACACTACACCCCCATACACACACCAAAAAAATTGTAAAGTTGGTAATTAAAACAAAAACTCTACTCACAGCAGTAAACAAGATTCTCATAATAAACAGTCAAAAGGTATAAAACAATATGCACAGTAGGAACCTGTATTAGTTTTCTTGCACTGCCATAACAAGTTAACCATAAAGTTGGTGGCTTAAAACAAAAACAACTTATTCTCTCATAATTCACAAGTCCAAAATCAAGGTGCTAACACAACCTTACTTTGACTAAAAACTGAAGAGGAAATTCACTCCTTGCTTCTTCCAACTTCTGGTGGCTCCAGATGTGTTCCTTGGCTGTAACCTGCATAACTTCAATCTCTGCCTATATCTTCTCATCACCTCCTCTATCTACCCCCCTAGCCTGTTACGCTACATGTCTTCTATACCTTTCTAAGTCTAAGGCAATTTGTCATTGTTCACCCTAATACAAGATGATCTCATCTGAAATCCTTAAACTTTCAGACTGTCCAACTCACATCCACAGCTTCAACTTGGAGGTATCCTTTGAGGGGTCATCATTTAACCCATTACAAAGCTCAGTTTTATCTCATTTTTAATTATCTACATGTATATGCTTTATGCTTATGGAAAGGACATACAGAGAAAACTATTAAGAGTAACTACCTTTTAGAAAGGGAGGGGCAGTAAGAAAATGGAGAATTCTCACTAATTTACATACCTCTCAAAAGAACTTTAATGAGTTATGTACTTTTCTAGCATCTTAACCACTTCACTCACTTAATCTCTTCAATCCTCCAACAAAACTTCACTCAGCTCCCCAGTTCTGAGAAAACTGAAAACTCTGCACAAACTAAAAACTCCACATCTTCGGAACCACCAACACCTATACCCATGTGTATTTCCTCTTTTACAAGCACTTTCCTAAAGATATTGGCTCTATAATTTCTCATAACATTTTCCTACATAAAATTTTCACTCTATTGGATCATTCAAATCAGCACAGAAACATTTTTAATTCTGTTAAAACCTTTACCTTGAGCCTACTTTCTACTCTTATCACCAACTAATTTCAATATTTGGTTTAAGGCAAAATTTCTCAAAAGAACTGTCTTTACTTCTTACTTTATGGACTCAATTTCAATTTCTATTCTCTTTGTCCTCCACCAACTTCCGCATCACCTCCTCTCTAAAGATTTAGTACAGGGCTTCCCTGCATGCTAAGAAAGTACACCTCACTAGCCCCGCTCCATTCCCTTTTACACTCACTCCTACAGAGCTCTTCCCTCCACCTCACCACCATTAATTCCTCATGATTAAACTCTGGTTATTTCTCAGCTCTCATCTTACTTGACCTGTCAGCAACATTAGTCAAAACTGAAAACTATATTGGATTCCAGGGTTTCTTATTCTCTGTCTTTCTTTGCTGATACTAACTATGCTGAATCCTACTGTCCTCCCCAACTACTAAATGGTGGAGTACAAACTTAAACATAAATAACCTACACTTCTATTCTTTGTCTACTCTCAGTCCTTGGATGATTTCATCCAGTCATATAAAGACCAACATATGTGTGGCTCAAGGCATCTTTTCTTTTTGTTCAATGTGGCAGAGAACCCAAAGGTGGGATGCCTCTGATCTGAAGTAATGACTCTCAATTTTAGTATCTCTAGCTCAAAAATATTTTCCAGGGTCCAGATTTGTATTAAACTTCTAAAACTCCCCCATGCTCTTTCTATTCCCTACAGTGACATTGCCACTAAATATCTGAAAGCCTAACTGTCCTAACCCTCAGATATCTACTCATCTAGTGGTCAAAAGGTTTATTCTTACCATTTTTCTTCAGCCATTCAAGATGGTTTTATAATAAAATAGCATAAGCTGGGTATCAAAACCATCAGGGGGCCAGGGTACTTGTCTACAAAGCCCAGATTTGATTCCCCAGTAGCCAGGTAAAGCCAGATGCACAAAGTAGCGCATGGATCTAGAGTTCGTTTGCAGTGGCTAGAGGACCTGACCTACCCAATCTCTTTTCCTTCTTCCCCTCCCCCCCACCCGCACCCCTGCAAATATTTTTTTTTTTTAAATCAAGAGTTTTAGAGGCCAGGATTTCAACTTCAAAGCGGTAGCAGATTTGGTATCTGGAAGTAAGGACCTATTCCTTATACACAGTGTCTTCCCCCTACAACTTTATACAGGGAGAAGGGAGCAGCTCACTCAGGTCTCTTTAACACAAATTCCTAGTAATGAGGGTTCTACTCACCACTTTCCAAGGGTCTCAACTCAATATCATCACTTGGGAGTTATGATTAAACACACAAAATTTTGAAGGAACAAAAAACATTCAGACCACAGCACCATTTTTTTTGTTGTTGTTAAATTACACTCTTCAGCCTTCCAATACTCTCAATGCCTTTACCTTGCTCTTTTTTTAAGATTTGCAAGCAGAGAGAGATAAAAGAAGACAGAAAAAATGGGAGTGCCAGGACCTCCAACCACTAAAAACAAACTACACATGAATGTGCCACTTTGTGTATCTGGCTTTACTTGGGTACTGGGGAATCAAACCGGGGTTGTTTGCAGGCAAGTGCCTTAACCACTGATCAATCTCTCCAGCTCCCTCTAATTTTTCTTCTACAAGAATATTTAATATCTATTATCTGCTTATGTAAAATGGTGTATTCAGTGCCATTTTGTACAAACTGAAATGAAACCTCTAATAAGATAGATTTTTGCATTATTTGCTGACTGATCAACTAAAATAGTGTCTATCCCAAGGTAGACCCATAGTTGAACAGATTTTATTTGTAAGATTTAAATTTGGGGCTGGAGAGATGGCTTAATGGTCAAAGGCACTTGTTTGTAAAGCCATACAGCCTGGGTTCAATTCCCACATACAGCCATATGCACAAAGTGGCTCATGTGTCTACAGTTCATCCTGGCAAACCCATAATACCTCTTCTAAGAATGCCCTGAGGATAAAGTAGATCACCTAATGCATCTTCCAGTATTATTGGAATACAACAATCACTCAATTAAAGGTAGCCGCTATCATTCAGATAATCATTTTACAAATCTCTTTTTCGAAAGTCACTGAAACTTCGAATGAAAAATCTGTTAAATTACAAAATTATAAAGGTGTTCCATTTTTGCCTTCAACAGTTACAATGTTCAAGTTAAATTTGATTTTGTTGTTATTAACTCTTATCTAAGCTTATACTTTTATGCTTTTAAAACAAAAATCAGCCAGATGTGGTGGTACACGCCTTTAATCCCAGCACTCAGGAGGCAGAGGTAGGAGGATCGCTGTGAGTTCAAGGCCACACTGAGACCATAGTGAATTCCAGGTTAGCCTGAGCTAGAGTGAGACCTTGCCTCAAAAATAAATAAATAAATAAATGCAATGAAATGAAAAGCACTTATCACAATTTTTATTTCTAATAAGTCTTACCTACTAAATTAAATCCACAAATACGATATAAATTCACTTATAATTTAACATTAAATTCAGTTTAACTTCCAGGTTCACTAGCAGATAGATCTTAGGCCACTATATTGGAGGTCACGATGGCTAATTTGTCAACCTTGATAAGATATAAAATCATTTAAGAGACAAATCTCTGAACATGTTTGAGAGGGAATTTCTAGATTAGGTTAACTGAAATGGGAAGACTAATCCTAAGTAGACAGCACCATTCTATGGGCTGGGTTCCAGATAAATCAAAAGAAAACAAGTTGAACAGGAGCAGTCACTGCTCTCAGCTTCCTGACAACAGATACAATGTGACTAACTTCTTCATGCTCCTGCCTCCATGCTTTCCTCACCATGCCTATAACCTCAAAACCAAGCCAAAATAAACCCTCCCTCCTTTAAGTTGCTTTTGTCATATATTGGTCATAGCAAAGACAAAAGTAGCCAATACAGAGATCCTATCATGGAGACAGCAGATTAAGGAACACCAAGAAAAGTCTCACTATGGAAACAATTATGGATCTGGCAAGAAGTAGTAGTACTAACTATAGCATTCTCCTTTTGCCAAAGTTCTGCTGTTTACAAGTTCAGAGAATTGTGATCCAAATATATTAAACAGGAAGTTCAAGAAACAAAAAAATTCCTAGGTTTTCACACTGCACACCATTTTTGAGTGGTGTGATAAAATCTTGTGCTATCTTACTCCATTTCACCTGGAGTGTGAGTGATTCCTCTTCGTCCAACAAATCTGCTATAAAAAATAACTACTCACTAGTCATTTAATTATCAGACAGACTTGTGCTAAAGCAGTGTATTTAAATATGTCTTATTTTACTTAATAATGGCTTTAAATTACAAGATGTGCCAAAGAGCAGGGCATAATAGGCTTATCTGTAAATCCAGCACTCAGGACACTGAGACAAGAAAGGAGCACAAAATTGAGAACAGCAAAATAAAAACAAATATGCTGAAGGGAAATATGGAAGTACACTAAGTTACTCTTAAAGAGAAAAGGCAACCATAATCACATTACAGAGTATTACAGTATACTGTTGTGATTGTTGTGGGTTATTGTTCATTGATAGGGTTCAAATCCAAGTCCTTAACATACGGTAAGCAAACACTATTACTAAGCTATGTTCCCAACACTAATTTTTCAATTTGATACTACTTATTGTGGTTAATCTCTTACTGCAACTTAAATTTATTTTTAAAAACTTTACTATAGGAATACAGAAACTGAGAAAAACAACTGTGTGTATGTATGTGTGCACATGCCCTCCATGCTATTCTTGGCTTCCAGCATCCACTTAGGGTAATATAACATGTTCTCCACAGATGAGAGAGGACTGTGTTCTAGACTATGATACACCAGCATTCATAAGAGGGCTTGATGGAGAAAAGCACTCGTTAACTTCAATGAGCTGTATCATGGGAAACTTTCTCTGAGGGAGATGCAAATCTTCACCCCAAATAGGGCATAAACAGACCAAAGGACAATTATACCAAAACCAGTTTGGGTGAACCAATGAGTTTACTAGTGTTATGTACACAGCAAGGGGAAGGGCTGCTCACAGGAGCAATAGATTACTCAAAGGCAGCCCCATCACGATAAAGCTCACTCAAGCTGTGTAAGGAGTACACAGCACTACAATTCCAGTCTCTACTTCAAGCAGTTGTTCCTCCTTTATATAGCCTTAGGGCAGGGTCTTGAAACCCTTTTCCAGACTCATTAACTTCTTAAGTCTCTGAACTTTGTTCCTACCCCTACCCCTCAAAGAATGTTTCACTTTCTAATTAACATAACCTTGGGGAGTGGTTATGGAACTTTTTACTTTCAGGTCTCCCATACGTCACTTACTGAATCAAAGGCTCCTTCCTCTTTTCAGAAGAGAGTATTTCGATTTGGAGGAATACAACAAGCTGCTACATACATTGTATGCAGTAGCTCTTACCCTTCATCAGCCAGCTTTGCAGCAGGTACCCATGGGTATGGTAGCCCAAGTTCTGGTGTAGCTTACCAGTGTCAACTGTATACAGTAAGTACCTTATCCAAAAATCTCTTCTGATAGGTCTGCTGATTCACTCTGTATACACTTGCAGACACGAACCATTGTTTTAACACTACTATGCTAATAAATTTAAAACATAAAACCCAGTTCCCTTTCTTTATTAGAACAAACACTCAAGAAAATGCAGGTGCACACCTTTAATTCTAGCACGTGGGAAGCAGGGGTAGGAGGATTGCTGTGCGGTAGGATTGCTGTGAGTTTGAGACCATCCTGAGACTACACAGTGAAGGGGGGGGGAGGGCAAGGGGACGGAGAGGAAGAAAGGAGAGGAGAGGCAAGCCATAGGCTAGAGAAATGGCTCAGAAGTTAAGTGTGCTTCCTAGCTCAAGCTTGAGAGCCTAAAGAGGCCTGAAACCAGCTGAGTGTGAATCTCCAAAACTCACATAAACAGCGGGGTGTGGCCATACATGCCTGTAATTCCAGTTCCACAAAGAGGAACAGAGACCAGGGAAATGCCCAGGCTCCCAAAAAGCAACAAGCTCTGGTATCAGTAAGAACCCCCAGCTCAAACAAGAACAGGAAGAAGGGCAAGGAAATGGAACCCTCAATATATTGCTAAGCACATGAGGGCTGGCCACCACAGGTAAGTGCATGGGGAACCACAAGAGCACATACATAAGCATACCTCACACACAATACACACATACCAGCACTGCATACACACAAGGAAGAGGAGGGAGGGAAAAGGTAAAGAAAGGAAAGAAAGGACAGTAAGTGGCTAACCACAAAGGTAACAGAACAGACTTCAATGACCATACACAAATAGCAAATTGGCTGGACTAGTCACTTATACATATTCACTAAAGACATAGATCAGTAGACTATGATTTTTTTTAAGTCTAATAATACTTAAACACAAGTAATTTCAAAATAAAAAGATGGGGAAAAGCCAGGCATGGTGCCACACACCTTTAATCCTAGCATCCGAGAGGCACAGGTAGGAGGGTCACCATGAGTTCGAGGCCACCCTGAGACTACACAAGTATATTTCTTGTCAGCCTGACATAGAGTGAAACCCTACCTAGAAACAAAAATAACAACAAAATTTTTTTAAAAAAACTAGAAAAAGATCATGCAAACTAGCACAGAGAGAGCTGACATGGCAATGTTAATTGTAGTCAAAGCAGATTGGAAAAAAACAAGAACATGCATATTGATCGAAGGACTGCTTAATCAATACACAAGTACCAAGTACACATGGAAATTCCCCAGGATAAGACCATGTTAGGCTACAAAACACTTCTCAATAAATTTAATAAGAATAAAATTTACAATGTATTTTTCTTCAACCAAAATAGAATAAAACTAAGTAACAGAAGAAAATTAACAATATATCTCAACCTTGAGCAAGGGGTCAAAAAATAAATCACAGTGACAATTGTGGTTTTGTCTAGATTATCTAGATGAAAGGGAATAAAAATCCCAGAAACTTGCTCAAGGGGGAGGGGTGCTCAACAGTTACAAAAAATTAACTCTTTGCTCAAAAGTTCAAGACCAAATGGCTTCACTGGTGAATTTCACCTATGAAACATTTAAAAAAGAATCAAGGCCAGGCATGGTGGTGCACGCCTTTAATCCCAGCACTTGGGAGGCAGAGGTAGGAGGATTACTGTGAGTTTGAGGCCACCCTGAAACTCCATAGTGAATTCTAGGACAGCCTGGGCTACAGTGAAACCCTACCTCGAAAAACCAAAAATAAATAAATAAATAAAATAGAAAAGAATCAACACCAGTTATACTCTGACTTAAAACTTCCAAGAAAGAGGATTCAGGCTGAGTATGGTATAAACCCCAGCATTCAAGAGGCCAAGGCCAAGGCAGAGGCAGAGGGAGAATTCAAAGTTCCATGCCAACCAGGTCTCCATAGTTCTAAATCAGGTAAGACTAGATAATAAAAGGAAAAGAAAAAGAAAGGGGAAAGAGAATTGGGAAGGGGAAGGAAGGGAAGGAAAGGGAAAGGGAAAGGAAAGAGAACAAAGCAAAATATGTAACTTCAACTTAACTTCAACTGTAAATAAAGCTTGCCAGTTGGTTGGGGGAATCAACGAGAACATAACATAATTTTCTGACAGCAGCATGACTTTGATACCAAAGATCCCAAGACAACAACAGACCAATACTCTTCATGTGTGAAAGAAAAATTCAACAAAATATAATCAAATCAAACACACCAGCATATAAAAGATTATATGCTAAATATGGTGGCACACAACTATAATCACAGCACTTAGGAGGCAGAGACAGGAAGATCACAGCAAATCTGAGGCTAGCCTAGTCTACCACTGCAAGTTCCAGCCCAGCCAGGCTACACAGCAAGACCTTGTCTCAAAAACCAAAACAAAAGATTACATACTCAGATCAAATAGGAGTATCCCAGAAATATAATACTGATTCACCATAAGAATGTAATATACAGCTGGGCGTGGTGGCGCACGCCTTTAATCCCAGCACAGGCAGCAGTAGGAGGATCGCTGTGAGTTCAAGGCCACCCTGAGACTCCATAGTGAATCCCAGGTCAGCCTGGGCTAGAGTGAGACCCTACCTCGAAATACCAAAAAAAAAAAAGAATGTAATATACCACATCTACCAAAGAAAAAGTACTACATGATCATCTCAATAGAAACACATGAAAAGCATCTGACAAATTTGCTCAATACATTTTTTTAACATGCACTCATAGAAAATCAATAGTTAACAACAATATTCAATGGTGAATGACAAAAGGGTTTCCTTTTAAGACCAAGAATAGAACACTAATGTCTATTTTCAATAATGCTGTTCAACAACTACTCAACATCTTCTAGAAGTGCTAACCAAAGTATTGAAACAACAAAATGGTGATAACTCTATTTGTACATGTATGATGCTGTCTATAGAATATCCCAAAGCACACACCGAAATGAAACAAATAAAAATCCAAGATTGCAGGATAAAATTCAATAATACAAAAACCTGTGGTGAACCAGGTGTGGAGGCTCAGGCCACTTAAGGTAGGGAGGATAAGGGAGAAGGATGTTAGTGAATTCAAGGCCAACTTAGGATAGAATGAGATCCTGCCTCAAAATAAATAAATAAGCCAGGCATGGTTGTGTATATCTTTAACCCCAGCACTTGGGAGGCAGAGGTAGAAGGATCACCTTGAGTACAAGGCCACCTTGAGACTACATAGTGAATAGCCTGGGGAAATAAATGGCTTAGTGGTTAAGGCGTTTGACTGCAAAGCCTAAGGACCCCAGTTCGATTCCCCAGCACTCACGTAAGCCAGATGCATAAGGGGGCTCATACATCTGAACTTCGTTTGCAGTGGCTAGAGGCCCTGGTATGCCCATTCTCTTTCCTTCTTTCTCTTCTCTCTCTCTCTCTCAAGTATGTAAATAAATAAAATACTTTTAAAAAAAGAAATTAAGAACTAAATAAATGGAAAAACATGCCAGGTTGACAGATTATAAGATTACTGAGTATTACTAATTTAATACTTTTCAAAAAGACCTAAAGAGGGGTGGGAGAAATGGATCAGCAGCTAAAGGCTCTTGCTAACAAAGCCTGGCAGCCTAGGTTAGATCCCCCAGGATGCCACATAAAGCCAGATGCATTTGTCTGGTGTTCACAGCAACAGGAGGCCCTTCCCTTGTCTCTCTAATTAATTAATTAATTAATTTTTAAAAGATGTAATGATTTAATAAATTCCTATCAAAACTTCAAAACCACCAGGCGTGGTGGCGCACACCTTTAATCCCAGCACTCAGGAGGCAAAGGTAGGATTGCCGTGAGTTAGAGGCCACTCTGAGACTACGTAGTGAATTCCAGGGTCAGCCTGAGCTAGAGTGAGACCCTACCTTAAAAAAAAAAAAAAAAAAAAACAACTTCAAAACCTGCTAAAAAGCTAAGATAATCAAACACTGTAGTACTAGCATATATATGGAATAATGGAATACAGCTGTCAGTTCAAAAGCCAGCATGGGCTACATGAGATCCTATCTCCAAAGAAATAAAAAGAAAAAAGAAAAAAAGGTAGTTGGACACTTACCTTCTAATTAAGTCATGGGCCAACTAACCGACAGCTACAAAAATTTCATAAATGGGCTGGAGGGATGGCTTAGTGGTTAAAGTGTTTGCCTGCAAAGCCAAAGGACCCAGGTTCGATTCTCAAAGACCCACATTAGCCAGATACACAAGGGGGCGCACGCATCTGTAGTTTGTTTGCAGTGGCTGGAGGCCCTTGCACGCTCATTCTCTCACTCTCTCTCCCTCTTTATCTCTCAATTAAATAAATAAATAAATATAAAATATTTTTTTAAAAAAACTGGTGGCACTTGTATCTGAATGACTTAAGTTCTGAAATCATTGCTTTGACCCCGGGGCTCTGACCACATGCTTTTAAGAGATGTATCCTATAATGCTACTTTTAGCCATGAAGACAACAAATTGTAACTCAGAAGTTTTACTTTCCTATAATACTTAAAGAATAAACCCACAGACAAAGCTAAATCAGACTATTCTAACTAACATCTAACATCACAGTACTTTAAGAAAAAGGGGGCTGGGAAGATTGCTCAATGGTTAGACGCTTGCTTGCAAAGCCTTTCAGCCCGAGTTTGATTCCCCAGTACGCAGGTAAAGCCAGATGCACAAAGTGATACATGTATCTGGAGCTTCTCTGCAGTGGCAGAAGGCCCTGACACACCCATACTCATTCTTTCTCCCTCTGGGCTACCAAATAAATAAATTTTTTAAAGTAAAAACATCTGTATATTGCTTATATGATATACAGTAGCTCATATCATAAACACAAACTGTCAAATTAAAGCTGCACCTAAACTAGTTGTGAAACCTTCTGCAAATCACTATATTCTTCCAAAGTCTTGTTTTCTTCAAACAGGAAGTCAGAAAAACAATATATGCTTTCAATCAATACCCCCAACATTTCTAAGCCTTTGTTTAAAATGAAGATAACATACATGAAATGGCATATGGCAATGGATGGAACATAAAAGACACTTGATTGATAGTTGCTATACTTCTCGTCTTTGTAAATGCAGAGCATAAAACTACACTACTATTAACTCTGCCCCAACGCCTATATATGACCCTACTGAAAAAAATATCTCCATGTACCTATTTAATCTCATTTTATATTTTGTACAATCAACAATAACTTTTTAATATTTTATTTATTCACTTATTTGAGAGAGAAGAGGCACACTAGGGTCTCCAGCAACTGCAAAAACCCCCAGACATATGCACTACCTTGTACATCTGGCTTATGTGGGTATTAGGGAATCACACCTGGTTCCTTAGGTTTCACAGGCAAGTGCCTTCATTGCTAAGCCATCTCTCCAGCCCCAGTATTTTAAACTGTTAAAATATCTCAATCTTACACCTGAACCAAAGCTCCAAAAAGAGCATAGTAACTTACCTAGATCAATCACAAGGCTAAAATAAAAGCTAGTGTTTATTATATTCTCATTGACTTTGATATTACAAGCATTTTAGGACTGATAAATCAATTCCACATTATCAGGCAAAGTAAAAATAAATAAATAAAACCAAACTGTGGCTAACAGTTTCCGCTGGGATCTATAATCAAAAGGAATCATTTATATACAAAGTAAAATTTAAGGACTTAATTTCTAATTAAATTAAATTTCTAATGTTCATTAATTAGCACATTGCCTTCCTAAGCAGTAATAAAATAGATTTAAATTAGAAGTGGCAAAATCACCTAATCTCATGTTCCAAAAATACTTATTCATGTGTAAATGGTCTAAATGAAAACATGAGAAATACTTCTTTAAAACACACACGCACTCTCTAACAAGTAATTTTAAATAATCAAAGACTCACCTCAGGAATAAGTTGGGGAGGAGCTACTACACAGGGTGGTGAATGTGACTTTTAAATGCTATCCATTTCAATATTGCTATGAAAATAAATCTCCAATGTTCTCACTGCAAAAATGGTCAAATATTTGATGGTACAGACAGATTCTCAATTTGATTTAATCATTTCAGACTGGATTCAAATATTCTAACATCACTTTGTACCCCCACAAGATATAAATCTGTCAATATGCAATTTTAAAACGTTAATAAAAGTACTCCAGGTCCTCATGCTGAGAAATGTTTTCTTCTCTTGCAGTGCTGAAGATGTAACACATGGTAGGCAAACATATGTGGTAGTGTATGCATGTGTGCAGATGCATATGCGGAGACCAGAGAACATTAAGTGTCCTCTAGAGCTCTTCGAGCCTGGTCAAGTAAAGCCAGACACGAAGTGTGCATGCATCTGCAGTGCACATAAGAGAATGGAAGGCAGAGGAAGAATAATCAGAACCTAGCAGACAGACTTGTTTCTCAGCAACAAGAAACTCTTTTTCACAGAAAATGGAATATCTGCATCCTCTAACCTCCACGTGGGTGCCATGGCAAGTGCCTGCCATACATGCATACAAATAAATAGGTTTTTAAATCACAAACCCAAATGTCCACCAAATGGTACATAAATTAACAAAATGTAATACTCTTCACAATAAATAAGTAGATATTGAAATATGTTGTAACAAATATCCTCAAAAACATTATATTAAATAAAAGCTAAATATGATCCCTGCTATTCCAGACTAGTAGGAACAGATTAGTAGTTGTCTGAAGATAAGAGTAGAAATTGAAAGTGACTGAAAATGAGTCCAGATCCTCTTTCTGGGATGGTATAATAGTGTAAAGTTAGATTTTAGTGATGGCTATATAGTTTTCCAAATTAACACAGTATCTAAGAAAGAAATGCAGGAAACAACAAAACTACAGTGCCGCTGGGATGGTGGCTAGATCTCATAAAGGTAACTTGCCTTACCTCACCTCAAGATTTCAGCTAAATATACAACAGAACTGCTATTAAAACCTAAGCTTGAAGTCTTATGATGGACATATAGGTTGCATCTAGGCTTCATTTGTTATGTTAAAGCTGCCATGACTGTTCAGATCTAAATCTGGCCTGGATAGTTTTTCTATGTGCAAATATCGTGGACTGGAGTAGCTGGGCCAAAGGGCAGGTGCCTGTTTAGCCTAAGAAATTAAAATATCATTTATTCATAAAAAAAAAAAAAAAAAAAAAACCTAAGCTTGAGCAGGGTATAGTGGTATATGCCTTTAATCCCAACAACTGGGAGGCAGAGGTAGGATGATGACAGTGAGATTGAGGCCAGCCTAAAACTACATTGTGAATTACATGTCAGCCTGAACAAGAATGAGACCCTTACCTGTGTGTGTGTGTGTGTGTGTGTGTTTGGGGGGGGGGGGAGGGGAACCTGACTGAAAAATACTTATTTTACTAGGATCCAAAAGCAAAAAATGTACCAGAAGTACTAGAAACAATATATATCTTTCCCAATTCTGCAAGAACAAAACTTAATCCACAAGTGATGCAGTCTGTGTACATACAGTAAAGGTCCTATTGGAATTGAAGTTAACATCAAAAAGTAAGATAAAGAAGTATATAGTAAAGGAAGGAAATGTTCTACATATTCAGAAAGTGTGAGATGGAAAGCAGGTCCCAAATCTCATCCAAGACTATATGAAGCTAAAACCAAATTAACTGAACAGTGAGGAGTGTTCAAATAAATTAAATTTAGCAGTGTTTCTAGCACTATCCCTGGAGAGTATTCTGACCTAAATCTTCTATTGTGCAGATAGATTTGTCATACTACCAGAACTCAGTAATGCTGACAATTGAAATGATGCAACTTGTTTTTACTTCATTCCAGTTTTACCAGTCAATCTTCAGATTATAACCTGCTTCTGATATAGGTAGGTCTCCCTAAATGGACTAGCAGTCAGCAGTCAGCATTCCATTTCATTTGGAAGTTATTTTCTCAATGTAAGTCAGTAACATGACACCCTGCTTTATACCTGACTTTAAATCACTTGAAACCTAAGCCATCTCTAGGTATAAATAACAGATTTAATTTCTAAGCATATCAATTTTAAAAATAAGAATCTGAAGCCGGGCATGATGGCTCATGCCTTTAATCCCAGCACTTGGGAGGCAGAGGTAGGAGGATAGCCATGAATTTGAGGCCACCCTGAGACTATATAGTGAATTCCAGGTCAGCCTGGGTCAGAGTGAGACCCTACCTTGAAAAACCAAAATTAAATAGATAAATAAATAAATAAAAATAAGAATCTGGCACATAGGTCATCAGTCCTGCCATATTTAAGAAATGACAGGCCTGGTATGGTGGCGCACTCCTTTGATCCCAGCACTCAGGAGGCAGAGATAAGAGAATTGCCATGAGTTCAAGGTCACCCTGACACTACGTAGTGAATTCCAGGTCAACCTGGGCTACAGTGAGACCCTACTTTGAAAACAAACAAACAAACAATAAATAAATAAATAAATAACAGGCAGTCAAATCATGCCTTTAATCCCAGCACTCCAGAGGCAGAGGTAGGAAGATTGCTGTGAGCTCAAGGCCAGCCTGAGACTACATAGTAAACTCCAAGTCAGCCTGGTCTACAGGCAGACCCTACCTTGAAAACAAACCAAAAAATAGAAAATCTACAACTTGTATTTTGTTTAACAAAATGGATAAATGCTGCTGAGAAATCCAAAACACACAAACAGTGCCCCCTCCAAGAAAAGAGATTATTTTATGTCTCATGGTTTACAAAGCACCATTATATGAGCTGGCTTATTTGCTATCTAACATTCTAAGGTGACAAAACATATACATACATACACACACACACGTGTGTGTGTGTGTGTGTGTGTGTGTGTGTATCCCCAGTACAAGAGACACAGTGAGGTCAAACTGACTTATAAGATGACATGCTAATAAAAAAATACCAACTTAAGCCAGATGTGGGGGTATATGCCTTGAATCCCAGCACTCGGGAGGCATGGATAGGAGGCTCTCCCTGAGTTTGAGGCCACCCTGAGACTACATAGTGAATCCTAGGCCAGGCTGGGCCAGAGTGAGGCACTACTTCAAACAAACAAACAAAAAAAAAAAACAAAAAAAAAACACTTAGATTATTACAATTCATGTTATTGGTATTAAAATCCATTAGTTCCCTCCATAGACATAGCAAGTATATGAAAGGTCAACTCAATAAAACCAGGGGAAGTTTAAATTTGTACCATATAAACCAATAGTTACTTTCTTATAGTCTTATGAACAGAAAGTTCCCTGATAAACAATGAGGGCTGGAGGGATGGGTTAGCAGTTAAGGCGTTTGCCTGCAAAGCCAAAGAACCTAGGTTCAATTACCCAGGACCCACGTTAGCCAGATGCACAAGGGGGTGCATGCATCTGGAGTTCGTTTGCAATGGCTGGGGTGCCCATTCTCTCTCTCTCTCTCTCTCTTTCTCTCTCTCTCTCTCTCTCCTTCTTTCTCTGTCAAATAAATGAATAAATAAAGATATTTTAAAAAATAAATAAAACAATGAAAGTTACCAAGATAAACTGGAATAGCCAGAAATACTAAAAATTTAGAAAAGGAAGGAAACAGAATGTATACAAATAAGACTAAAAGAAACACAAAGAAAACCAGAAGTACTTCCATAACATCTTGTTTAAAAAAACAAAACAAAACCAGTAATTGGGCAGAGGACAACACTTGCCAAGCATGCATGGAGGCCTAGAGTTTAATCTACAACAATGCAAAAAAGGGGGGCGGAGGAGCTGGTGAAACACAATGTAGTCACAGCACTGAGGTAGGAGACTGATACAGGAGGAGCGCTATGAGTTTGAGGCCAGCCTTACACTTCAGAGTTACCACCTCAAAGCAAAACAAAATAAGTAAGTGGCAAAAATCTTTTTATATCTTTCAAGAAAAGAACTGAAAATGCGGACTTTCAAGTAAGATGGCTTCCTAGGAGTCACATCAATCCAGCCTAGGGAAGGATTTGAGCAAAATCACATAAAAATACCCTCTTCAACTGAAACCCGAAGTTGTAAAGGTTTTTATCGGCCACAGTGCAGAAGCAGGAAAGACTAGGATCTATCAGAAAGGAGGAAATCAGCCAGAATCCCACCGAGGAGCTTGGGGACCCAGACCCACAAAGACCCCAGTGGATCACTGCCCACCCTGCACCCAGCTGCAGGAACAGAGACCAAACAAGGGGATTTTCCAACATCAGCTACCTTGCAAAGTCAAAAAATCTGAAGGGAAGACAGCGGGACACAGGCAGGATCAGCTGAGCATTTCCAGTATAACTCCAAGGCTTCCTGCACTCTCCCATCCCCCATCCCACAGAACCATGACTTCCAGAGACCACATTCAGCTCCTGGCAACAGGGCATCCAGCACAGCTAATCAGAACACCAGATTCACAGCACAACACAGAGGGATTAAAATGGGTACTCAATATTGGTGAGCTCACATCTGAAGCCAACCCAAAAGGTAACAAGGCCGACTGACAAAAAAAGCAGGTACATAGGCCTGTATTAGAAATACTAATCTCTCTTTCTATGTCAGGGCAGGTTATGGGTTACATATTCTTGGTTGGCTTTACCATCCTCAATTAAGCTGTATTTGGGGGTTGACTATTGTGGCCTTTAAAGCGTTTAGATTCACAGGGCCTTTGTCATTTTCTTCTGTCATTACTGAAGGAAGGGTCTTATTCAAAACAAAGCTGACCTGGAACCCATTTCAGAACAGAAATCTCAACCTCCCAGCTGACAAGATTAAGGGTATACAGCAACATACACCCTTAGGGATGATGGCTTTATAAGGTTATCTGTTTGTTTTAATCCCCACACTTGCATACTCTGTGTTGGTTTTTATTGAATGTGTATATTGCTCAGTTGAATTTTATACTTTGCAAGTAAATTGCTCACAGACCCAGCCCACTAGAATACCTGAATAGCAGGCAAACTCAACACCAAGGATTACTTCTGTGGTTGGATTAGAGTACAAGAGCTACACTTGGCACCTTAAACTCCTTCTCTGAAAGTACATAAAGTTGGATTTCTAAAACTAAAAGCACTGGTTATTAGAAAGTCCAAGCATCAAATCAACTCAGGATGCAAAAATCCTAACACTGTAATACAAGAAACACAAAGAATTAAGCCAATATAATCCCACCAAAAATTATAAATCCATCAGAAATGGCTCCCAATGAGACTCTTTTAGATGAACTGCCTGACAAAGATTTCAAAAAAAAAAAAAAAAATTTAAACCAGGCATGGTGGTGCACACCTTTAATCTCAGCACTAGGGAGGCAGAAGTAGGACTGCCATGAGTTCAAGGACAACCTGAGACTACATAGTGAATTCCAGGTCAGCCTGAGCTACAGCAAGACCCTACCTCAGAAAAACTTTGTTTTTTTAATTTTTTTTTGTTCACTTTTTATTTATTTATTTGAGAGCAACAGACACAGAGAGAAAGACAGACAGAGGGAGAGAGAGAGAATGGGCGCGTCAGGGCCTCCAGCCACTGCAAACGAACTCCAGATGCGTGCGCCCCCTTGTGCATCTGGCTAACGTGGGACCTGGGGAACCGAGCCTCGAACCAGGGTCCATAGGCTTCATAGGCGAGCGCTTAACCGCTAAGCCATCTCTCCAGCCCAGAAAAACTTTTTAAAAGACTCTGTATAATCAAATAAATCAAAAGTTTCAAAAAAGCAAACAAAAAAATTAAAGAAAAGAAACTCCTGAAAAAATTCCAAAAGAACACAGGAAACCAGCTTAATGAAATAAGGGTGTCATTACAAGACATGAGTAAAGAAATAGAAATACTGAAGAAAAACCAGGCAGAAATTCTAGCACTGAAAACCACAGTCAAATAAAAACCTCTGTGTAAAGTCTCACCAGTAGAATGGATGAAGGAGAGAACAGAGTATCTAAACTAGAAGGCCAGATGGCAGATCTAACACAGTCCAATAAAGAGAAAGACAAGTTAATAGAAAGGTATGAATGGGGATTTCAAGATATCCAAGATGCTATGAAAAGACCAAACGTAAGAATTCAGAGTATAGTAGAAGAAGAATTTCAATCCAGAGGCTTAGTAGGTGTTTTCAACAAAATCACAGAAGAAAATTTTCCCCAAACTGGGAAAGAAATGCCAATGCAGATACAAGAAGCTTTTAGAACACCAAACAGATGAAGGCTGGAAAGAACCTCTCCTCACCATGTTATAATTAAACTACCTAACACACAAACAAAAGAAAATATATTACAAGCAGTTAGAGAGAAAAAGTCACTATAAAGGCAAGCCTATCAGGATCACAGCAGATTACTCAACACAAACATTAAAAGCTAGAAGGGCTTGGAATGATATATTCCAAGTTCTGAAAGATAACAACTGTCAACCAAGAATAGTTTATCCAGGTGGGCCTGGTGGCACACGCCTTTAATCTCAGCACTTGGAAGGCAGAGGTAGGAGGATCGCTGAGAGTTTGAGGCCACCCTGAGACTACATAGTGAATTCCAGGTCAGCCTGAGCTGGAGTGAGACCCTGCCTCAAAAAAAAAAAAAAAAAAAAAAAAAAATCCTGCAACGCTATCTATCCAAATTGAAGGAGGAATAAGGACATTCTGAAACAAAAACAAGCTAAAGGAATTTATGACAACTAAGCCAGGTCTACAAAAAAACTTGAAGGAATCCTTCATATTGAAGAGAAAGCAAAGCACACACATGTGGAAACAGGAAAAAATAAAGCATACCCAAATAACTTAAAATAAGAGAGTAAAGGGAAATAGGAAACACGACAAAACAAGAATGACAAAAATAAACACATAACTTTCAATACCAACTCTTAGTATCAGTGGCCTCAATGCCCCAGCCAAAAGACACAGGCTTGCAGACTGGATTAAAAGGCAGGATATGCTGTTTGTTCCCTTCAGGAAACTCATCTCTTAATAAAAGATAGACACTGTCTTAGAGTGTGTAAGGACGGAAAATGATATTTCAAGCAAATGGGCCTAAGAAACAAGCAGAGGTTGCTATCCTAATATCTGACAGGATAGACTTCAAACCAAAATTAGTGAGGAAAGATAAAAGAAGGTCATTTTATACTGATTAAAGGAACACTCCAACAGATGATATTATAATCCTAAACATATATGCACTTAACATGGGGGCTCCGAATTTCATCAAACACTGTTTAACTGAAGGTCACAGATAACACCAAACACAATTATAGTGGGTGACTTGAATATGCCACGCTCATCAACTGACAGGTCATCCCAGCAAAAAATAAAGAGACACATCTGGATTAAATGATGTCATGAAACTAAGGGACCTAACAGATATCTATGAACATTCCACCCAAATGCTGGAGAATATAGACTTTTCTCAGCAGCACATGGACCATTCTCCAACATAGACTATATATTAGGACACAAAGCAAATCTTAACAAATACAGGAAAACGGAAATCATCTCTTGTACTCAATCTGACCACAATAGGATTAAACTACAAATTAGCAACAGGAAAAACTACTGAGCATACAGAAATTCATGGAGACTGAAGAATACAACTATTGAATGATGAATATGTCACTGAAGAAAACAACAAATTCATAGAATCAAATGATGAGAATACTACATACCAAAACCTTTGGGACACAATGAAGGCAATCCTAAGAGAAAAATGTATAGCTCTAAGTGCCTATATTAAGAAACTGCAAGTTTTCTTCTATGATTTATTGAGGATGCCTACTATGCCTTTGGAGTGAGATTCTTCTCCTTCTACTATGCCCTGAATTCTTATGTTTGACCTTTTCATAGTGTCCCGAATATCTTGAAATTCCCATTCATACTTTTCTGCTAGTTTGTCTTTCTCTTTGTTGGACTGTATTAGATCTGCCACCTGGTCTTCTAGCTTAGATAGTCTGTCCTCTCCTTCATCCACTCTACTGGTGAGATTTTCTAGAGTTTTTTATTTCATTAACTGTGTTCTTCATTGCTAGTAATTCTGATCGATTTTTCTTTATTATTTCCATTTCCTTATTTATGTCATGTATTACCTTCTTTATTTCATTAAATTGGTGTCATGCATCTTCTTTGATTCCTTTGATTTTCTCTTTGATTCCTTTGATTTGTTCTTTGACTTCCTTGAACATATTTACAATCATTCTTTTGAAATCTTTCTCAGGCATTTCCTCCAACTTGTTCTCACTGGAGGTCATCTCTGATGATTCAGGTGTCCCCCATAAATAAACTTAGGTGTTCTAGATGCTAGGTCTCCCCGCCCCCACCCCCCACTGATAGCAATTGGAAATTAAAGCCTCCTGGAGGCAGTGTATTGTTGGGGGCGGGCTTATGGGTATTATAGCCAGTTTCCCCATGCCAATGTTTGGCACACTCTCCTGTTCCTGTTGTCCACCTTATGTGGGTTAAGGGGTGATGTCCACCCTCTGTTCATGCCATCGTTTTCCCCTGCCATCGTGGAGCCTCCCCCTCAAGCCTGTAAGTCAAAATAAACTTGTTTCCCACAAAAATAAAAAAGAAAAAAGAAAGAAACTGGAGCCAGACGTGGTGGCGCATGCCTTTAATCCCAGCACTCGAGAGGCAGAGGTAGGAGGATCTCCGAGAGTTTGAGGCTACTATGAGATTACAGAGTGAATTCCAGGTCAGCCTGAGCTAGAGTGAGACCCTACCTCAAAAAAACCAATTAAAAAAAAAAAAGAAAGAAAGAAATTGGAGAGTTCACAAGTAAACAATTTACTGCTTCACCTTAAGGCCTTGAAAAAAGAACAAGGCAAATTGAAAATCAGTACACAGGAAGAAACAATAAAGATTATGACAGAAATCAATGAAATAGAAACCACAAAAATAATCCAAAGAATCAATGAAACAAAGAGTTGGTTCTTTGAAAGGATAAACAAGATTGAAAAACCCTTAGTAAATGTGACCAAAAGAAAGAAAGAAAAGACAAAACTTAATAAAATTAGAGATGAAAAAGGCACCATTACATCAGACACCAAAGAAATTCAGAAAGTCATAAGGACATGCTTTAATATATATGCCTCTAAGTTTGAAAATCTGAAAGAAATTGATTTTCTTGATTCATATGACCTACCAAAATTAAATCAAGATGAGATAAACCATTTAAATAGACCTAAACAAGATCCAAGGTTATAAGAAGCCTCCCAACAAAGTTCAGGCCCAGATGGATTTACTGGTGGATTTTACCAGACCTTCATAGAAGAACTGACACCACTGCTTCTCTCTCATATGTGGATCCTAGCTACAAATGTTTAGACTTGTACGTGAGCTGGAACCAAAAATTGGCAGCAGAGGCTAGTAAGACAGGAAAAGGCTATAAGGGAGGGAGGAGAGGGAAGCACAAGGGGATGATATTATATATATGTAAGTAGAACAGATTACAAGGAGAGGAAAGGCCTAAACTAGGTCAGGGGAAGAGATAGTATAAAATAAGGGTGGGGGAGGGTCAACAGAAATTTAAGATATTCTGAATAAGACATATGAAAGCTTACTTTTTTGGATATTGGCACATCCAGAAGCTATAAATTGCTACTAGAAAATTTTCAGTTCCCATGATGAGCCTGTTCCCTCCAAATCATTACAGGCTATTGCCAAGGCCCTTGGTTTCCCATGAATGGTAAGACCCTATTGCCAAAGATTTCACATGCCTGGATGGCAAGGTCACTGGGAAATCAGGCTGGTGCCACACAGAAAACTTTCTCCCTGTAGACCAGCAAACTGAAAGCTTGAAAAGCTAGACTGTATGCAGCCTATGGGAGACAGAAGTCATCAGTGATGAAAACAGTAGACACTGGAAGCCTCAAGTTTGGCCATACAAGCGAAATGACCAAACAGATACAATAGTGGCATGTCTGCTCTGGGGGAAACCAACTGCTGCCTGACTGAACTGGAGGCCAGCTCTATGGGAGGGAATAAGTCTAGTACTGAAAACTTAATCAAAAGCCTAGAGCAGGGGAAGTCATGACCCCTAAGGGTATAAAGCATGCTCTTGTCTGTCTAAGTGCATATATTTTTCTCACCAAATTGCCCTGAAAGCTTTACACTTAATGTTCATATTCACATATTAATACTACTCTCACCTTTGGTTAGAGAAGCTTCTCTTTTCAGATGATGGTAACCACTAGAATGATCCAAAAGGCAACGTTGTATTGAAAAGAAGTGATGGAGGAGTGTCCTGTGCTGAAACATCTCTATCATATCCTCCAAGGCTCAGGGTCCATTGCAGAAGAGGTGGCAGAAAGAATGTAAGAGCCAAAGGAAGGCTACCACTCCTTACAATGCAACTATCCAGAGGGAAATTGGCCTTGACATCCATAACCTCGCAGTGGCTAGCAATACATTCACAAAACCCACATAATAGGAGAAAAAGACAATGACATCAAAATAAAAGAGACTAATAGAAAGAGGGAGGAGATATGATGGACAGTGAAGTTATGAAGGGGAGACTAAGGGAGGGGAAGGAATTATCATGGCTTATTGTCTGTAAGTATAGATGTTGTCAATAAAAAAAATTTAATTAAACTCACTAGTAAATAGGCATAGATGAACAAAGATTATATCCCTTTATAAACTAAGAAGTCTAATTGTAACACAGCAATTCCATTCTAGGTATATACATGCAAAACAATGAGAGTAATATTTGTTTACCAGAAGACTTTTCACACACCTGTAACCCCAGCACTCAGGAGGCAGAGACAGGAGCATCTAAACAACGAAGCCAGCCCTAGCTACACAGGAAGAGCCTATCTCAAAAACACTCAAACAACTACACACAAAGGATTAATATATTCATACAGAGTACTACATATCAATAAAAAAGAACTATTGATACATGTTATGAGTAGACTTTACAATCATCTTTAGCACAAAAAAAAAGTCAGCCAGAAAAGTACAAAATTCTCCAATAAAGAAATTGAAATAACGGGGGGGGGGGAGGGGGGTCGGGGAGATAAACAAAGAAAACCATTTAGTGTGAACAAAATAATTAAATGGATAAAAATTCATTATGTTTATGAGTATTGTTTGTGCATATGCATGTTGGGAAAGGGGCATTATACCCATACAGGTGCATGCACGTGTGTTTGGAGGCCAGAGAAAAACCTCAGGTGTCAACCCCAAGTATGTCATCCACATCCTTTGAGATGAGGTTTTTTATTGGCCAGAGGATCAACAATTAGACTAGACTAGCTGGCCAATAAGCTCCAGAAATCCCCTCCCACTCTACCGCCCCAATACCGGCATGTATGACCGATCACAGAATTTTTAGTAGAGATAGAAAAACTCAGGTTCTCATGCTTATAAGAACTTTACCAACTTAGCTATATCCCCAATCGTATGAGTAGTATGATTTTCATTTTTTTTATTTGCAAGCAGAGAGACCGTTAGAAAGAAGAGACAAAGAATGGGTGTGCCAGGGCCTCTAGCCACTGCAAACAAACTCCAGTGCATCTGGCTTTACCTGGCTACTTGGGACTCAAACCTGGTTCATTAGACTTTGCAGGGAAGTGCCTTAACATCTCCAGCCCTGAGCAGTACATGTTATTCCATATACTGTTACTTACAATATTTGAACTTATAATTAATAGAATATGTGGCATACAATATTGGGTCTCTTTTATATATATTTAAGGAATTTCCTTCAGCTTTAAAATGAAACATGAACTACTCTAAAAAAAAAAAAAACTATAACCTGGGCTGGAGAGATGGCTTAGTGGTTAAGCACTTGCCTGTGAAGCCTAAGAACTCCATTCGAGGCTCAATTCCCCAGGACCCACGTTAGCCAGATGCACAAAGGGGTGCATGCATCTGGAGCTTGTTTGCAGTGGCTGGAGGCCCTGGAGCAACCATTCTCTCTCTCTCTCTCTCTCTCTCTCTCTCTCTCTCTCTGCTTCTTTCTCTGTCACTCTCAAATAAATAAAAATAACAACAACAAAAAATTTTTAAAAAACTATAACCTTAAAAGTGATTTTATACTACTATTAGCTCACAATATAGTCCATCAAAATTATCACAAAGGAAAATCCTTCAATCTTTTTTTTTTTTAATTGTTTTGGTTTATTTTTGTTTACTTATTTGAGAGTGACAAAGACAGAAAGAGAGAAAGAGAGAGAGAGAATGGGGGTGCCAGAGCCTCCAGCCACTATAAACAAACTCCAGATGTGTGCGCCCCCTTGTGCATCTGGCTAACGTGGGTCCTGGGGAATTGAGCCTCAAACCAGCGTCCTTAGGCTTCACAGGCAAGTACTTAACCGCTAAGCCACCTCTCCAGCCCATAATTTTTAAATTTATGTATTTGTGGGGGGGGGGGGCACTTCAAGGTCAGTCTCTTGCAACTACAAATCAAAACCATACATTAGTGCCAGTTTTGCATCTGGCTTATGTGAGTGGCTTGGGAATTGCATCTAGGCCAACAGGTTTTGCAAGCAAGCACCTTTAACCACTCAGCCTTCTTCCCAGCACAAATCTTTCAATTTTTATTGTAAAATTTGTTCCCTGGCTTGCTGCATGCCTCCAAAAGAATGGACATAAGAAATGTTCAGGTAATCGTTTTTGGTCTAATTATAATCTTTTTTATTTTTTAAATAGTTTTTATTTATTTATTTTTATTTGAAAGTGAAAAAGGCAGACAGAAAGAGAGATAATGAGAATGGATATGCCAGGGCCTCTAGCCACTGCAAACAAATTCCAGATGCATGCGTCACTTAGTGCATCTGGCTTACATGGGTACTGAGGAATCAAACCTTAGTCCTTATGATGAGCAGGCTAGCACCTTAACCACTAAGCCATCTCTCCAGCCCTATAATCTTTTTTTTGACAGCTTTGAAAGATAAAACAAAGATTAAATCAAGTTATTTGGTAAACAGGTAAGAACAAACAGATAAGAGAAAAAGAAAAATTGTGAGTTAAGGGATTTATAGGAGGAATAAGTTTTCAAATAACTGCTGTGAGGAACAAGGGTTAGGAACAAACCAGGTGTGGTAGCTCATGCCTTTAATTCTAGCACTCAGGAGGCAGAGATAGAAGGATCACCATAAGTTTGAGGCCAGCCTGGGACTATAGGGAGAGTTCCAGTTCAGCCAGGGTTACAGGGAGAGCCTAACGTTGGGAGAAAAAAATAATAATAATAATAGGAATAAAAAATTACTGGATAATACAGATGATCCTATTAAGATTGATTCAGGGGCTCCAGTCTACAATGATATACTTTCGCCAGCTATGCTCAGCACACATTTATGTTCACACCTACACATAAGTTTAAAAAAATTATTAAAAAAACACATTTAAGTAATGTTAAAATTAAAATCATGAACAGGCCTCCTACAACAAAGAATGGTTTCTTATTTTAGAAAAATGGTATGTTACTGTCTAACAATTCCTATTTCCATTTAAAGTTAATCAGAAAAGTTCCAAATGAAAATAAAGTATTACAACTATGAATGTTATTTAACATGTCTCCATAAATAGTATTTATATAAGCAAATCAGTCATCTCATACATCAATGTATTGCCCTTTAATGAGAAAAATTAGTAAAAGTTTATATATGTATGTTTAAGGTAAGAGTGTATGACAAAAGAGCAATTTCTTATTTCTGTCCAACCTGAGCAAGTATCATCTTCATTATTTACATTACTGGTTGCATGCATGTTGAATTTAACTAGCTTCAAAATGTCTTTAAACATATTACCTAGTGCTGGAGAGATGGCTTAGAGACTAAGACAACTTGCCTGCAAAGCCAAAGGACCCAGGTTCAATTTCCCAGTACAAACCTAAGCCAGATAGACAAGGCAGCAATAGGTGTCTGGAGCTCATTTGCAGTGGCTAGAGGCCCTGTTGTGGCCATTCTCTCTTTATCTATCTTCCTCTCTCTCTTTAACCAATAAACAAAAAAAAATTTTTTTTAATATCACTCTATCCAGATGTGGTGGTGCATGCCCTTAATCCCAGCACTGGGGAAGCAGAGGCAGGACAATCGCCTAAGACTACATAGTAAATTCCAGGTCAGCCTGGACTAGACTGAGACCCTACATCAAAAAAACAAAACAAAAAAATATATATGTTTACATATATCAGGCATAGTGGTTTTTATCATTATCTCAGCATTTTGGGGGACTGAGATAAGAGGATATCTGTGACTTTAAGCCCAGCTTGGGCTACAGAGTAAGTTCTAGATTGGCCAAGGCTAGAGTGAAACCCTGCCTCAAAAAAAAAAAAGAAAAAACAAAAAAAAAACCTCTATAAATTGACAATGAAAAAGTTACTAAGTACAAAGATATACAAATTGAGATTAGCAAATCAAATATTGATTACTACTAGTAGTAACCCCAATTCCATGTCTTCTTGAAAAGTAGTAATAAAGTAACATATGGGATATGAGAAGAGTCATCAGTAGATGAAAAGTTCTGTTTTGTTACTGAGATACATGCAAAAGAACATGTCACGTGCTAAGTAATGCCAATGAAGAAAACACCAAATCCATGAAAATAGGTACTTCAAAACAAAAAGAGGTTCCCATGACCAACTGCAGTCTGCAAAGGTATTTTTCTCATTGTATTAAATAATGTGTCTTCTAGTAATGGCAACTCAAATTCAATGAAGATCTAAAATGTCAGAACCCTTATTCCTGCTTTTCCCCTGCGTGTGCCACTGTAGGATCACATCACAACTGTGGTGGTTTGAATAGATGGCCCCCCAATATATTCAGTGTTTTATTAGATTGTAGTTTGCATCTGCAGCCACCTGGCTGGAGGCAGTGTCATACTTAGGGTATGGTAGTGAGTTTGAGATTTCAATCTAAAGGTGTGCAAAGTGTGCCTAGCTGGAGTTCCTGAAGTGTGCTATGCTGTGCTGTGTGGCTTTAGGCTTTTAGGCTTGTGCTTTTCTCTCTGCTTGGTCTGTGAAGGCAGGTCAGCTTCTTCTGCCATTATGGAACTTCCTCTGGATCTGTGAACTTCAATATATCCCTTCTTCCATAACTGTGCCTGGTCTGGAAGTTCATCTCAGCGAACCTGAAACTGCCTGTTACAACCACTGACACAACTATTTGTCAGAAACATGGAGGTCATCCTCAAGGATGTCAACTCAGCCCTTTCCCAACTTCTTGTTATGGGTAATCTCAAATGTCAACCTGATTGAATTGAGAAGCATTAGATTAGTAAAGCACACCTCTCAGGGTGTTTTTAGAGATACTTACCTAAAAGGGGAAGACAAGAACAGAATGTGGTAATACCATCTTATAAACTAGGGATCTAGGCAAAATAAAAGGGGGAAAGGAGAAAGCAAAGAAATATGGGCATATTCATTTTTTCTCTCTTCCCCCTCTGTTTCATGTGTACCATGAGATAAGCTATTTCTGTTCCCTCACACCCTATTAGTATAAACTGAAACCTCTGAAATACTGAGTTGAAATCTTTCTTCCCTTGAGTTGTTTCTGTTTTATTTTTGTCTCAGTAATTAAAGTATGACAAACACACCTGTTTATCTCTAAAATTCACAGAACAGTTTCCATTACTTCTATTACAATCATGGTTTTCCAAAGCACTGGATCTGTCATCAAAAATCTATAACAAATTAAGCCTCCCCATTCCATCTCCAGTTGCCCAGTCCAATATTTACATAGCAGCTAAAGTAAAAATTCTGAGCCTTGGCACTACTGATATTTGGGCAGTTAGTTCTTTGTTATATGCAGCTATTCTAGGCATTAAGTTATCTTTAGGGAGACAGCTCAGTCAGTAAAGTGCTTGCCATGCAAGGATGAGGGTCTGAGTTTGGATCACCAGCACCCATGTAAAAGCCAGGCACATTGGCATGTTACTATAATTCCTACACTGGGGAAGAGATTACAAGGAACGTGATGACTAACTAGTGTAGATGAATCTGTGAGCTCCAGGTCAAGAGAACTTGTCTCAAAAAATAAGGGAGACAGCAATTGAGGAAGACACTCATGGTTGATCTTTGGCCTCCACATGGATGCACACACAGACAAATGTGCATGCACATTACATACACATACAAAAAAAAATGTTTAGCAGCATCCTTGGTTCTACCCTCTGATGTCACAGCACACACCACCGCAAGTTTGACAACCAAAGATATCTGCAGATATTCCCAAATGTTCACTAAGAAGCAAAATTACCTACAGTAGAAGACAACTAAGCTAGAAAAGACTCTTTTTCTTGTTTTGCTTTGCTTACTTTTGCTACTGTTATTTGACAGTGGTTTTTGTGGTACTGGGATCAAATATTAGGGTCTCACAGATGCTAAGCATTCTGTACTCTTGGCCCCTAGGATATTTTTAAATATTTCTCTGCTTAAATCTCTCTCACAGCTTTTCTTCATTTATAATAAAATCTGTCCTCAAAGGCCAAACCATTGCAAATATTCCCTAAATATTCTAGATTCTGCCTACCACTCTAACACTATGTGATGCCATATTTTCTGTTACAGTAACTACAGCTTTGTCTCAGTTCTTAGAATACAACTATTTCTGCTGCAGGTTTTGGTTTTACTTTTTCCCTATGCCTGGACCATTCATTCATGCCTAGGATCTGTGCATGTCCTTGGCTTCATTTCTCATTGTCATAGATGTCTTTCCTGATTACCATCACAATACTACATTCATTACCAAAGAACTATTCATAGTATATAATTATTTTACTTATTCCTCTTTCTAGCTACAAAGAACTTAAGTTTCAGCTTTAACAGCAAAATAAACAGGAGGTAGAGAAGGTAAATTCTGTTGTCTCCTGTTTACATCAAGCTCTCTGTGAATATCATGCTCACAAGTGAAATTAATTAAATTCAAAAATAGTCATCACAGCTGGCTGTGGTGGTACACATCTTTAATTCCAGCATTCAGGAGGCAGACAGGAGGATTGCCCTGAGTTCAAGGTCACCCTGAGAATTACACAGAAATTTCAGGTCAACCTGGGACAGAGTGAGACCCTAACTTGAACCCCCCCCAAAAAAAATTAACAATATACTATAAAAGCAAAGTTGTGAGCTGGGGAAATGGCTTAGCAGTTAAGACATTTTCCTGCAAAGCCTAAGGACCCCAGTTCGATTCCCCAGAACTCACATAAGCCAGATACACAAGTGGGCGCATGTGTCTGGAGTTTGTTTGCAGTGGCCAGAGGCCCTGGTGTGCCCATTCTCTCTTTATATCTGCCTCTTTCTCTCAAATAAATAAACTAGCTAAATAAAAAATATTTTTTTTAAAAAAGCAAAGTTAATTTTGCGGAAGAGGGGGCGGAAAGAATGTCAGAGTCACATGTTGGGTCATGATTTGCAGAGACATTTAGCATACCAATAACTGGAGACTAACTCCACAATGCATGACCCATTTACATCAACAAGGAGGGTCTAATGGGAGGGGGTAGATCATAGATGAGCCTAAACAATTGTACCAAACTGCCTGTATTTGATGAAAAGAAAACTAATAAATCAAATTTTAAAAAAAAAAGAAATAAAGTCTTGTTGTAAAAAAAAAGCAAAGTTGTGATACTGCAACATAATATAATTCATTGACACAGTGATAGTAAGATCTAGAGGTAAATGTAACAGCTGGACTAACAGTATAATTTTTTTGAGGCAAGTTCTCAAGTTGGTCTCAAATGAACCACCATGTTCAGCTAACCTGATTGCTTAAATTAAGCACTGATTAGGAAATTTTGCATCTTGAGCTATCACATCAATAATGTGATGTAAAATAATTCTGATAGGAAAAAAACATAAATATAATGTAATAAAATTAAAAATTTTTAAATGTTTCTGATTCTTACTGGTGACAAAGTAACAACTATTGTTAACACAACTAATTTATTGGCTATACTAAAGAACATGAAATTTTTCAGTTAGAGGTTATAGAAAATAAACATTTATTTTTCCAGCCAAATCCATGTGCACTAGTCTTATTTTTTAATTGCTTAAGAGATCAGACTTCAGCGTTACAAAACTCTAGATTCAAACCATCACTTCCTCTACCTGGAAAAAATACTTTACCTGTCTCACCCATGAAACAGTACTAAAACCTCCATAATATTGCCATGATTTTATTTATTTATGGGGGGGGGCACGCGCGCACACCTGCATACCAGCATCTCTTGCTGCTGCAAACAAATGCCAGTTTAGCTATAGTGGGTGACCAGGGAATTCAAACCTGGCCAGAAGTCTTTTGAAACAAGCACCTTTAAGTGCTAAGCCACCTCCTCTGTCCACTTTTTTGAAGCAGGATCTCACTCTAGCCCAGGGTAACCTGAAACTAACTCTCAACGATTTGGAACTCATGATAATCCTATCTCAGCTTCTAGAGCATTGGAGTTAGAAGAGTGTGCTACCATGCCTTATTACCAGATAAAGGGATAGTTCATAATAAGGTCAGGTCATCAAACCAACATAAAAATCACAAATTGTATGTGTCTAATAACTTCAAAATACTTGGGCAGGGCTGGAGAGATGGCTTAATAGTTAAAGCACTTGCCAGCGAAGACTAAGGACCTGTGTTTGATTCCCCAGGACCCAGGTAAGCCAGATGCACAAGGTGGCGTGTGTGTCTGGAGTTCATTTGCAGTGTCTGGAGGTCCTGGTGTGTCCATTCTCTCTATATGCCTCTTCCTCTGTCTCTCTCAAATAAATAAATTAAATAATTTTAAAACTATTTGGGGCAGAACTACAGGAGAAATAAACATCCTCAGCATCTGATAAAACAAGAACCCTTCCCCCAAAAAAGTAAAGAGCAGTAAAGAGCAAGAAAAATAGCTCAGTAGTTAATTCCTTGCTTGCAAAGCCTTCTAACCCAGGTTCAATTCCCCAGTACCCATGTAAAGTCCTATCTCTCCCCGCCCCCCGCACCATCTCTGTCAAAAAGCAATATTAGAAAAAAATAATCAGTAATGACAAAAGATTTGAAAAATACTATCAAAATCAGGCAAGCTAAATATGTTTGTAGGTCCAGGATTTGGGAGGTAAAGGCAAGAAGACCAGGAGTTCAAAGCTAGCCTTTGGCTACATGAGACCTTGCCCAAAAAGTACAAAATAAAAATGCTATCACCTACAAAAATCTTCTCCACAGTTTCTAGACTAATGCTTCCAAGGACTACAAAATATTCTTTTAACTGTGAAAGATACATTTACCAAGACAGACTTGGTAAAATATATTTACAAGATAAACAAGATACAACTACCAATATCACAAGATATTCTGATCCATAAAGCAAAGCTGATAATCATACAGATTAAACTCTCTCATCTTCTGCCCACTTTGGCAGCTCACATAGTAAAACTAGAACAGAGATTAGCCTGACCCCTATGCAAAGATAATGGGCAAACCTGTGAAGTGTTCCATTAAAAAGCTCTGATCTCAAATGAGATTAAGTTTTAAAAAAATCAATGGTAATAAGACATCTTAAGACAATCTCAAATAATAAAAACTAAACATACTTTTTAAAAACATTTTTATTTATTTGTAAGCAGAGATACATAGAGAGATGAGAGACAGAGAAAATGGGCATACCAGGGTATCTAGCCACTTCACTGCAAAGCCATCTCTCCAGCCCTGAGCATACTTTTAAGTAAGCCACATGTAGAAGAAACTGTAAAGCAAACTACAAGGTATTTCAAACTGAGCAATTATAAATACTAGAATTTATGGAATGTAGCATTGCCTAGAGAAAAACTTTCAGCTTTAAATTTTTTAAGGTTTTATTTTTATTTATTTATTTATTTATTTATTTATTTGAAACAGAGAGAAGGAGGGAGTATGTGAGAATGGGCACACCAGGGCCTCTAGCCATTGCAAACGAACTCCAGATGCATGTGCCCCCTTGTACATCTGTCTGACATGGGACCTGGAGAATCAAACCGGGGTCCTTAGGCTTCACAGGCATGTGCTTTAACTGCTAAGCCATCTCTCCAGCCCATAGCTTTAAATGTTTTTAATTAGAAAATTGGAACTGTTGGCCATGCATACTGGTTGTTGCCGGTAATCCCAGAATCTAGGAGGCTAAGGAAAGCTGATCACAATGTGTTGAGAACCTGACTCAGACAGGACAGGAAAGAGAGGGAGGAAGGAGAAAGAAAGTAAGAAAAGAAAACTGAAGAAATGTCTAAATATCTCTGCTCTAAAAATACACATAATAGGTGGAGGCATAAAAATCATAACGAGCATTAACCAATGAAATAGGAAAGACATTAAAAAGTTTATTTGTAAAGATAAAGCTGAAAAATTAAAATTGTCAAGAAAAAAATAAAAAAATACATTAGTGATATATTGAACTAAATATCACTATAGATTCTACAGATAGTAGAAAGAAAACACAGGAGAGCTGGGCGTGGTGGCGCATGCCTTTAATCCCAGCACTCGGCAGACGCAGGAGGATCACCTTGAGTTCAAGGCCACCCAGAGACTACATAGTGAATTCCTGGTCAGCCTGAGCTAGAGTGAGACCCTACCTCAAAAAAAAAAAAGACTTGTAAACTTATACCAATAAATTAGATCAAATGGACAAATTTCTTTTGGAAAATTCCAGGTCCAGATGGTATCATTAAATGAAGAATCAGCACCAATCTTACACAAGATCTTTGAGTAAACAGAGAAAGCAATTCCTAATTTTTATGAAGCCGTCACTGTCCTAAAAATTCTGTCAAAAACATAACAGGACTGCAAAGCAAGGTGGAAAAAAAAAGTTAGAATTTCTAATGAAATACTAGCAAATATAAAAAAAATACACTAAGTTGGTTTATGATAAGAAAAAAAGGTTTTATATTTATTTTGAAAAGGACCGCCTAAGGTAAAGAAACCAATTAGATTACATTAAAACATACTACGTACATGCATAAAAATTGTCAGTAACAAACCATATTCTAGGGACTAGAGATGGCTTAGCGCTTATGGTGCTTGCCTGTGAAGCCTAAGAACCGAGTTTTGATTCCCCAGTACCCACATAAGCCAGATGCACAAGGTGGCAAATGCATCTAGAGTTCTTTTACAGTAGCTGGAGGCCCTGGCATATCCATTCTACCTGCCTCTTTCTCTCTCTCAAATAAATAGTTAAAAAAAAAAATATTCCATATGTCCACAGAGTTAGGTACAAGGCTGGGAAGATGGCTCAGTGGTTAAATGTGCTTGTTTGCAAATCCTGCATGCCTGAGTTCAATTCTCCAGTACCCACATACAGCCAGATGCACAAAGTGACACATGCATCTGGAGTTTGTTTATAGTGTTAAGAGGCCCTAGTATGCTCACTCTCTCCCTCTCTTCTTCCCTTCCCTCCTCCCACATAAAGAAGGAAAGAAGGAACGGAGGGAAGGAGGGAATAAATACTAAATTTCTTCATATAGAGATGATATTGGGGGCTTGGGGAATCTTTTCTCTGAATAAAGATAGAATTAATCATTTTTAGAATTCAGATAATTTTTGCTACTATGACTCTGGTATTCTGTAGTGAAAAGTTGGGAGATTCCTTTATCGTTCACTTGGTTCAAGAAGCCCATGTGATGACATACTGGGACAAGGTCTCCACTCTTCATCTTCACTTGGGCTATTTTTTTCCTATCCTCTATTCCTATGTGCGGTGCTTTCTTTTGCCTCTAAGTGTTGAAGTTGCTTTTTAAGTTCCACCTAATATTCTGATCTGAAAGTTCCTTCTTGTGTGTTCCCATAGTACCTCATCATCCTTGGAAATGCACATCATATGTGCAATAACATCTTCAATGCTTATGTTGCCCAATAAATTTGTAGGCTACTTTTGTCTTATTTACCTATGAATTTCTAGAACTTAGCCCCATATTTTTTCACATACTAGTTATGCAATAAATATTTTATAAATTGGCTGGGGGGAAAAAAGTGCCAAATGGGGAATGAGAGATGGCTTAGCAGTTAAGACTTGCCTGCAAAACCTAAGGACCCAGGTTCAATTCCCAGAACCCATGTAAGCCAGATGCACAGGGTGGTTACATGCATCTGGAGTTTGTTTGCAGTGGCTAGAGGCCCTGGCATACCCATTCTCTCAAATAAATAAAGATAAAATTTTGTTATTTTATTTTTTAAGGTAAGAGTTTCACTGTAGCCAGGCTGACCTGGAATTCACTATGGAGCCTCAGGGTGGCCTCGAATTGACAGCAATCCTCCTACCTATACCTCTTGAGTGCTGGGATTAAAGGTGTGCACCACCATGCCCAGCTTTAATTATTTTTTTTAAAGTGCCATGTATTTATCCCTTCTACCACTGAAGAACATTTCATTTGTTTCTAAAACTTGGCTACTACAAATAGATATCTTATAGGCATTTTGCTCACATATCCTGATATACAGTACAAGAATTTCCTTCATCAGGTATATAAAGTTTAAAATACATGTGCCTTCAACTTAATCCATTAAAAACATATTTCACAAAATGCTGCCAATTTATACTCCTGCCAAAAGTGAGACTGGGAGTTGTGGCACATGCCTACAATCCTAGCACTAAAGAGGCTGAAGCAAAAGGACCATGGGTCTCTGGCCAGCTTCAGATATGCAGTGAGTTTGAGGCCAGCCTGAGTTCATTAGAAAAGCCTGTCTCAAAAAATAATGATAATTTTCAGTATAATTTCCCTCCACAATCACATCAGCATATGATTTCTTTGTTGTTGTTGTTGTTTTTGTTTTTCAAGGCAGGGTCTCACTCTAGCTCAGGCTGACCTGCAATTCACTATGTAGTCTCAGGGTGGCCTCGAACGCACTGCAATACTCCTACCTCTGCCTCCCAAAGGCTAGGATTAAAGGCATGTGCCACCACATCCAGCAGCATGTGATTTTTAATGTTTGTCAAGTTGATGGAAGTAAACTGGTACCTTCTTATGGTTCAGTTCACACCTCCTAATTACCATTGGGATTACAGTTCAGCACAGGACACTGTGAGTCATGATACCAATTAGGTGAGCTACAACCAGTGTCCTTAAGGATCAAGAAGGCAGGGCGCCTTCAATCCCAGCATTCAGGAGGTAGAGGTAAGATGATTGCAATGAGTTCAAGGCCAGCCTGAGACTACACACTGAATTCCAAGTCAACCTGGGCTAGAGTAAGACTACTTCCGGGGGGGGGGGGGGGGATAACTGGAGATGTGTCTCACATCTACGGCTTATACAAGACAAGAGCATCTTTTAATGTCTCTGCTGCTTCTTTTCACTACAGAATACTACAGTGGCAAGAATTACCTGAATCCTAAAAATGATTAATTCTATCTTTATTCAGTCAAAAGATTTCCCAAGCCCCCAATATCATCTCTATGTTAAGAAATTAAGCAGTATCTCACAACTACTTTTGTGTTTTGTTTTCCAATGGTACTGAGTGATTGTTTTCTGGATACACCTTAACCCATGTCCCTAATAATTTAACTCCTGACTATATTTTTAAAGGCTTGATATACTTTGCTAAAACTATGCTACCTAGTTGACTCTTCCGGAAAAATAATTCATTTATTTATTCATTTGCACTGTGTATGAAGGGGGGGTTCAGAACAGGGTCTCTGCCACTGCAAATGAACACCTTGTGCCACTTTGTGTGTCCTGCTTATGAGAGTGGCTTATGAATTTTAACCTGGGCCAACAGGCCTTGCAGTATCTTTAACGGCTGAGCCATCTTTCTAGCCCTGAAGCATTCAGAAGAAGCATTTATTTAAATTTTTATTTATTTGCATATGTGTATATGGGTACATCAGGGTCTCTGACTGTTGCAAATGACCACCCACCCAGCTTTGTGTGAGGGGCTGGGGAGCTGAACTCAGGCCCAAGAGCTTTGCAAGTGCCTTTAACCACTGAGCCCTCTCTCTCCAGCCTCTTGAAAATGTATTTGCTAACTGTGAAATCACACACTGTGACCAAACTTCTGCTGTATTACCTTTGTCCCACCAGAAACACACCTACTCTGATACTTTCAAATTACTGTTTACTAAATTTCACTCCACACAAGCAGATGGACCAAACACATCACAGAAACTGTCTGTTTCCATTCTTTTTTTTGTTTTTTAATTTTTTGGTTTACTTTTATTTACTTACTTGAGAGCAACAAAGAGAGAAAGAGGCAGAGAGAGAGAGAGAGAGGGAGGGAGGGAGAATGGGCGTGCCAGGGCTTCCAGCCACTGCAAGCAAACTCCAGACGCGTGTGCACCCTTGTGCATCTGGCTAACGTGGGTGCTGGGGAACCGAGCCTCGAACTGGGGCCTTAGGCTTCACATGCAAGCGCTTAACCACTAAGCCACCTCTCCAGCCCTGCTTCCATTCTTGAATCTAACTACTACTTAATAGGAATATGACCTAAGACTTTTTAAATTCCTTAACTTTACTGAGTTTCAATCTTATGTATAATATGGATAAAACAACAGGCACAAAGGAACAGCAAGAGTTAAATCTCAGCCAGGCATGATGGTGCACACCTGTAATCCCAGCACCAGCGAAGCAGAGGCAGGAGATCCTCAATTTCAAGACCAACCTTTTTAACAGTGAGATTCTGTATCAAAACAAAAAATTTTAACAGGGGGTGGGGCATGGCTATAATCCCAGCATCTGGGCAGTAGAGGCAAGTAGATCAGGAGTTTAAGGCCAGCCTGGGCTACCAGGGACCCTGTCCCATTCACAAATAGAGTGACAGCTGAAGATATAGTTTACCCAACATTTATGAGAGCCTGGGCTCAATACCCAGTACTGCAAAAGAAAGGTGTGATGAATGAAAAAGAAGGGGGAGGAAAGGAAAACAGAAGGGTATGGGAAAAAGGGGAAGAGAAGTTAAATACTTAGCCTGTGCCCTCATATGCTCAGATTCTAAAGAGGTTAAATATGAAGTTATTTTTCTTTCCACAGCAGGCAAAATTCTTAATACCTTCTAATAACCCATACTTTTGTATAACCCCCTTTCCTTAAGAGTGGGAGAGATCTACAGATATAATAGGATAGCCTTCCTGTGATTACAGTATATGGAAAAACATATTTTTGCATATGCAATTGAAGTACTAATCGATTGAGTTCATTTAGAAGATTATCTGGGTGGGTCTGACCTAATCGAGATATTTGTTTTGTTATTTTTTTTTTTAATGAAGAAATTTTTGCAAGGGGTCTTAAAGGGTGGTCTAGAGATGAGAGACAGAAGTCAGAGACCGACTGATACTTGCCTGGATAAAAACAAGCAGCCAGTTCACTGCTGCCTATGTGACCACCTGAGGCAAGAACTGAGTACAGGCTCTGGCTAAAAGCTAGCAAAAAAAAGTGTTATAATGCCTTCAGTACTCAGATCATAAAGATAAGATCGAGAATCAAACAAGGAAAAGATTACAACTACAAAGTTTGAGTTAAAGAAGTTTTTCATGCACAGTTTGTAAAGTAACTACAATATTACCTTCACTTTATAGAGATGAGGAAGGTAAAAATCCAAGACTGTAGATGTAGCTTAGTTGGCAGAGTGTCTGTCTGCACAAAGCCAGATACACAAAGTGGTACATGCATCTGAAGCTTATTTGCAGTGGCTGGAGGCCCTGGAATACCCAAACTCTCACTCTCATATTCTGTGTGTGTGTGTGTCTGCTTCTGTGTCTATCATATAAATAAAAATGTTTAAGCCAGGCATGGTGGTGCACGCCTTTAATCCCTGCACTCCGGAGGCAGAGGGAGGAGGACCGCCATGAGTTCAAGGCCAGCCTGAGACTACATAAATTCCAGGTAAGCCTGGGCTAGAGTGAGACCCTACCTCAATAAATACATAAATATCCCTTGAATCAGTTTACGAAAAATGGCCATTTGTTAGACCAGTTGTCTAAATAAACTTAGTTGTTTCAAAATGCAGAACTTCTGGTTGGTTAGGTTTTGAACCCAGCACCTTGTATATGCTAGGGCAGCACTGTGCCACGAAACTATACACAGCCTTGTTTTACTTTTTATTCTGAGATGAGGTCTCATTAAGTTGCCCAGGCAGGCCTTGAACTTTCAATTATCCTGCCTCAGCCTCCTTAAGTATCTGGGGTTATGCAAAATACAGTGTCACCAGGCTCAGCTTCTTTTGGTTTTTTGTTTAAGACAGGATCTGGTATATTGCCCAGCTAGCTTCAAACCTGTAATTCTCCTGCCTCGTGCTCTTGAGTAATTAGGATTACAGGTGCTAGCCACTATGCTGAACTTTCCCAAAAAAATAAAAAATAAAAATTAGCAAAACACCTGTAGGTTTTCTAGAATTTCATTTGGATAACAATTTGTGTTACAGTTCTCAAAATCAAAAGCAGTAAAGTAACATTCCTGGTTCATCAATATTTTCGTCCTTGGTCAAATTTCTTAACCTGAATTCATATATTATAAATATGAAACCATGATACAACATATAATAAAGGAATTATTTTTATTGTCATAGTTCTTCACATTTCCATAAAGGCTTCACCATCCGAATTTTCAATGTTTAAAATTAGTTAAGTAGTGTCATAAAGTCCATGATAAGTTACAAGTCATACAACTTTATGCCAATTTAGACACTTTAACACTATTTTTTCTGACATAAAATACAGTCGTTACTAAGCACTACCAGGAAGGGAAAAAATAATAGAACAGACTCATCATCTTAACACCAACTCCAACAGCAGATAAATAACAACATTGTTTGGGGTCTATCAAAGCATCCAAAACCATCCCATGACTTATATGCATGCCTGGGACCCAATGGCCGGCTCTGTAGAGAGAACCAGTAACATTTCAAATGTAGCAGAAGGGGTTGGGGGGGGGGGGTGATGTGACAATCCTAAAACCTTCAACACTTCTTGCCTCCCCTCCCCACAACACATAAGCGGCCCCTACTAGGGGCCGTCCAAGTGGGGCTCTCCGGTCCAACTCCAGGCACTGAGTTTCCCAGCTTTTCACCCCGCCCCCACCTCGAGAAAGCGAGGGAAAACAACTTTTATTGGTCTCGTCTCCCAGGGGGGTTGGGAAACTAGCGGGGCAGTGCTCAGGCCTGGACACGTTTCACCGGGAGGCCCCCGCCGAAGGGGAGGCGGTGGTGGTAGAGGAGGAGGAGGAGGAGAAGGGGGGCGGAGAAGGCAAATAGCGGGAAAGCCGCCGGGCCGCGACGTCCCGCAGCCCCCAGGTCCTCGCGGGGGGAAGCCCCCTCCCCAACCGCCGCACCCCACCCACAAGAGGCCTGGGCCAGGCGCCACGCCGTGCGACCCCCCAGGACCCTCCGCCGAGGCGAGCTCGTTGTCATGTGACGCCGCCGCTACAACACCGCAGAAACGCAGGTCGGCGGAAAGCGTTCGCGCCAGCCCGCCTCGGCCCGGCCCCGCCGGGTGCGGGCGAGTCCCCGAGAGCCCGGGCGGAGCGGAGGAGGAGGAGGAGGAGGAGAGGAGGGAGCGGAGGGCGGGCTTGGCGGCGGGCCCGAGCGCGCCACAAAGGCTTCCGCGCCCGTCGCCGTAGCGCCCGGGCGGGCGGGGGCACCGTTTTCGGGGGAGGGGGAGAGCCCGCGGGAGGGGTGGAGAGACACGAAGGTGGCTGGGGTGCCCGCCGCGTCCACAGCCCGCTTCCCGGGGCGCTCGGACCGCCCGCAGCCGCGGCGCAACGCACAGGCCCGCGCGGCCTCCCTCCCCCGCGCCCGGCCCGCCCGCGCTCGCGCTCTCTCTCTCTCTCTCTCTCGCTCGCTCGCTCGCTCGCTCGCTCCCAGCTCGCTCCCCGCTCGCGCTCTCCCAGCTCTCGCCCGGCCTCCATCTTGGATCGGCGCTTCCAGCCCCCCGCGCCGTTCGCCGCCGCCGCCGCCGCATTCCCCCTCTTTCCCGCCCCCCGCCGCCGCCGTTCGCCGCTGCCCGCCCGCCCGCACTCACCTCAGCTGCCCATCCGGGCGCTGCCGGCCGCCGACCTAGTTTCCCCCCAAAAGTCTCCGGTGTGTTATTCCCGATGTGGGGGGGTTGTTACGGGGTGGTCGCCGGGGGTTCGGGAGCGGGGGGCCGCGCCTTCAACGGAGCTGCAATCCTAACCCGCCATCTGGTGGCATTTTCCACACGCCAATGGCGCCGCTGCAGACTTGGGTCCCGACCGCCCTCTGCCGGCCGCGGTGTTCACTGCCTGGCTGACGGGGACGGGCCTGCCCGGAAAAAGGGGAGGGAGCTGAGCTGGAGGGTAGTGGGGGGGTGGGAGGGCCCCCCCCCCTCCATCCCCGCGGACCGAGGGGAAGGGGGTGCGCGCTCGTGCGCGCGCGCGCAAACGCTTTCCTGAGGGGCGGGGTGGGAGGGGCTGCGCGCACGCGCACCAGCGGGGCGGGAAAACAGTGTCCGCTGCGTGGCGGCCCCGCCCCCGCACGCAACGCCGGGCCCCCCCCTCCCCCGTTCAGCCAATGGGCGAGCAGCGGCTAGCTCTGCAGGAGGGCGCTGTGGACGGTTCGTGGGCCGCCCGAGGCGGGCGCAAGGACGGCCACCGTGGCGCCTGCGCGACCCCGCTCGCTGGGTTGCCGCCCGCCATTTTCGGAGCTGCTCGGACCGAATCCGCCTCTTAACCCCCCCCTCAACACGCCCACGCTCCCCCCTCCCCCTTCCTTCACCGAAGCCGCTCCCCGGGCGGGGCACGGGCCTGGGGGGGGGGGATCTCCAGCTGCCCCCCCCACTCCCGCCGCCCCGTGCATGGAAGCGGAAAGCGAAGCCCCGCTCCCGCCTCCAACCTAGCTCTGTGGTCGTAATTTGGTAGTGATGAGGTGCTTTCCCCGAACGAGGGTGGGAAGGGTCTCCCGCACCCTACACACACACACACACACACACACCGCCGATCTAAAGGAAAAAACACTGCCTGCTCCAGGCCGATTGGCGTCGTCCTGCCTCTGTCAAGCAGATTGTCTCCGAGGTGCGGGCTTTGCATAAGGCGGCAGCATTGGCTAGTTAGTGAGCAGCACCAAGCAGCTAGCCTGGGAAAAAAAATAAATAAGAATTACACGTCTCCCTTCCACAGCCTAGGACTCCTCTCGGCCCTTCTAAAATGGACGTGAGAAGAAGCCTAGCTTTGTAACTGCTTTAAAAAAAAAAAAAAAAAGGAAAGAAAGAAATGATCACTGGCATGAGATCTCAGCCCAGCTATTTGGTGGGATCTGGCTCCTTCCCTGCTGCTGTCCACCCATCTGTCCATGACCACGGCTTCTACCTTTTCATCTGCTCACAACTTTTCACTCCTAAAGTGAATTCCTGTTCTTCCAGTCATCAGCCCCGCCTATGACTCAATTCTGTAAGTGCATAACCAGGTCTGGATCACCTTAGAATGGTTCAACTCATTTATAGTCTCGAGGACTAATGTCCACTAGGTCACCTGTTCCTGGTTTCTAGCCCAAGGGTTTCAAGGTGCATTCCGTTTCACTAGAGGAAGGCAGGTATGAATCCGTGGCAGGCCTCATGTAGGTATATAGTTTGTCAAAAGATCTCTTCTTTACTAATCTCTAGTTGCCTTGCTATAGTATTCTCTGCAGAGCCTGTTCCTAGCTTTGTTATTAAAGGCCCCAATGTCAAGCCATAGTAATAACTATATCCAGTTTCTTGAGCTCAAAGATGTGGAAATTTAATAATGGTTTGATAGTCTCTCCACCTTAAAATGTCTGGCCATGATCTCAAAAATTCTCACCAAATTAACCCATTCCTCCTTTCCTTCTCTTCAAAACCAGCCCAGCCTGAATTATGTAGTGCCTTCCCAATTCCTCTTTCCTAGGATCTTATTTATTTTTTTTGTAATTTTTTAAATTTGTATCTATCTGTGCATGTGGGAGTGGGCAAGCCAAGCCTCTTGCTGCAAGTGAATGCCAGATGCATGTGCCACTTTTTGCTTTACATAGGAGCTGGACAATCAAACCCAGGCTGGCAAGCTTTGCAAGTAAGAGTTGATAACTGCTGAGCCATCTCCCCAATTGCCTAGGATATATGCTGGTTTATCCACAGGCCTGTTTCTGTTTCTCAACATTTTCATTAGCTTAGATAAAAATAAAGTAAAACATGGTGCTATTACTCCAGTAGTGTTACAAATCTTCCTTTCACTGTCACATATCTGAAAAGGATTAGTCACAGGCTGAGTGTAGGGGTGCAATCTGTAATTCCCAGCACATGGGTGGCTGAGGCAGGAAGATTGCCAGTTCAAGGTTAACTATAGTGAGATCTTATCTCAAAGGAAAGCAGAAACAGCCTTCATCAATCAACATCCCTACTTGAAACTCCTTTTTTTCCTTTCAAGTTGCCTCCCTGGCTCTTTACCTACCTGGTTGGTTTACTGGTCTTCCAATTCTTTTACTAGCCCTGGTTATTTCTTCCATCCCATAGTTTTAACTCCTAGCTCTCTGTTCCCAATTTTTCCTTAACTAAGGTTCTATATTTTTAGCTACTTTCCAGGTAGCTCCAGCTCAAAATTCAGTACTTAAAATAATTCCTCTCTCATAATATACTAATATCTCTTCACACTGTAATTTCAGCAGTGTCATGATTAAGAATATAAGCCAGATGACCAGGCTGTCATGCAGAGCTATGTAACTTTCAGCAGATTCTATTTAGTCACAGGTTTTTCTCACTAGCTGATCTGGTCCAGTTAGCCATAAATGTAAGCAAAGGGCAGATTCATCCATCCTCTGATTACTTGATAATAGAGATTCCATAACATTTTGACTTCGTTGCAAAATTGCACATTTCTCACATGCCTCAGCTTTTATGAAATTCGTAAGATTCCAAATTGCTTGGCAAAGATTTTCAAGCACCACATTTTTCCTTCCTTGATATAAAAAAGAATATACCTTTTTAGATACATATTCTTTAGACCTTTCAACTCAATTTCTTAGCCTACTTAGTCTAAAAATAATTATTTTTAAAAATTGAGTTTTGGAATAAGAGGACATTGAATAGGGATTCTATCATTTAAAAAGTTTTTTATATACTGTTGTCTGGAGTTTTGAATTGCTTTCCATGTTTTTCTTACATATATACCAAATCATAAATGTATCTGACAATGTGTTAGTTACAATTAACATTTGTTAACCTATAACATGGCCTTTGCTGTATATCACAAAGAACTAGTTAAAACTGTGTAGATGGCACATTTCCTTTGAAATAATTGCTGACTTGATAGTTTTTTTCTTTTCTGAATAATTTTAGTTTGCAAAAGAGTTCATTTGTCCCATTGACCCTACAGGTCTTCATAAAGTAAAATCTATGCAAACATTTTTTCTTAGTTTTTATTTATGTGTGTGTGTGTGTAGCCATGCCAGAGCCTCTGTCACTGCAAATGAACACCAGATACTTGTGCCACTTTCTGAGTCCAGCTTATGTGAGTGGCTGGGGAACTGAACCCGAAGCCGACAGGTTTTATAAGCAAATGCCCTTAACCACTGAGCAATCTTCCCAGCCTTTATGGAATCAATGTTTTCTTAGTGATATATTTTGTTACTCTTCCCTTGCATTTGTAGATGCAGCTAGTAGATATCTGATTACATTTTCTCACCTTTCACTTTTCCCATACCCCAATGTTATGGAGATTATGACAACTGTCTCACTTTTCCATACTTCCTTTTTTTTTAATAAATGACATTCGCTGTGGCTTATTTTGTAAAAAATGAAGAATGAGGCAGAAAATAAATGGTTTGCCTTTTTTTCTACTCTTGCAATTAAGCTGTGCTGCCAACTGGTGGCAGTAATATGCCATGATGTCCTGTCTACCAATCCCATGGTTTGATTGACTAACTCATGATTTTAACCACTACTTTTTTTTTTTTTTTTTTTTTGACATTCAAGAAATCATTTCTGGAAGCTGAGAAGATAGCTCAGTGGTTAAAGGCACTTGCAAAGTCTGCTGGTCTTGGTTCAATTCCCAAGCCACCCATGTCAAACCAAAGATAAAAAGTGACACAAGCATCTAGATTTCATTTGCAGGGGCAAAAGACCCTGTCACATCTATATATGCGTGTGTGTGTGCATATACACACTCATATGCAAATATTTTTTAAAATATTATTTCTTCTAAATATGTCAATTTCTTCCCTGATATTGATAAGAAGAAGGATTCAAGGATTTTAGAATCTGCAATCAGGTCACAATCAAAAACCTTATCCTAGCCAGGCATGATAGTGCCCGTCTTTAATCCCAGAATTTGGAAGGCAGAGGTAGGAGGATCGCCATGAATTCAAGGCCACCCTGGGACTACATAGTAAATTCCAGGTCAGCCTGGGCTAGAGTGAGACCTTACCTCGAAAACACACACACACAAAAAACTATCCTATCCCCTTCTAAAAGAGAGAGAGCCAATACTCAAGATGTCTGAAATGAAGCTGGGTGTGGTGGGTGGCTCATGCCTATAATTCTGGCACTTGGAGAGTTGGAGAGGCAGGAGCATCATCATGAGTTTGAGGCCAGCCAGGTCTCCACACACCCTGTCTTAAAAACAAAACAAAAAAGAAAAGGGGAGAGGAGGAGGGGAATCTTAACAGACAGAGAGCTGGAACCAATGTAGTAAAAGCTAAGGGCTCTTACTTACATATACTCTAGGGTAGAAAGTGGAGTGTCGGGGAAGGAGAATATTAGCAGGCAGACCCAATGTGGTGAGAGCTAAGGATTCTTCCACACACTTTAGGGTGGAAAGTCTAGTTATCAGTATAAGTATTGCTTAGTCAAAGTTTTGGGTATCCTTGGAATGTCCACCTCATTATGAATTTGCAAAGGCCTGGCCTAGTTTGGGAAATTATTCTTAATTGGGTATATATATAAAATATTGTTTCCATCTAGACAAAGAAACTAAAATCTAATTTTATTATCAAAGAAATGTACATATCCCAATGAGAAAAGGAAATAAGTTATAAAAAATCAACAGCACAAAAAAAGCTTATTATAAAAGATAACACTCATTCTAACTCTACCCCAGGCCCAGTCCTGAGCAACCCCTTTTACATGTTTGTGTGTTTTGAGATTATTTGACTATTTCTAAATATACTCATACAGCTTTAGATGATATCTAAAACTCCCTGCTATGAAGGACAAGAATTCAATGGCCCAATGTTTAATAGTTATACTAATTTTAGCTCTTTTGTTGGTGTTCTTTGTAACTTTCAATAAAATGCAAGACCCTGGGGCTGGAGAGATGATTTAGTGCTTAAGCATTTGCCTGTGAAGCTTAAGGACCCTGTTGAAGGCTAGATTCCCCAGGACCCATGTTAGCCAGTTACAAAAGGGGATACATGCATGTGGAGTTTGTTTGCAGTGGCTGGAGGCCCTGGTATGCCCATTCTTTCTCTCTCTCCTTCTTTCCCTTTTCTCTCTCAAATAAATAAATTAAATAAATAAATAAATAATGTTTTTTAAAAATGCAAGACATCCATCACATTTACATAGTACAACATCTTCATTCTTTCTTGTCATCTTCTCTCCTTCCTCATGATTTAAGAAGTCTTTTGTGTTTTGACCATAGGTTGCCTCAGACTTAAATAGTCAACTTTTAGGTAAAGGAATGTTGTGAGATTACACTTTCTTCTCTAGAGTCCAACTTCCAAACTGTGGGGCTGTAATTAAACACAGGGTTGCAAGGGAGGTTTGCAAAAAAAAAAAAAAAAAAAAAAATGGCAACAGTAAGAAGTTTCTGGGTAGTCAAAGGTCAAAAATTAAAAATATTGGCTAAGGAGATGTCTCAGTGGATAAAATGCTTGTCACACGAGCATGAGAACCTGCGTTTGATCCCCAGAACCCTCAAACAATGTGAAAGACGAGGATTGACACCCAAGATTGCCCTCTGATCCCATCACAGACAAGCCATGACACACATATTCCCAAACTCACATATATACACAGAGACCAAAAGCAATCAAAATGAGATGGGTAATGAATCAGAGCTTTCTGTGGCAACACTTAACCATGTTGCATTGTGGGACTTCACTGCCGCCTTTGTTCTGAGGACAAAATGTAGTGCGCTCTGTAACGAGCATGCCGTGACCCCTGTAGCAACAACACATGCTGCCCGAGATGCCTCAGCTCTCCTATGTTACGAACTGCAGTGCTTTTACTGCTCTTACAGAAACACAACCATTTAATTGCAGAAAGCAAAGACATTATTTTCCGACCATCATCCTTCAGCCTGTAAGTATCTACCATATATTTAGAGTATTTTGTGTTAGAATGCTTGCTTTTAAAAATTGCTGTTTAGACAAACCACACGTGGAGGCACATGCCTCTAATCCCAGCACTCAGGAGGCAGAGGTAGGAGGAGGCCATCCTCAGTATACATAGTGAATTCCAGGTCAGCCTGAAATAGAGTGAGACCCTACCTTGAAAAATCAAAAAAATAAAAAAGTTTTTAAAAAAAAGAAAATTGCTGTTTGGGTTGAATTTCAGGGGGAAAAATCATTAAATAGGGTGGGGAGATGGCTCAGCTGTTAAAAGCACTTCCTTGCAAAGCCTGCTGGCCCAGAATTGTTCAGCAGTTAAAGGCATTTTATTGCAAAGCCTGCTGGTCCAAGTCCTATCCCCCAGCACTGAGATATAGAGCTGGATGCAAAGTGTCATATGCTTGGTGATCCCAGGGTCCTTACAACAATGGGAGGCAGAGCCAGGAGAATGCAAAGCACCTGGGCCCAACTTGGAACAACTGTGATGGTTAGCTGTCATTTCTCAGACTTCCTGTGGGAACTGTATAAACACCTTGCCCAGACCTGATTCCTTCCTTTCCCTTTCACACATGCTTCTTAATAAAGTCTACTTCCTCATATCTCAGTCTGCTTTCCCAAAACCCAACATATGACTTGGTACAAGAGTGGGGTCTGAGAAAAGAGCATGAATATAGGCTGCCCATCTGATAATGAGGAGCCCAATCACAAGATTACAATCCAGTTGTTAAAACTTTAATGTGTAATGAACAGGGTATGGTAGCATGATAGAGCACACATTTGAGAAATATGCGGGAAATAGCAACTATAAGGACAGTGCAATTGGACAGCACTATGAATTAAACTGGATTGTATTTTGGAGGTAGACTTTTCAGAGATAAGATAAAAATTAGTTCATGCAGATGGCATCTTCTGTAGTTACCTTCTTGTTGCTGGCAAAAAGCACCCAACCAAAAGCAGCTCATGTCTGTTTTGGCTCACAGTTTTAAGGGGACACTCCATGATGGCAAGGGAAAGATGGCAGAGCAGAAGCTGGATGTCATTTCCTTGACACAGCAAGGAGAAAACAGTAGCAGGAGAGTGAGCTGAAGACTGGTAAGGGGGAGTTGGAAGAGTCGATTCTTTGGTATTCAACAGAATGGATGGCATCATTAGAACAGGCTTTGCATTGGATTCTGCTGTTTGTTTGCAGAACACCCAAGAGAAAACAAATATGCTCTCTTCCCAGCAGTACCTTAGGGTTTCGCCATTGTAAATGGGTCTGATGTGATATGACAAGACCAGAGAAATTGTTGTAAATTTACGTTTTTGAATATGCTTGTTGTTTCAGCTCCTTTTGTAGTTGTTACTTTTTCTATTTAAGTCTGGAAATGATGCCAAATTTTTATATTTCTTTAATCAATGTGTTCTCTTTGGTGATATATATTGCATTACATATTGATGTGTGTATCAACATATACTGATAAGTATTACACCTGCACATACAGACACATAAGAAGGGTGTGAAACCATAGCCTTTGCATCCTCTGTAGCCTCTGAAGTGAGATCCTAGGCAGGACACTAGTATGCTGCCCAGGTCCCCATTCAATGAAGGATTACTCCAATTTCTCAGAATGGGGGGATTAGCTTGTTTGGAGACTGTCCCTGTTGGAGAGAGCCACAGCCCTGCACAGAATGACCTTTTATCCAGTGCTCAGTGCTAGGATCAAAGGCCTGGTCGTCCCAGTCCAATTTGGGATAACATTAGGGGCTATTCCAGTTCCCAAATCTCCGTGAAGTCCCCTGGGTATCCCAATGCAACCTCTCCTGTGCAATTCCATTTCCTTTCCTTCTTTTCCACAACTGTTAATGCCGAGGGCACTCCCTAATAAATATCCTTTGTTAGACTTTGTCCCAGAATCTTCTTTCCAGGGGACATAATCTATAATAGGCATTTATAAAATAATCCTTGCAATCAAAAAATGAAAATAGGCCAGACATTGTGGCTCATGCCTTTAATCCCAGCATTTGGGAGGCTGAGGTAGGAGGATAGCTGTGAGTTCAAGACCAGCCTGAGACTCCATAGTAAATTCCAGGTCAGCTTGGGCTAGAGTGAGACCCAACCTTGAAAAAACAAGAAAAGAACAGAAAATGAATTATTTTCACAGTAGATACTATGTAGTACTTGTTAAAGATACAGGCTTTCCATATTTTGGTATATCTGCATTCATGGACATAAATGTGGGTACACATGTACCATAGTGCCTATATTGAGGTTTGAGGACAACCTCGGGTGTTAGTCTGCACCTTTCAACTTGGTTTCAGTGTAAGTTTCTTATTGTTCACCTCTGCATTTGCCAGGCTAACTGACCTGCAAGCTTCTGAGTGATTCTCTCACCTCAGCTTCCCTTCTCACTTTAGGTTCATTGGGCTTGTAAATACTCACACGATAGCATCCAGCTTTTACTTGGCTTCCGGGGATACGAACTCAGATACTTATATTTGCATAGCAAGAGCTTTATCCACTGAGCCATCTCCCCAGCTCCAAGAGACATTGAACAAAACCATTCATGTATACTAGGAGAAAATTCTAAATATTTATGTTACTGTTAACAAAGGTAGTGATTTTAATTACCCTTTTATAACTTTTTTTATTTTCTGAATTATCCAAAAGTATCACAAAGCTATTTTCATTTTTAAATGATTTTATTTAGTTAGCTTTATGCAGAGAGAGGTAGAAGAGAGACATACAGAGAGAATTGGCATGTTAGAGCCTCCAGATATATGAGCCACTCTGTGCATCTGGCCTTACATGGTGCACTGGGGAATCAAACTCGGGTAACTAGGTTCTGTAGGCAAGCACCTTAGCTGCTGAGCTATCTCTTCAGCCCATTATTTTCATTCTGGAAAATAAAGTGTGCAGCCAGACATGATGGCACATGCCTATAATCATAGCCATCAGGAAGCTGAAGCCGAACGAGAAATTCAAAGCCAGCCTAGACAAAAAAAAAAAAAAAAAAATGTCTGTAGTAGATAGACAATTTCTTACATAGGTAAAATGGTAAATTGGCACCAGAATTCTGGAAAATAATTAAACTACACATAAAGACCTTTGATTATTTGTAATTTTATTTCAAAAAAATTTATCCAGAGGAGGGGCAGGGAAAGGCTAACCAAAACTAGGTACATTGTTAATTTTAAAAAGTCATAGAATTAAAAGGAAGGAAGGAAGAAAAGAACAAAAAAGGAAAGAAAGAAAGAGTGGGGAGATGTCTCTGTAGTTAAAAGGTGCTTGCTTGCTAGTCTGCTAGCCCTGAGTTCAATACCCTAGTACTCATGAAAAGCCAGATTCAAAGTAGCACATACATTTTTAACCCCAACATGCCTATGGCAATGGGAGGCAGGGCCAAGAGAACTTGAAAGCATATGCACATGCGTCATACACATACAGATATATGCACAAAATTTAGTAAAGGGGAGAGCTCAATCCATCTAGCAGCATGTGCATGTGGAGCCTTCAATGGCTCTTTGAGGTTGTCTGAAGCTCACTTGTCCTACTATTAACAGTGAATGTGTAAGTAACATGGCAAATTAGCCACTGAAAAAAAATCCCACTGTCTGATAGTGGAGGAAAGAATATTATCTTATGAACTCACAACATTCATTTACTACCCATGTTTGAATTTTTCTGTTTATATGAGCAGATATTAAAAGATAGATAATTTCAGTGATATCAGGGAATTTTTTGTGAGGATCTAAATAAATGATTAGAATTATGAAATGATTAAAATGAAAATTAAATATATATGCTAAGAAAAATATCCTAACAAAATAATTTAAAATGGGATAAATTAATAAAATTCAATATGTAATTACAGCTTTACTTCTACTAGTCAAAGAAAAAACTAAAGAAACAACACAATGATGCCCACATTATATGTGAATGTTGTCATTCAAAATATTCTTTGAGGGATGGACAGATTGCTCAATGGTTAAAGGTGCTTGTTTGCCAAGCCTGATGGCCCAAGTTCAATTCCCCAGTAACCACATGAAGCCAGATGCACAAAACGGTGCATGTATCTAGAGTTTGTTTGCAGTGACAACAGGCCCTGGTGTGTCCATTCTCATTCTCTCTCTCTCCTTTCAAATAAATAAATAAAATTTAAACAATTCTTTGTTTACAAAAAAACATTTGTTGACATGCAAACAATCACAACATAATAACAGTAAATGGCAGAAATTAATATATAAGATTATATGTGCAGGAGTGGGAAGATGGCTCAGAGAGTGAAGGGCTTGCTATTTAAGCATGAGGACCTGAGCAAGTGTAGAAGTGTGTGTTTGTAATCCTAGTGCTAGGGAGACAGAGACAAGAGGATTCTCTAGGGCTTGTTGACTAGATAGGCTAGCCAATTAGTGAACTATATAGTTTACGTGTGAGATACTATCTCAACAAACAAATGAATAAATAAGATAGATAATGATTGAGAAAGGAAGTTGATGTTGACCTCTGAACACACACACACACACACACTGTTTGATACCAATTTTGACATTATTTTGGAGATTGTTTATCAACATATGTATTTAGTTTTTTTTTAAGTTTTAAAAAATATTTTATTTATTTACTTATTTTGAGAGACAGAGATAGGCAGATAAAGAGAGAGACAGAATGGTCAGGCATGGTGGCAGACGCCTTTGATCTCAGCACTGGGGAGGCAGAGGTAGGAGGATCGCGTGAGTTCAAGGCCACCCAGAGACTACATAGTTAATTCCAGGTCAGCCTGGGCCAGAGTGAAACCTTACCTCGAAAAACAAAAAAACAAAAAATAAAAAAACAGAGAGACAGAATGGGCATGAACAGGGCCTCCAGCTGCTGCAAATGAACTCCAGACTCATGTGCCACCTTGTGCATCTGGCTTAAATGGGTACTGGGAAATCTAACCTGGGTCCTTAGGCTTCAGAAGCAAGCACCTTAAGCACTAAGCTATCTCTCTAGCCCCTAGCTTTTTTTTAGTTTTAAGGTTTTATTTATTGGGCTGGAGAGATGGCTCATCAGTTAAGTGTGCTTTCTGTGCAAGCATAATGGTCATGGAGGGACTGAGAACACCAGGGTGATTCTCCAGATCCCATATAAACTGCTGGGCATGGCCGTGCATACCTGTAACCTCAGTGCTGCAAGGGAGCAGAGACCCTAGACTCTTCAGAGTCCCGTATATGCTCTGGAATCAGTAAAGTGACTCAAGCTCAAAACAAGGCCAGGCTAAAGAATGATGGAGCAGGACACCCTACATTCTGCTCCGGCTACTATAGGTGAGCCCCCCCACCCCGCAGATCAGTGTATGGAACTCCACACCATACAATACACACACGCACACACACACACACACACACACACACACACACACACACAAGAAATTATTTGTTCACTAGTATGTGTGTATGCATATATCTGTGTGTATATATACATACACACACACACACACACACATATATACGCACACATATATATACATATATATGTCACAGAACAGACATGGAAGTCAAAAGGCAACCTTGGGGTGTCAGTTCTTCCCTTCCACCTTCTTTGAGACAGGATCTTCCTTGTTTTGCTGCTGGGAAAGCCAGCCCAGCTGGCTAGTAAGCATCAGGATTCTTCTGGCTCACCCTCCCATTGCCTTAGGCACATTGGGATTACAGTCACATGTGCCACTTAGTGTCTGGCTCCGTGTGGGTGCTAGGGATTGAACTTAGGTCAGCATGTTTGAGGATCAAGCGCCTTTAACTGCTACGGCCATTTCTCTGCCCCGTGTATTTAGTTTCGCATGCATCACATATACATACATATACTCACAGAAAAGAAGTAACTAGTAGAAAGTATTCCAAAATGTTAACGAGTATTCCTGAATAGTATAATTTAAGGTGAATTAAAATTTTTGGCATGCGTGTGTAGCATGCTATGTGACATGATATATATGTAGTACATGCACATGTATGTGCAGATGCATATGCACCATGCACGTGTATGCGGAGGCCAGAGGGAAACACTGGTCGTCCTCTTCCCTGGAACGGAGTTTCTCACTCCACCGGGGCTGCAGTTTTCCCCATCTTGTCAGCCAGCAAGCCCCAGGGATCCTCCAGTCTCTGCTTCCCATAGAACTAGACTTACAGATATGGGTGACCTTTCCCAGCTGTTTACACTGGTGCTGGGGATGGCACTTGGGCAGTCTGGGCCCTCGAGCTTGCACAGCAAGTGCACTTAACTACTGAGTCTGCTCCCCAGCTCCCATTTTTAATTTTTTCTAATAAAAAAATACACAGTCACCTGGGCATAGTGGCGCATGCTTTTAACCCCAGTACTCAGGAGGGAGAGATAGGAAGATTGCAGTGAGTCTAAGGCCACTTTGAGACTACATAGTAAATTCCAGGTCAGCCTGGGCAAGAGTGAGACCCTACCATGAAAAACCAAAATAAAAAAAAAAAAAAGGTGCATAGCCATATTTAAAAAAAATATTTCACAAAAGAACATATGTAAAAGGGGTACCTACGTCTTCTTTGTATTCCAGACCCCTTGGTTCCTCTTCGGAGAATTAAGGTTTTTTAATTTAATTTTGTTATTAAGAACATACTTTGTATGGATACATCAAGTGTTGGTACCATCTTTTCCCTCCTCCCTGCCCCCATTCCGCAGGGGCCCTCCTCTGTGGGGTTGCTGGTATTCTCCTTGGGGTTGTGGGTTATCCGCTGTGGGAGCAGCAGTCAGTTACTGGGGGGAGACAGTGCATTGGGGCATGGCATTCCAACCTGTGGCTCTTACAATCTTTCCTCCTTCTCGTCCACAAAATTCCCTGAGTCTAGGTGGGTGAGTCTTAAGTCTATTTCAGTGATGAGCTCTGTCTTAGGAGCCTCTGGATCTCTGCTTTGGTAAGTGTTGAGTATCCTCAGTGTCTGTCTCCTTCACCCTGGCGCTGCATGTCAGGATCACCATGGAAGCAGCACTCTTGCTCATCTCTTCACTTTCTCAGTGGTTTTGCCTGGGCCTTGACTGAAATGTGAGAGATGGTTTATCTCCTCTGGTCTTGCTGCCTTTCTGCACACACACCTTCTGGAGCAGGGGATCTGGGAGTTGGGATGCAGGGGCCATTCAATCAGGAAGGTGGAGCAAGGGCAAGAATTAATTTTATAAGGTCTGGGGATATAGCCGTGTAGTAGGCACATGCCTACTATGCATAAGGCCCTGTATCACAAAAGAATTATTTTTAAATATTTAATTAATTTATTTATTAGAGAGAGAGAGAGAATTGGTGTGTCAGGACCTCCAGACACTGCAAACAGACTCCAGGTGCATGTGCCACCATGTGCATCTGGCTTACTTGGATACTGGGGAATTGAACCTGGGTCCTTAGGCTTTGCAGGCAAATGCCTTAACTGCTAAGCCATTTCTCCTGCCCAGAATTATTTTTATAGATAAAAAAAAAAAAAAAAAAAAACAGCTCTCAATATGTTGCTTAGGATGGCCTTGAATCCCTTGGGCTCAACTAATCCTTCAACCTCAGCCTCCCCAGTAGCTGGGATTATAGGCATATCCCACCACACCCAACTCTTCCTATTCTTCTACATTTCTTTTTTATTTTTAATTTATTGAAAAGACAGAAAGAGAAAGAGGCAGATCGAGAGAATAGGCACACCAGGGCCTCCAGCTGCTGCAAACAAACTCCAGATGCATGCACCATCTTGTGCATCTGGCTTACATGGGTCGTGGGGAGTTGAACCTGGGCCCTTTGACCTTGCAGGCAAGCACCTTAACTGCTAAGCCATCTCTCCAGCCCTCTTCTATATTTTTTATGTGCAACTCCAGAAATATTTTATGCTCATATTTGCTTAAAGATATATAATCTTGGGAGGGAGAGATGACTCAAGAGTTAAAGATGCTTTCTTGCAAGGCCTGATGGCTGAAGCTCAATTCCCTAGTACTCACCTAACCAGATGCACATGTATCTAGAGTTCACTTGCAGTGGCAAGAGACCCTGGCATGCCCATTATCTCTCTCTCTCTCCTTCTCCCTCTTCCTCTCCTTCTCTCAGACAAATAAATAAATAAATGGGTATATAATCTCAAACTGGGCCTGGTAGCATGGGTCTGTAATCCTAGTTTCTTTTTTTTTTACATGTATATATATATATATATACACACACACACACACACACACACACACACACACACACATATATACATATACATATATATATTTATTTATTTATATATTTATTTGAGAGAGAGAAAGAGGCAGAGAGAGGGAGAGAATGGGCATGCCAGGGCCTCCAGCCAATGCAAATGGCCTCCAGATACATGTGTCCCTATGTGGGTCCTGGAGAGTCAAACTGGGATCCTTTGGCTTTGCAGACAAATGCCTTAACTGCTAAGACATCTCTCCAGCCCTGTAATCCTAGTTTCTTAAAGGTTAAGACAGGAAGGTCACAAGCTCAAGGATTGCCTGGGCTAAAGAGAAGGTTCAAGGACCATCTAAGCAGCTGAGACCCTTTCTCAAGAAACAAATATAAAGCACAAAAAGGACTGGAAAAAGAGACCAGTAGTAGAGTGATTGCCTAACATGTGGAAGGGTCTGGGTCCAATGCCCAGTACCACCAAAACAACAACAGCAAAATATATATAATCTCCTTTTTGCCCCTCCTTTAAAAAACAGGGATACGTGCACCTTACTTTTATTTTTTTCCCAATATCTGACCTTTAATATCTATACATTTACTTTCTGTTTAAGGTTGGATAGTTTTCATTGTAATTATGGGCATTTGTGCTAGTTTTAGTCTTTTTCTTTTTCTTTTTTTTTTTCCCTCCCTGAAGGGGGAGAACAGAGTTTCACTCTGTAGATCAGGTTGTTCTGGAAATCACTATCAGATCAAGTTGGCCTCAGACCAATAGTGAGCCTCCTACTACAGACTCATGAGTGCTGGGATTATAGACCAGAACCACCATGCCTGGCTTATTTTTAGTTTTTTTTTTTTCTTTTTTTACAGTTAAAACATTCTTATTTACTCAGAGCTTTTCACACACATAGATGCACAGTTGGGAGATAAGTGGAATTACTGAGCTGAAACAAAAACACTGGAAGAAGTTGCACTAATAGCTGGTCTTGGTGGTCCATGCTTGTAATCCAGCATTTGGGGAGCGGAGCCAGTAAGATCAGGAGTTCCAGGTCATCCTTGGTTGCACAGAATTCAAAGAGAGAAAAAAAAGGAAGCCAGTGGTGGTGGCACACACCTTTAATGCCAGCACTTGGGAGGCAGAGGTAGGATGATTGCCCTAAATTCAAGGGTACCCTGAGACTACATAGTGAATTCCAGGGCTACAGTAAAACCCTAACTGGGAAAACAAAAACAAACAAACAAACAGAAACAAATGTTAACCAATGCTGCTTGAGTCTCTCTCCCTTTCCTTTACCCCTCTCTCCATATATATGAGTATATATTATATATACTACATATGCATAATGGGATATAAATATATAAACAGAAGATTTCTCAATATATTAGAATTATACATATTTTTAGTTTATTTTTTAATTGACAACTTCTATAATTATAGACAATATCCCATGATAATTCCCTCCCTCCCCCCACTTCCCATTTGAAACTCCACTCTCGATCATATCCACTCCTCCTCTCAATGAGTCTCTCTTTTATTTTCATGTCATGATCCTTTCCTCCTATTATGACGGTTTTGTGTAGGTAGTGTCAAGGACTGTGAGGTCCTGGATACCCAGGCCATTTTGTGTCTGGAGGAGCATGTTGTAGAGTCCTACTCTTCCTTTGGCTCTGACATTCTTTCTGCCACCTCTTCTGCAACGGACCCTGAGCCTTGGAACATGTGAGATATTTCAGTGCTGAGCACTGCCCTGTCATTTCTTCTCAGTACCATGATGCTTTCTGAGTCATCCCAAGTCACTTCCATCTGAAAAGAGAAGCTTCTCTAACCAAAAGTGAGAGTAGCATTAATATATGGGTATGAACATTAAGAGAAGTGCTTACAGGGCAGTTTGGTGATCATAGTATATACATTTAGCCAGACACCAGCAGAGGTTATAACCCTAGTTCTCGTGACTACCCCTGTTGTAAGTTTTCAGTATGAGGGATGTATTCCCTCCCATGGAGCAGGCCACTAATCTAATTAGAGTGATTGATTTCCTCCATAACAGACATGCCAGTATTGTACCCATTGGCTCATTTGGCCTGCCTGGCCAAATTTAAGGCTTGCAATGTCGACTGTTGAGTATCTCCACTGGTAATTTCTCTCTCTCCCATTGAACTGCATACAGCATAGTTTTTATTCAGTTTTCTGTCAGCTGGTCTACATGGAGGAGGTTTTCAGCTCAGCTCCGACAGGATTTCTCAGTGACCTTGCAGCCCAAGTAGGTGGAGTCTTCAGCAATAGAGTTTTACCATCTGTTGTAGTCAGGTTCACATTGCTGGTAGAAATCGCCCAACCAAGAGTAGCTTGTGGGGAAAAAGGTTTATTTTGGCTTACAGGCTTGAGAGGAAGCCCCACAATAGCAGGGGAGAATGATGGCATGAGAAGAGTGTGGACATCACCCCCTGGCCAACATAAGGTAGACAACAGGAACAGTAGAGTATGCCAAATAGTGGCAAGGGGACACTGGCTATAACACCCATAAGCAAACCCCCAACAATGCACTACCTCCAGGAGGCATTAATTCCCAAATCTCCATCAGCTGGGAACCTAGCATTCAGAATACCTAAATTTATGGGGGACACCTGAATCAAACCACCACATTCCACCCCGGCCCCCATAAACTAATATCCATACATGATGTAAAATACAATACATTCAGTCCGACTTTAAAAGTCCCCATAGTTTTTATCAATTCCAATGATGTTCATATATCGCCATAATGCAAGGTCTTTTAACTGAACCATAATACAAAAAAATCCCCACAAAACCCATAATGGCACAGATTAAATATTTACACTGCAAAAGTTGTCATTAGGCATAGCAAAGAAATATTCAACCAATACAAGATTTAAAACAACTAGGGCAAACATTAAACTCTGTAACTTCAAGTCCAACAACTAGCCAGTGACAACTCTCCAAGTCCAATAATTCTAACCAGCAATAAGTCTCTTGCATTCCAATTCTACCCCTCCAGCTAGGCAACTTACAGTCCTAGAAAACTTTATCAGGGCCAGCAGCTTTCTTTAGTAGCCATCTCATGGTCCTGGCATCTCCACTGGGTCTTCATTGCAACACACGGTTCATCCTCATGGTCCCATGGGGTCTCCATGTAGGCAACCTGCAAACCTGCTTCACACTGCCCATGCCATTTCCAAAATACTAGACCATGTTGCAAACTCAATGGACCTCTCTTTCCTGCATTTCTTATATTCCACAATACCAGGTAGGGTGACAATTTGTTAATCCAGCGGGAAATAAAGCAGACTTGGAAGAACAGGACACTCCTTGAGCACTCAGACCCCTTCAAAAGAGTCTACATTCTTCCTGTTGCCCCAGTGCAGGTCAGCTGGCCCAATCTCAAAGGTTGTAATCTCTCAATTGAAGCTAAATGGGCAGCAGTTCACTCAAACATTTCACTTTTTCTGTGCCATATCCCTCTGCTCACACCAGTTCATTTCTATGCAAAGCAACCCTGTACAGCTTCTCAGGACACGGGCATAACAGCAAGCATGTGCATGTGAGGCCCTCAAAAGGCTAGACAGGACCTGGGATGGGGACAAGTGGGGAGAGTCAGAGCTTGAGACTTAGCTCTCCCTGGGTCAGAAACTTCTAAATGCAAACCTAGCCTTCTGGAGTTATGAGGATATACTTGACTAGCCTTCTTCTCTTTTTTTTTTTTTTTTTTTTTTTTTTTAGATAGGGTCTCACTCTAGCTCAGGCTGACCTGGAATTCACTATGTAGTCTCAGGGTGGCTTCGAACTCCTAGCAATCTTCCTACTTCTGCCTTTCTAGTGCTAGGATTAAAGGTGTGTGCCACCACACCTGGCTAGCCTTCTTCTTTTAATCTCTTCATACCTTGGAATATTTTTAAACTTGGTATTTGGGACTCTTATTTTTGTTCTTGTTCTAACCTGATAACTGTTTGGAATGGGCCTGGCTATATTAGTAAGCTTATTTCAAATGCTCTCCTGAAAGCAAATGCAAGTCATTTAAAGGGTTGTAAAAAGGAAAGTGATCTAACTGGATTTACAAAGATCACTATCTGCTACCTGGACAGTGGATTAAAGGTAGATCAGAAAAGGTATGGGAAGAAATCTCTTGATACAGGCCAGGCTGGAATGAGAGGCAATTTAGAATACTAGGTAGTAGAAGGCATATCAGAGTAGAAGGCCTTAAGAGAGAAACTTCGGCACGTATAGTGGCTCCCGCTTGTAATTCCAACACTTGAGAGACTAAGGCAGATTGATATCAAGTTCAAGGTTAGGCTGGGCTACCTAGCCAGACTCCATCTCAAAAATAACACACACACCCACAGATTTGGCAGTAAAATAATAATTGAGTATGAATTATATTGGAGCTTCTAACGGATGTAACTAGTTGGAGAGTAGAAGAGATGAGAAGCACAAAGGAAGGACCAAACTGTGAACTCCCATTTCTTTTCTTTGTTTTAATGTCCTGGCTAGAATCCTGACAGTCATTTCTTTATGTAGTGGTCATATGTTTGACAGTTGCAAATCATGATGTGTCCTTCCCTTTTTTTCCCCCCTTAAATTAAATAACTTGTAGAGGAGGAATTTTTGAGGAAGCACCAGAACCCACTGGTACCAGAACAAGGGCCAACAGCCACAGTCACGGGCAATGGTAATGTAGCTCAGCAATTGAAAATCCATCTCCAAAGGAGAAGAGAAGTTTATGCTGGGGTTGGAAATAGGGTAGTGGGCTCCTCTACTTTGTCCCTTGACGGGAACTGCTTAAGTAAAAGAGTGGCCAGATTCACTGACAGATACTGATGAACTCACTGCTGGTCAAAACCCTCTTATAGGGCTGAAGAGATGGCTTAGTGGTTAAGGCACCTGCCTCCAAAGCCTAAGGACCCATGCCCGACTCTCCAAATCCCATATAAGCCAGATGCACAAAGTGATAGAAGCGCACAAGGTCACACACGCGTACAAGATGGCGCATGCATCTAGAGTGATTGCAGGAGGCCCTGGCGTGCCAGTTCTCTCTCTGTGTCTCTCTTTTGAAAAATTAAAAAAAAAAAAAGCCCTCTTATAGAATAGAGAACTACAGAAAAATTTAGAGAACTACACCAGTGAACTCAGAAGGATTAAAAACAATCCCCTCAAAATAGGCAGATACCCGAGTGTGGTGGCATATCTTTAATCCCAGCACTCAGGAGACAGAGGTAGGAGGATTGCTGTGAATTTAAGGCCAGCCTAGGACTACAGAGTGAATTCCAGGTCAGTCTGGGCTAGAATGAGACCCTACCTCAAACAAACCAAAACAAAACAAGTAGATACTGGTCCCTTGACCCAGATGTTATGGATGCTTACAAAGGAATCAGTGCTAACCACATTGGTTCTCCAGGCTGAACCAGGTGCCAAAATTATGAGCATTGCTCAAGGAGATCAGTGTCACAATCCTATCACTATTTCTCTTCTCACCACCCTGTCTTTATATACTTTAATTACTGTGATACATTAAGAATGTGAGTATTTCAGTGGGAAAGGGGTAGCTAGATCAAGATTTACACAATAAATTTTAAAGAAGAAACTAGATAAGGTTTTTTTTTGGGGGGGAGGGTCAAGGTAGGGTTTCACTGTAGCTCAGGCTGACCTGGAATTCACTCTGTAGTCTCAGGGTGGTCTAGAACTTGTGGTGATCCTCCTACCTCTGCCTCTGGAATCCTGGGATTAAAAATGTGCACCGCCACGCCCAGCTAGATAAAGTTTTTGAAAAACATGTTTTGTTTATTTATTTGCAAGCAGAGAAGGAAACAGAGAGAAAGAGAGAGAGGGAGGGAGAAAATGGACATGCCAGGGTCTTTAGCTATCACAAATGAATTCCAGATGCATGCACCACCTTGTGCATCTGGCTTTACATGAATACTGGGGAATCAAACTCAGTTCATTAGGTTTTGCAGGCCAAGTGCCTTAACCACTGAGCAATTTCTCCAGCCCTAGATAAGGATTTAATATTCCTAAAAGCAATTAATTAGAGCAAGAAGATAGACAGAGGGATCAGACTGTTTTTTGCTACTTAACTGTCAACAAGCAACAGGAACTAATCCACGTGAAATCATGATCCAGTTTTCAGATGGAGAACATAGCTGTGACACCAAGGGCTACGTAATCAGTGAACCATTTCCAAGTTCAATTTCACAATGTCACTTTAAGATAACTCATGTTGTCCTTTTAATCAAAATCTGTAGTTTTGTTCCATAAGAAACAAATTACCTATGACATTGCTCGTGAAATCCAAAAGCTGTCTCAGCCAATTCTAAGAGTGGGCTCCTTGAGCCAGGTGACTTCATGCCTCTTTCAGTGGCCACAGGGAGGACTCTGCCCCCTCTCTACTTTGAAATAGTAACAGGAGGGGAAAGGTGGCTGGACCAAGGGGTGGCATGCCAGCCTGACACCTTTTTGGGTAGTGTGCATTGTCTAGCCCGGTGTTTTTGCAAATGTAGAATATGGAATAACGGCAGGAGTACAAACACGGGGCATTCACTTCCAGTCCTTGAATTACAGACAGCTGTGGTCTGCTGGTAGCTTATAGGTAATACTTTCTGATTCCATCTTAACCAAATTTGACCTTTGTCTGAGAGATTCACATCTAGCTATAATTTTAAAATACTATTTTCTTCACTTTTCACACTGACATCTTACTTACAGAAAAGGTGCTTGGTATTTCACAGGATGGAAGGATCATAGGAACATCTAGCATGCTTCTGAGAATCTCAAAAGGCCTCTCTCTCTCTCTCTTTGTGGGCTAGAATTAAATGATGATTTGAGAACCAGGTGAGTGGCACATGACCGTGGTCCCAGCTACTGGGAAGCCTAAAGCATGAAGTTTCCCTGTGCCCATGAGTTTGAGACCAGCCTGGGCTACCTAACTAAATTCTGTCTCAAAAAAAAAAAAAAAAGGTTTTGATTCAACATCTTTACACTCCAAGATTCAAATTCTCAGAAGAAAGACTTGATCAACTTAACCTGAGTCTTGAACCTATGCCCATAGTCAGGTGGGGTGGCCTATGGTTATCACTCATACCTAGGAAAACTAGAAGGTGAATTAGGGGAAAATAGTCCTTGAGACTCAGAAGACAGAGGCTCTGTTAACTAAAGCAGTTGAGGTATACTGTACAAATAGCAATAGATGTCCACCAAAGCCATTGATAACATGAGAGGATCAATGAATTCCAAGAGATGATGAGGTTCAGAAGATATTTTATAATTTTATAATATTTTACATTGTTGGGCTGGAGCCAATGGAGAATATGCCTTTGATGGCCTTTGTCACCTCACCCTATGGGAGGGCCTGAGCTTTGGGGCTCCAGTGGACATAGGCCCACCTGTGCAAGTGGGAGGCAGTCGCTGTGGTTGAGCACAGCAGGGTCTACCTGGAGGGAGAGTGCATGGAGTACCCCCATACTGGAAAGAGACACTGCCGACTGTAGACTTCCCAGAGTCATGTGTCACCCACCACTAGATCTCTGACTGTGTCTCCTGAGGGTGCTAAGATCTGAGCTTCTGCCCTGAAGATATCACCCTGACATGGCAGCAGGATGGAAGAGGTCAGACCTAGGACATGCATCTTGGGAGGCCAGGCCTTCAGGGGATGGAACCTTCCAGAAATCAGAGGTTATAGTGGTGCCTTTTGGAGAGAAGCAGAGATACATATTCCATGTGGAGCAGCAGAGGTTGCCCCAGCCCCCACACCCTGAGATAGCATCCCCTCTGCCCATGGTGCTGGCCTGAATTCCCTGGAAGCTGTGGTCACTGGAACTGTGGATGCTGTCGTGATTTGGAGGAGGAGAAATGAAGGTGAAAAAAAGAGTAAGTGATGCTCAGACTGCCAAGAAGGACAATGTTCAGAGTTCAGATGCATCCCTCTCAGTTCAGAAAGTACCAGATGGCTGTCTTGTGTGGAACACAAGATTTAGGGACATCTCTCCCCACGTTCCCTACAGGAGAGTTCCCAATGTTCCTCTCTGCAACTGGCACCTGACTATGTCCACGTGTCCGGTCTAGCACAGGCAGCCCTGCACACCGAGGTCCCTCCTCACACTGACCTGCCGTCCCTTCCCCAGTCAGCTCTGCTCTTCCTGGCGGCAGCCTGAACGCTCCTCAATTGACAATGGGCTGCAGGTTCTTCCCTCTTGCAGATGAAGAGGCAGGTATGAATTTATTTCCCACACTCTTGCCATGAGATGTGGTTGACGAGTTAATTAAGCCAAAGCAAGATGACTAAAATGAGAGAGAGCGCGAGCTAATTGTGTATCTCTTCCCAACTCTGAGTTCTGTGATGCGAGTTGAAAGCAGGATTATTTACACCATGGATATTGGCAAATGGTACAGGTCAGCAGTTCTCTCCAACCCTGTCCTTAGGAGCCAGTTGCTGAATATTGACCAGCGTCCCACGGCTATTAATACATTTTGCTGAGGCAGAGGACTCAGTTGCAGGGCAACAGTTGCTGTTTTCACCTGAAAGGAGAGGTAGGGTAGACTGAGGACAGTGATAGAAGCATATCTCTGAGTTTTGTAAGCAATCTTCACTTACCTTTATAAGATCCATAAGGTTTAAAAATTATTATTATTTTTTAGATTTATTGTCACAAAATCTTTTATTAAATTACACTAATATCAGTAGTTATATGTCAGGAATATATAGGATGACAACATAGAAATGTAGAAAATATAAAAACAGACATTATTGGTCATAGTACATAGGAAATAGAAAGTACAGCAATAGATATGTAAGCATTTTCCATAAAAGTGACATTTAAAATCTGCGGGGAAGGATGTGTTAGTCAATGAAACATATGGAACATGAACTTTTTCATTTTAAAAGACTCTCTTGCTGGTATAGTATTGCATGGCTAGAATCCTAGCACTTGGGGGGATTGAGACAGGAGGGTCACAATTTTGAGGAGAGCCTGGACTACATGGCAAGAACCTGTCTTAAAAAATAACAAAAGTCTGGGTGTGGTGGCCCTCAACCATGATTCCAGCCCTCAGTAGGCAAAGACAGGAGGATTCCTGTAAGATCAAGACCAATATGCACTGCAGAGTGAGTTCTAGCCAGTCAGAGCAGCGTAGCGAGACCAGGCCTCAAGCAGGTAGAACAACAAACAGAATCCATTTAACCTGCTCTGAAATAGCCTGTAGACTTATTGCATTCTCCTAGTTAAGATGGCTAGTTGAAACTTTCTTACAGACACTGTCATCCTCAGAGCTTGGGAGTGTGACTCAGTGGGGATCCTTGTGCTCAATTCCCATTGCAGAGAGAAAAAATAAAGGCTCATCTCTTCCGGCTCTCTGACTTCACAGTGTGACCAGTCACCTGCTGCCACACCTTCCCTTATAAGCCAAAGTAAATTCTTCCACCATTGGAAAACCATTACTCAGTGCCTGCTAAAATGAGCAAACAGTAAAATTAGCGAATATGAAAACAAAAAGGCACATGCAACAAATAAAGAAGTATAATCAACTCTAGTGAACTTTCAGAATGAGTGACGGGCCTGAGACACAGCTCAGTTGGTAAAGTTACTAGCCTTGCAAGCATAAGGACCTGAATTCCAGCCCCAGATCCTACATAAACCAGGCTTGGTGTGCAGACTCCCATCCCCAGTGCTGGGGAGGTGGAAACAGGTAGATCCCTGAAACTCTCTGGCCAGCCAGTCTAGCCTAATTAGGCAAGTGCCAAACATAACTTTTAAAAATTTTTTATTTTCATAGATGTATATAATGTATTTTGATCTTATTCCCTAATTACCCTTGCCTATCTACCCCTCCTCTCACTAACACTCTTCTTCATCCTCATTGATACTTATCTTACTTTTATTTATTTATTTATTTAATATATTCTGTTTATTTGAGAGAGAGTAAAAATGGGCACACCAGGGCCTTCAGCCACTACAAACAAACTCCAGACGTATGCGCCACCTTGTGCATCTGGCTTACATGGGTATTAGGGAATCGAACCTGGGTCCTTAGGCTTTGCAGGCAAGCACCTTAACCACTAAGCCCTTTCTCCATCCCACTCATGCTTTTATTTAAGTTTGCATTGCTTGCATGATCATGGGTGGTAGGTTGTTTACTCTGGAATGGGCAGTTTACCAGTGGCCACCCCACTGGCAAATCTGACTCCCCTCTCCCAGCATCCAATCGGCTGCCATTAGCTACTCTGGGAGGTGTGAGGTCTCCTGCATCCTTCCCCCATCAATGATGAGGTATTGACATACTCAGTCTTGTGCAGGAAACCACAGCCACTGTGAGTTCATGAGTGCAATGGCCAGGTTGTATCCAGAAGACAGCACCTCACAGCCCTCTCCCCCCATCCTCCTGCACTCACAATCTTTCCTCCTCTTTTTCTGAGCAGTTCCCTGAGCCTTAGAGAGGGTAGTTTAGATGTCCACAAGCTTTTCAAGGGGACAGAATTGGCATTGTCCCAGAAGATGCAGGACTTGAGTAAGCTTTATGGCTATACTCTCTTTTATCTGTGTTATGTTGGACTTTGATTATAATATGATCAGGTAGTACTCCTGCCATGAGTCCAAGCCTGTAGATAATCGTCAGCCTTTATTTTACCTTTGCTCCTTCCCAAATATTCAGATCTACCATTCAGCTGTTGAATGATTGACCAGGTGACACCCTGGAGGTCAGTAGGATTGGACGGTTTGGGCCCCTACTTCTTGGTTGCTATCTCATCACTCCCATGCAGACCTCCTTCTGCCTCACAGACCTCCTTCTAGAAGGGTTCTTAGGAACCCTTGGTCACTCTGACCCCACTTCTCTATCTTCAACCAGTGATTTCAAGGTAGATAATAAGATCACACCTCAGCAGTTTCCTGGGACCTACTTGGATGCTTGTCCTAGCCAGGCCTATTTTCCAGTCTTTTCCTACCAGTCTGGCTTGCAAATAGTTTTCTGCAGTTACCTTCTCTGGCTGATGATGCCAGCATGAAAGAGCTTAAGCATCTCAACACAGAGTGAGGCTGCCCTTGTGCTCAGAATTCAGCTTGGTCCAAGTCCAGAGCTTTCAATGGTAAAAATCATAATCACTCCTTAAAATCTCTCCTTGTAGCCTGCCCCAGCTCAGAGAATTTCTCAGACTCCTTCTCCTCTGCTTTGCTTTATTTTTTCTTTCTTTTCAAACTTTAAAAAAATATCTTATTTATTTGAGAGAAAGAGGGAGAGAGAGAGAATGGGTGCGTCAGGGCCTCTAGCCACTGCAGATGAACTCCAGATGCATGCATCCCCTCATCCACCTGGCTTACGTCGTCCTGGAGAATCGAACCAGGATCCTTTGGCTTTACAGGCAAATGCCTTAACCACTAAGCCATCTCTCCAGCCCTATTTTTTTCTTTTATTTGAATTCACTTCTGCCTATTATCTTCATCTTTAATTTTTGTTGTTGTTTGTAATAAGGACTCAGGTAGCCCAACCTGGCCTTGAACTTGCTTTGTAACTTAGGTTGGCCTTAGCGTCCTGATCCTATTGCCTCCACCTCCCAAGATCTGGGATTTCAGGTGTGTGCTAAAAACCTGGCTTTTCTGCCTGTCACCTTTTTTTTTCTTTTCAGACTTTTTTTTTTTATTAACAACTTCCATGATTATGAACAATATCCCATGGTAATGCTCTCCCTCCCCCGACTTTCCCCTTTGAAACTCCATTCTCCATCATTTCCTCTCCCCCTCTCAAATAATCTTTCTTTTATTTTGATGTCATGATCTTTTCCTCCTATTATGATGGTCTTGTGTAGGTAGTGTCAGGAACTGTGAGGTCATGGATATCCAGGCCATTTTGTGTCTGGGGGAGCACATTGTAAGGAGTCCTACCCTTCCTTTGGCTCTTACATTCTTTCCGCCACCTCTTCCACAATAGTTCCTGTCATCTTTAATATATATGTTTCACTTCTCTCTCTTCCTACCCACCCCATAATTTTCCTTTAGGTAAACCTAAGTAACCAACATGCTGAATTTTTCTATTTTACAATTGTACCATGGAAATTTCAAATATTTATGTGTTAAGAAATTTTATGTGAGTGTATGTGTTTTATGAACTCATGATCTAGCTTCAGATTTTTCTTATCTATACCTATACTTAACACATGTACCAATAGATGTGCCTTGGAACATATCCGGGAAGTCTGCATTAAACTTTACTTTTCTCGTTCAAGAACAGGGCAGTGGTATGGCCAGCCATTTCCTCAAATTTGCCTCACTCTTTGTGTACCACTGTATTTATTTATTTACTTACTTGAGAGCAACAGACAGAGAGAGAGGGAGAGAATAGGCGCCTGCAAATAAACTCCAGACACATGCACCTCCTTGTGCATCTGGCTTATGTGGGTCCTGGCAAATCCAGCCTCGAACCGGGATCCTTAGGCTTCACCAGCAAGCTCTTAACCGCTAAGCCGTCTCTCCAGTCCGCCTCCTGTACCACTCTTTAGTGAACTCTGCACCTTGGAAATCAGGTAAACTGCCCTCCCATCCCCCATCATCCAGTGAATCAGTAAGTCCACCTGGTCCTGCTTTCTTCCAGCCTCTCCTCCGTTTCCTCTGCCACGACCCTGGCCAGGTCCTACACCACTCCCCTGGACTAGCTTCTTTGCCTTCCTGAAGTCTGACACCTGAAATATGAGACACTTAATTTTTTCTCCATTTCATTTAATTTATTCATCTGTGGGGAGAGAAAGGGGAGGGAAGGGGGAGAGGGAGAGAGTGCACAAATGGGTGTGCCAGGATCTCTTGCCATTGCAAACGAACTCCAGATGCATGTGCCACTTTGTGCCTGGGTACTGGGGACTTGAACTCATGTGGGCAGGCTTTGCAAGCAAGTGCCCTTAACCACCGAGCTGTCTCCCCAGCCCCTGTGACACTTATGGGACAACCAGAATGAGGATTTTGAAGAACATATTAGTTTAGTTTTCTATTGTTATGTAGCAAACTACCCCCTGTTGCAGCTGCCAGAAATCACCTAACCAAGAGCAGCTTGTGGGGGGAAAGAAAGGTTTATTTTGGCTTACAGACTTAAGGGGAAGCTCCATCATGGCAGGGGGAAATGATGGCATGAGCAGAGGGTGGACATCACCCCCTGGCCAGCATCAGGTGGACCATAGCAACAGGAGAGTGTGCCAAACACTGGCATGGGGAAACTGGCTATAATACCCATAACTCACCCCCAATGACACATTGCCTTGAAGAGGCATTAATTCCCAAATCTCCATCAGCTGGGAACCTAGCCCCTAAGTTTATGGGGGACACCTGAATCACACCACCACACCCCCCCTCAAGTGACTTTAAACAGTGTGTATTAATCATCCCACAATGCCGGTGGACTAGGAATTTCGGCATGACTGATATGAGTGCTCTGCCTCAGCCCCTCACAAGACCGCGTCACAAGCACGGCCCGCGGGCTGTGCCTCATCTGAAGGCTCAAATGGGTCAGTGTCTAAACTAATCCAGTGGCTGCTATCCCTCTGCTCAGTGTGGGCTGCTGATCTGAGGGCTCCAGCTGCTTGACAGTTTGCTCAAAGCTGACTTCAGTTCCTTATCATATCTGCCTCTCCTTGGTGTCTGCTTACTTATATCATCAAAACATCAGACCCGGGAGGCAAGAGAGTCAAAAGATCGAGGTCCCAGCGCACAAAAACTCAGTAGAAGACTAGTGGACAGGCGTTAAGTAGCAGAAAGTTCTACAATAAAATATAGCACAAAATAGGATTATTTTGCTCTATGTTTTCTTGTTGGTGGAAATAATTGGCTATTAGTTTATGAAATTTTTTTTTTCTAGGGAGATAAACAAATGTCTGTTCAACCTAGTCAGAACACCAAGGACAGACCAAGACAGGATTTCACTCTCAAGTCCAGCTTGATGAATCAGTGGGTTTTGTTTTTTTTTTTTTTAAAGAAACTATAGATGCATGTGCTGCCTTCTACATCTGACTTACATGGGTCCTGGAGAATTGAACCTGGGTCCTTTGGCTTTGCAGGCAAGTGCCTTAAATGCTAAGCCATCTCTCCAGTCCGAATCAGTGGGTTTTCATAAGGGTTATTTTTAAGATTCTAGACAACTTATGAGTGTCTACACTGTGGAAGAACCGTCTCTCTCCCGACAGCCATTGTCTATATGTATATCCTCAGCAACAGGCAGGGCGTCATGAAGTAATCATAGCTGCTGCAAGTTCGAAAGGGCAAAGGGGGCTGGAGAGACAGCAGTTAAGACACTTGCCTGCAAAGCCAAAGAACCCAGGTTCAATCCCCCAGGACCCACATCAGCCAGATGTACAAGGTAGTGCATGTGTCTGGGAGTATGTTTGCAGGGCTAGAGGCCCTGGCAAGACCATTCTTCCCCCCACCCCGCCCCGTTCTTTCTCCTTTCTCAATAATAAATAAAATAAAGTATTTAAAAAAAAAAAAACGGGCTGGAGAGATGGCTTAGCAGTTAAGCGCTTGCCTGTGAAGCCTAAGGACCCCGGTTTGATTCTCCAGGATCCACATTAGCCAGATGCACAAGGGGGCACATGTGTCTGGAGTTCATTTGCAGTGGCTGGAAGCCCTGGCACGCCCATTCCCTCTCTCTCTATCTGACTCTTTCTCTCTCAAATAAATAAATAAAAATGAACAAACAAATTAAAAAAAAAAAAACTAAAGTCAAGTCTGTGCTGACTTCTGCCTCCCTGGTTCTTGTTGATGTGATTTGTTAAAAACAAACAAACAACAACAACAAATCCAAAAGAGCAATGGCCCATACTTGGGCTGCAAGGCCACTGAGAAATCCTGCTGGAACTGAGCTGATAACCTCTTCCATGTAGACCAGCTGACAGAAAGCTAGAAGAAGCCATTCTACATGCAGTTCAATGGGAGAAAGATACACCACCAGGGAAGATACTCAACAATGGACATTGCAAGCCTTATAATTGGCCAGCCAGGCCAAATGAACCAATGAGTGCAATAGTGGCACATCTGTCATGGTGGAAACCAACTGCCCTCTAATTGGACTGGAGGCCCGCTCCAAGGGAGGGAATACATCCCTGATACTGAAAACTTAAAGCAGGGGTAGTTATGAGCTCTAGGGGTGTAACATCTGCTGATGTCTGGATAAATGTATATACTATGCTTAAACTGCCTAGTAAGCACTTCTCTTAATATTCATACCCTTATATTAATGCTACTCTCACTTTGGATAGAGAATCTTCTCTTTTCAGATGGCAGTGACCTTGGGACAACTCAGAAGGTATCATGGTGCTCAAAGAAGTAACTAGAGTACCAAGTAACTAATGTGGAAGAGGTGGCGGAAAGAATGTAACAGCCAAAGGAAGGGTTGGACTCCTTATAACATGCTCCCTCCAGACAAAAAATTGGCCTCAATATCCATGACCTCATAGTGTCTGACACTACCTACACAAGACCATCATGAGAGGAGGGAAGGATCATGGCATCCAAATAGAGGAGAGACTTATTGAGATGGGGAGTGGATGTGATGGAGAATAGAATTTCAAAGGGGAAAATGGGGGGAGGGAGGGTATTACCATGGGATATTTTTTATAATCATGGAAAATGTTTAATAAAATTGAGAAAAAAATAAATAAAAAAAGAAGAAAAAAACCAGTGGCCATTGTCATGCCCATAGCATACCTTTCCCTATTATGGCTATGTGCATATTGTATTTCCCCAGAATAGCAGAGTTTTCATGTCATTAAAACACAGAAGCATGTCTCTATTTTCTCTGTCTTTGATAACTATTGCTTTTGGTTCATTCAAGGGCCTCTGTTTCCTTGACTATTTCCTACGTGTGGATGTTTATTAGGACTTCTTTTTTAACCCCAAATCTCATTTCTCACACACCACTAGCAATGCAGAAAAAAGTGTAGATCTACTTCATTAGTTCTCATTATTCCCATTGGCTATTTAAAATATCTAGGACTGGGGACATGGCTCAGTGGTTGCAATGCTGACTGACCCAGGTTCAATTCCCTAGTACCCATGTAAAGCTGGATGTACAAAATGGTGCATGCATCTGGAATTCATTTGTAGTGAATGGTAAGAGGCCCTGAAGCTCCTCTTTCTCCCTACCCCCTCTCTGTCTTTCACATAAATAAAAATTAAATAAAAATTTAAAAATAGCTGGATGTGGTGACTTATATCTTTAATCTCAGCACTCAGGAGGCTGAGGTAAGAGGATTGCCATGAGTTTGAGGCCAACCTGAGGCTACAGAGTGTGAGTTCCAAGTCAGCCTGGGCTCAAGTGAGAACTTATCTTGAAAAAGAAACAAAGGAAAACAACATTAAATTATTAGGGCTGGAGAGACATCTTAGTGGTTAAGGTGCTTGCCTGCAAAGCCTTATGACTCAGGTTTAATGCCCAGTACCCATATAAAGCCAGATACACAAAATGGCACATGCATCTAGAGTTCACTTGCAGCAGCTAGAAGCTCTGGTGCACCCATTCTCTCTCTCCTTGAAGATAAGTAATAACCCATTAAAAATGTCTTTCTTGGGCTATTACCTCCAAATTGTGTCATCAGTATTCCTAACTTAATGTGTGTCTCAAACCAGGGTGATAATTTTTCCCTTAGAAATACATACCAGAGAAAATCACTAATAAGAGTTACTGATTAATTTTGAGATAAAGAATTAGGGCTCTGCAGTGAGATAGATTCTTTTCTTTTTTAAAGTTTATTGTATTTTTTATGAGAGAGAGAGAAAATTGGTGTGCCAGAGCCTCTGGCCACTACAGTGGAACTCTAGACATGGGTACCACCTTGTGCACATGTATCACCTTGTGTGTTTGGCTCACGTGGATTCTGGGGAGTCAAGGCTAGGTTCTTAGGCTTCACAGGCAAGTGCCTTAACCGCTAAGCAATCTCTCCAGCCCTGTTAAATATATTTTTGTATATTTTATTTTATTATAAGAAAAAGAGATTTTTCTTTAGTATGTTAATCTTTCTATGCCTTTTTTTGGGGGGGTGGGAGGAGGTTAAGGTCTCACTCTTGCCCAGACTGACCTGGAATTCACTTTGTAGTCTCAGACTGGCCTTGAACTCATGGCAATCCTCCTACCTCTGCCTCCCGAGTGCTGGGACTAAAGGCATGCACCATCACGCCCAGCTTTCTATGCTTTGTTTTTTTTTTTTTTAAACAATGAGCACATATTAAAGAGAAAAATAAGATAAACATAAAAGAGATCCCATTTTTAAACCCAACCAGAACTTCCTCCTGATTTATGCTATTTTATTTCGCATCATAGTCCTCACCCTTGGTCACCCAGATTTTGTCAGGATCTATTCACGTAGTTGAGGCAATGATCAAAGGTATCATTTCCTATTGTGAAAAGAGTGAAATATGAGTCACATGCAAACTAAAAATACTCAGGAGAATGACTCATAACCTAATCTGAAGAGGGCTGTGGACAAGGGAAAAGGGCAGAAATGTTTAAAGTACCTATTGACCTGAAAATTTTATTTATTTATTTGCAAGCAGAAAGAGATAAAAGAGAGAGAGAGAAAATGGGCATGGCAGAGCCTTCAGCTGCTTTATGCATCTGGCTTTATGTGAGTATTAGGGAATCAAACTCCAATTATTAGGCTTTGTAGGCAAATACTTTAACCAGTAAGCCATTCTTCCATTCCTCCCATTGATTTTGGTAATGTTATGACAGAATATACCATTGATCTGAGAGAGAAAGATCATTAAATGAGGAAGGCCATAGGAGAAGCAGATCAGAGGACCCTGAGGTTTGCATCCATTAAAGATATGTGTATTGGGGCTGGAGAGCTGGTATGGTGGTTTGATTCAGGTGTCCTCCGTAAGCTTAGGTATTCTGAATGCTAGATTCCCATCTGATAGAGATTTGGGAATTAATGCCTCCTGGAGGCAGTGTATTGTTGGGGGCGGGCTTATGGGTGTTATAGCCAGTGTCCTCATGCCAGTGATTGGCACACCCTCCTGTTCCTGTTGTCCACCTTATGTAGGCCAGGGGGTGATGTCCACTGTCTGCTCATGCCATCATTTTCCCCTGCCATCGTGAGCTTCCCCTTGAGCCTATAGGCCAAAATAAACCTCTTTTTCTCACAAGCTACTCTTGGTTGGGTGATTTCTACCAGCAAGGTGAACCTGACTGCAACAGATGGCTTAGTGGTTAAGGTGCTTGCTTATAAAGCCAGAGGACCCAGGTTCTATTCCCCAGGACCCATGTAAGCCAGATGCACAAGATGGTGCATGCTTCTGGAGTTAGTTTGCAGCAGCTGGAAGCCCTGGTATTTCCATCTTCTCTGTCTCTTCATTTCCCTCTTTCTCTCTCAAATAAATAAATAAAATGTTTTAAAGATATGTGTATTGGGCTGGAGAGATGGCTTAGTGGTTAAGCGCTTGCCTGTGAAGCCTAAGGACCTGGGTTCGAGGTTCAGTTCCCCAGGTCCCACGTTAGCCAGATGCACAAGGGGGCGCATATGTCTGGAGTTCGCTTGCAGAGGCTGGAAGCCCTGGCACACCCATTCTCTCTCTCTCCCTCTATCTGTCTTTCTGTCTGTGTCTGTCGCTCTCAAATAAATAAATAAATAATTAAAAAAATATGTGTATTAAAGCTTTGGTTCCCAGTTGGTACCAATATTGGTAGGTGCAATGGAACCTTGAGGAGGTGGCTTATTGGAAGCCCTTAGATAATTGGAGGTATATTCTTGAAGGGGATTATGGGACTGTGTTCTCCTCTTCTTGCTTCCTGGCTCATGATATAAGTGGTTTGTTCTGCCTCATGTTCCCACCATCAAGTGCTGCCAAAAGTATGGGGACCACTGAATCATGGACTGGAACCTTCAAAACCATGAAGCATCTGTTTTTTGATATTGTTTCTTTTTTCTCTTTTAAAGTTTTATTTATATATTTTTGGCTGGAGAGATGGCTCAGCAGTTAAGATGCTTGGTTTTAAAGCCTAAGAACCTAAGTTGGATTCCTCAGTGACCACATAAAGCCAGATGCACAAGGTGGTGTATGTGTCTGGAGTTCATTTGAAGTGGCTAGAGACCCTGGAGCACCTATTCTGTCTGCCTTTCTTCCTTTTTCTCAAATGAATAAATAAATAAAGTTTATTTATTTATAGTTCATAATAAATAAATAAAGTTTTTGTTTATTCATTTTTTATATTCATATTTTTAAATTATTTATTTTTATGTATAAACAGTGTGACATTATTTGATACTACAAGAAATGAATTGTCAAGTCATGAAAAGACATGAAAGACTCTTGAGCTGGGTGTGGTGGCGCATGCCTTTAACCCCAGCACTTGGGAGGCAGAGGTAGGAGGATTGCCATGAGTTTGAGGCCACTTTGAGACTACATAATGAGTTCCAGGTCAGCCTGGGTTAGAGTGAGACCCTACCTCGAAAAACCAAAAAAAAAAAAAAAAAGAAAGAAAGAAAGAAAAACAAGAAAAGACATAAAAGAATCTTAAATGAGGAGAGAGGGTAGTGTAAAAATGTTTACTGTGTTTTTAACCATAGGATACGCCAGAAAAGACAAAGTATGGAGTCAGTAAAAAGCATCAGTGGTTGCCAGGGGCTGGGGAAAGAGGAGGTGGTTAGTAGACAGAGCATAGAGGAGTTTTGGGGCAGTTCTTTGTGTGATACTATAATACCAGGTTCGTAGCATATCTCTACTTTCTTTCTTTTTAGGCTGGCCTCAAACTTGTGACCCTTTTGCTTCAGCCTCCAGAATACTAGAATTACAAGCATGAGCCACCATGCTCAGTTTCTTGTACCATCTGTTCAATTTTGCTGTGACCCTAAAACAGCTCTATAGAATCAAATCTAGGGACTGGGAGTGTTGCTTAGTGGCAGAATGCTTGCCTAGCATGTGTAAGGTCCTGGTGTCAATCCGCAGGTCCACAATAAAAGCATACATATATAAATCTATCTTTAAGCATTTACATTTATTTTAGTTCAGTTTAGTTGGTTAGTTTAGTTTAGTTAGCTTCACTTTAGTGTTTTGTTTTGTTTTGAGGCAAGGTCTCACTCTAGCCCAAGCTGACCTATAACTCACTCTATAACTCAGGCTGGCTTAGCACTTACGATGATTCTCTTATCTCAGCCTCCCAAATAGTAGGATTAAAGTCATGAGCCACCACACCTACCATTTTAAGAGGTTCTAAATGGGAATAATGTGTATCTCAGATTATATTCTAAGGGAAGCAGACTAGCGCTCTGAAACATGACCTAAGTTTAGTGTACAGACTGTTTATTGGGAAGTGTTCTTGGGATCAACTCATGCTAAAGGAGGCAGAAGGAAATAAGAGTTGACAGAGAAAGAAAACTCCCTCAAAGTCTTAGAGCAATCACACTGATACAAGCTGTAGAACAACCCTTTAGAGTTTTCTCACTTAGGCTGAGGGACTTAGACTTCCTCTCTTGCATCTTTGGTTATTGCATATAGCCATACTGAAAGGCTGTGACCTTGAGAGAGGCTGATGTCTATAAATGAGGCAATCCCTGAAGAGGCTGATGGCTAAAGAGTATCTACCAACAGTACACCTAGCAGCTGAGACAGCACTCCTGCACTGAAGGGAGACTTGAGTGACATATCATCCTGTCCATGACACTCACAAAGAAGAAATTCACAGAGCCAGCCCGGCTGTCTAAAGGCGGGGAGGTAGCCTTTGGTGTTATATTTAAGAACAGCTGGGCATGGTGGTGCCTACCTGTCACTCCAGCATGTAGTGGGATTGAGAGGTCGAGGCCAGTGTCACTGGCTACATAATGAGATCCTGTCCTCTCCCTCCCACAAAAATAAAAAGAAAGAAAAAACAAAATAGGGTTAGAGAGATGGCTTAGTGGTTAAGGTACTTGCCTGTAAAGCCAAGGGACCCAGGTTTAATTTCCCAGGACACACGTTAGCCAGATGCACAAGGGGGCACACACATCTGGAGTTCATTTGCAATGGCTGGAGGCCCTGGCAATCCTCTTTCTTTCTTTCTTTCTTTCTTTCTTTCTTTCTTTCTTTCTTTCTTTCTCTCTTTCTCTCTTTCTCTTTCTCTCTTTCCCACTCTTACTCAAATAAATAAAAAAAATTTTTAAAAAGAAAAAACAATACATATATGGCTGTTAATCCCAACAAAAATTTTAAGTTCTATTATAGTTTCTAATGCATTGTTGACTAGTCACACAAAAATATTACTAATATTTGGAGAGTTATGTCTGAGAAAAGTATTTTCAAGTGTTGGGATATGGGAAGAAGAGAGGGATATCATTCAAAGGTAGCCAACAGACCAACAGCTTCAAACATTGATGAGACTGCATTTGTACTTTGTAATTTATAAAATATTGATGATTTCTCTTTCACTTTTGGTTCTGAAGACTATGCTTGGCTTTCCAGAAATTCATTCATGGTTAACTCAATGTTCTTGACAGAAACAAAGGTTGGTGAGACATGCTTCATATTCCATAAGGAGATTGCTTTCCACCTCCAGCCTGCTGGCCACTTGGAATGGAAGAAATGCAGTGTCAACAGGAGCTGTGAACGACGACAGCCCAGCCTGAAAACGGAGTCCAGCTGGAGCTCCTGGACTGGACCATGCTCAGTATATGATCAGCAGGTAGCACCGATAGGTCCCCTCACCCCGCATCATGTCAAAATTCTGTTTCAAGTGGAACATATTGTCACTTTGACACTACAAGGAAAACTTTCAGCGGACACAGAACTTGATGCCCTCCAACACTGAAGGGAGCCTCCAGGGACATTCAGATGTATAAAGGCTCTGTAAAGGAGTATGCACAGGAGAGGTACCAGGCAGGGCTTCTTCTCTTTGCAGTGTTTGGGTCTCTCTTACAGTATGGATGGCCTTGAAAAACAAAAACCCTTGGGACTGGGGAGGTGGCTCAGCTGATAAGAGTGCTTGCTGCACAAGCAAGAAGACCTGAGTTTGATTCCCAGTGTCCACACAAAAAAGCCAGGTATAGAGCTCAGCACTAAAGTAGATTTAAAACACTACCCATCAGGCTGGAGAGGTTGCTTAGTGGTTAAGTTGCTTGCCTACAAAGCCAGAGGACCCATGTTCAATTCCCCAGGATTCACGTAAGCCAGATGCACAAGGTGGCACATGTGTCTGGAGTTCACTTGCAGTGGCTAGAGCCTGGCATGCCCCCTCTCTGTCTCTCAAATAAATAAAACATTAAAAACCCACACCCATCATGGTTCAGGGAATTTTGTGGAAGAAAAAGTAAAAACATTGTAAGAGCCACAGGGTAGAAGGGACTATCCAGAGGCATTGCCCCCCACCCAACACACACATAATGACTAACTGCTGCTCTAACAACTCATAACCCACAGCCACATGGTGAATAGCAGCAATCCCACTGAGGAGGGCCCTCAATGACATAGGGAGAGGGGGAGGGAAAAGATGGTATCAGTATGTGATGTGTCCATACAAAATTTAGACTTAATATAAAAGAGCCAGGTATGGCCACACATTTCTATAAACCCAACACTGAGTGGGGCAGAGAGATTCATAGCAGTGCTAGTTTAGACAGTTCCAGGAATCATCAGTGTATCAGTGGACATAATTCTGTATAGAAATGACCTCAAACTCATTCATTATGGCTTATGTATCTAAGAATGAGCTGATCTAGGCTGGCTTTGGCTGGCTGGTTTCCTTCAAGCTGTGAGTTCACCTGTGCCTGACTCCTCACTAAGATCAGGGCTACGCTCCACAGGAGAGAATACATGCCTGGTACTGACAACCTAGTCAAAAGCCAGAGGAGGTCATGAGTCCTAGGGGAGTAACACCTGCTGTTGTCTGGCTAAACGCATATATTATACTCGCCAAACTTCCCCTGTAAGCTCTTAATGTGCATATTCATATATTAATGTCACTCTCACTTTTCGTTAAAGAAGCCTTTCTTTTCAGATGGTGACGACCATTGGGCTGACTCATAAGGCACCATACTGCTGAGAAGATGTGACAGAGGAGTGCTCAGCACTGAGCTATCTCTATCACACCTTCCAAGGCTCAGGGTCCATTGTGGAAGAAGTGGCGTATTTAATGTAAGAGCCGAGCTGAAGGAAGGTAGGACTGCTTATAGTGCTGTCTTCCAGACATGAAATAGCCTGGATATCCATGACCTCACAGAGTCTGGTACTACCTACAGAAGAACCTCATATTAAGAGGAAAAGATGATGACATCAAAATAAAAGAGAGATTGAGAGGAGGAGGGAATATGATAGTGGTAGATTTGTGAAGGGGAAAGTGGGAGAGGGTAGGGAATAATTATGGGTTTATTGTCTAAAGTTATGGAAGTTGTCAATAAAAAAAAGATAAGGGCTAATGGGCTGGAGAGATTGTTCAGTTGTTAATGGTACTTGCTTGCAAAACCTGGCAACCCGGGTTTGATTTCCCAGTACCCATGTAAAGCCAGATTCACAAAGTGGCACATGCATCTGGAGTTTATTTACAAGAAGCCTTGGCACACACATTCTTTCTCTATCCTTTCTCCCCCTTTCTGCTTGCAAATAAGTTAAAAAATCAGGGAATTGGAGTGATTGCTTTAGTGGTTAAGGTGCTTGCCTGCAAAGCCAAAGGACCCAGGTTTGAATTCCTAGGACCCACATAAGCCAGATGCACAAGGTGGTGCATGCAAATGGAGTTTGTTTGCAGTGCCTGGAGGCCCTGGTGCACCCATATTTTCTCTTTGCCATTCTCTTTTTCTCAAATACATAACTAAATATTTTTCTTTCAAAAAATGTTTTAAAGTTTTATTTACTTATTTATTTGAGAGGGTCAGAGAGAGAAAGAGAGAGAGTGGGTGCACCAGGGCCTCCAGCCACTACAAACGATCTCCAGACACGTGTGCCCCTTGTGCATCTGGCTAACATGGGTCCTGGGGAATCGAACCTGGGTCCTTTGGCTTTGCAGGCAAACTCCTTAACCGCTAAACCCTCTCTCTAGCCCTAAATATTTTTCTTTAAAAAAAGATCATGGCAAACCGGGTGTGGTGGCACATGCCTTTAATCCCAGCACTAGTGAGGCAGAGGTAGGAGAATCACTGTGAGTTTGAGGCCACCCTGATACTACATAGTGAATTCCAGATTCCAGGTCAGCCTTAGCCAGAGTGAGACTCTACCTCAAAAAAAAAAAAAAAAAAAAAAAAATCATGGCTGGAAAGATGGCTTAATTAGTAAAGTGCTTATTTTGCAAGCATGAGGAGTTACATTCAATCTCCACAGTTCTCATTAAAAAACAAAACAAACAGGAATGGAGGGATGGCTTAGCAGTTAAGGTGTTTGCCTGCAAAGCCAAAGGACCCAGGTTCGAGACCCAAGAACCCATGTTAGCCAGATGCACAAGGGGGTACACACATCTGGAATCCATTTGCAGTGGCTGGAGACCCTGGCATGCCCATTTTCTCTCTCTCTCTCTCTCTCCCTCTTTCTCTGTCAAACAAATAAATAAACAAACTAACTAAAAATAGTCAGGTATGGTGACACACACCGTTAAACCCAGAACTCAGGAGGATGTCTAAGAGTTAGGAAGGTTGCTGTGAGTTCAAGGTCAGCCTGACACTACAGAGTGAATTCCAGGTCAGCCTGGACAAGAGCAAGACTCCATCTTGAAAAAAAACAAGAACAGTTTTTTGGCATGTGTTTGTAATCCCAGTGGAGATAGGTGTATCCCTGGGGCCCACTGGCCAGACATTCTAGTTTACTTGGCAAACTACAGGCTACTAAGAGACCTTGTCTCAAAAAAAAAAAAAAAAAAAGAACAGATAGAAGATGTACTCATATGAATGCACACGCACAAGCTTCCACACACATAGAAAAGAGAAGGGATCAGATGTGCTCCATAGGTGTTTAGTCTGGGACTGAGGCCGACAGGGCAGTAGCAGCCTTCAGGAGCATCTTCTCCTGGCACGGCAGGAGGCAAGTCCAATGGCACAGAGTGTTTTAAGATTTTGCTTGCATGCTATCTCCTGATATCCTTTTGTACAAAGCAAGTGGTGAGGTGGAGTCCAAAATAAGGATCAGTACTTTCTGGCTCTAACAAGAGTACTTACAGTCGCATGGCAAATAGTGGATTCAGACAGGACTGAGGAATTGGGACTAATAATTGAATCTAGTACAGTGTCAAAATGGGAGGTGTGTCCATTTTGTGGAGTTTGTGGCCACATAGGCAGGATGGGCATTGTGTCTCATACTTCAGACAGGACAGGTAATGAGCAGAAGGCCATGGAAGCTAGCTTCTGTGAAGAGTATGCTGTTGTACAAACCAATGAACAATGCCTAGGGCACCTGGAAGCAGAAAAGGAGGCTGTGTGAGTGGCACAGGACTGAAACTAGAAAGTAAGGTGAGCTGGATGGAATCCCAGAATGTGGGAAGCTGAAACTGGAGGAATGGAAGTTCAAGGCCAGCACTAGGCTACCTAGTGTGACCCTGTCTCAAAACAAATTTGTATTTAGTTTATTTGTGAGACAGAAAGAGGCAGATAGAGAATAGAATGGGTACCAGGTCCTTCAACCATTGCAAATAAACTCTAGAAGCATGGACCACCTTGTGCATTGGCCGTATGTGGTTTCTGGGGAATCAAACTTGAGTCCTTTGGCTTTTCAGGCAAGTGCCTTAACTGCTAAGTCATCTCTTTAGCCACCCCCCACCATTTTTTTTAATTAAGCATGTGGTGTGCCTTTCCAGTTCTCATGAAGTTGCATGACTGTTGGTTTGGGTTTTGTTTTTTCGTGGTACGGTCTCACTCTAGCTCAGGCTGACCTAAATCTCACTCTGTAGTCTTAGGCTGGCCTCAAACTCACAGTGGTTCTCCTACCTCAGTCTCTAGAGAGTTGGGCTTAAAGGCATGTGCCACCACGTGTGGCTCTTGTATTTTTTTTTAAATTTTTATTAACATTTTCCATGATTATAAAAAAAATCCCATGGTAGTTCCCTCCCCCCCCACTTTCCCCTTTGAAATTCCATTTTCCATCATATTACCTCCCCATCTCAATCATTGTACTTACATATACACAATATCAACCTATTAAGCACCCTTCTCCCTTCCTTTCTCTTCCCTTTATATCTCCTTTTTAACTTACTGGCCTCTGCTACAAAGTATTTTCCTTCTCACGCAGAAGCCCAATCATCTGTAGCTAGGATCCACATATGAGAGAGAATATATGGTGCTTGGATTTCTGGGCCTGGGTTACCTCACTTAGTATAATCCTTTCCAGATCCATTCACTTTTCTGCAAATTTCATAACTTCATTTTTCTTTACCACTGAGTAGACCTCCATTGTATAAATGTGCCACATCTTCATTATCCACTCATCACTTGAGGGACATCTAGGCTGGTTCCATTTCCCAGCTATTATAAATTGAGCAGCAATAAACATGGTTGAGCATGTATTTCTAAGGAAATGAGATGATTCCTACAGATATATGCCTAGAAGTGCTATAGCTGGGTCATATGGTAGATCAGTCTTTAGCTGTTCTAGGAACCTCCACACTGATTTCCACAATGGCTGGACCAGATTGCATTCCCACCAGCAGTGTAGAAGGGTTCCTCTTTTTCCACATCCCCGCCAACATTTATGATCATTTGTTTTCATGATGGTGGCCAATCTGACAGGAGTGAGATGGAATCTCAATGTAGTTTTAATCTGCATTTCCCTGATGACTAGTGATGTAGAACATTTTTTTAGATGCTTATATGCCATTCGTATTTCTTCCTTTGAGAACTCTCTATTTAGCTCCGTAGCCCATTTTTTGATTGGCTTGTTTGATCCCTTATTATTTAACTTTTTGAGTTCTTTGTATATCCTAGATATTAATCCTCTATCAGATATATAGCTGGTGAAGATTTTTTCCCATTCTGTAGGTTGCCTCTTTGCTTTTTTCACTGTGTCCTTTGCAGTGCAAAGTCTTTGTAATTTCATGAGGTCCCAGTGATTAATCTGTGGTTCTATTGCCTGAGCAATTGGGGTTGTATTCAGAAAGTCTTTGCCAAGACCAACATGTTGAAGGGTTTCCCCTACTTTTTCCTCTAGCAGTTTCAGAGTTTCATGTCTGATGTTAAGGTCTTTAATCCATTTGGACTTAATTCTTGTGCATGGCAAGAGAGAAGAATCTATTTTCATCCTTCTGCAGATACATATCCAGTTTTCCCAACACCATTTGCTGAAGAGGCTGTCTTTTCTGCAATGAGTATTTTTGGCATTTTTATCGAATATCAGGTGGCTATAGCTACTTGGGCTTACATGTGGGTCCTCTATTCTGTTCCACTGATCTACATGTCTGTTTTTGTGCCAGTACCATGCTGTTTTTGTTATTATGGCTCTGTAGTATAGGTTAAAATCAGGTATGGTGATACCACCAGCCTCTTTTTTGTTGCTCAGTATTATTTTAGATATTCGAGGTTTTTTGTGATTCCAAATGAATTTTTGGATTGTTTTTTCTATTTCCACGAAGAAAGCCTTTAGAATTTTGATAGGGATTGCATTAAATGTGTAGATGCTTTAGGTAAGATTGCCATTTTCACAATATTGATTCTTCCAATCCAGGAACAAGGGATGTTTCTCCACTTTCTAGTGTCTTCTGCAATTTCTCGCATGAGTGTTTTAAAGTTCTCATTGTAGAGATTCTTTACTTCCTTGGTTAGGTTTATTCCAAGGTACTTTATTTTTTATTTTGATGCAACTGTGAACGGGAGTGATTCTCTGATTTCATCCTCTGTGTGTTTGTTGTTAGCATATATGAAGGCTACTGATTTCTGTGTATTTATTTTGTATCCTGCTACATGGCTGTAGGTTTTTATCAGCTCTAACAGCTTGCTAGTAGAGTCTTTAGGGTCCTTTATGTATAGAATCATGTCATCTGCAAATAATGATAACTTGATTTTTTTCTTTCCAATTTGTTCCCCTTTTATGTGTGTCTCTTGCCTTATTGCTATGGCTAAGACTTCCAAAACTATATTAAATAAAAGTAGGGACAGTGGACACCCTTGTCTTGTTCCTGATTTTAGTGGAAAAGCTTCCAGTTTTTCCCCATTTATTAATATGTTGGCTGTAGGCTTGTCATAAATAGCCTTTATTATATTGAGATATGTTCCTTCTATTCCCAGTCTCTGTAGGACTTTTATCATGAAGGGATGTTGGATTTTGTCAAATGCTTTCTCTGCATCTAATGAGATGATCATGTGATTTTTGTCCTTCAACCCGTTTATATAATGTATTACATTTATAGATTTGTGTATATTGAACCATCCCTGCATCTCTGGGATAAAGCCTACTTGGTCAGGGTGAATGATCTTTTTGATATACTCTTGTATTCTGTTTGCCAATATTTTGTTGAGAATTTTTGCATCCATGTTAATGAGGGAGATTGCTCTGTAATTTTTCTTTTTTTGTTCTATCTTTGCCTGGTTTTGGTATCAGGGTGATGCTGGCCTCATAGAAGGAATTTGGTAGAATTCCTTCTTTTTCTATTTCCTGGAAAAGCTTAAGTAGCAATGGTGTTAGCTCTTCCTTAAAGATCTGGAAAAATTCAGCAGTGAATCCATCCGGGCCTGGGCTTTTTTTAGTTGGGAGATTATTGATAACTGTTCGGATCTCCATGTTTGTTATAGGTCTATTTAAGTGATTAATCTCATTTTGATTTAATTTAGGTAGGTCATATAAATCAAGGAACTCATCCATTTCTGTCATATTTTCATACTTTGTGGAGTGTATGCTTTTATAGTATGTCCCTATGACTTTTTGAATTTCTCTGGAATCTGTTGTGATGTTACCTTTTTCATCTCTGATTTTATTAATTTGTGTCTCTTCTCTCTTTCTTTTGGTCAGATTTGCTAAGGGTTTATCAATCTTGTTTATCCTTTCAAAGAACCAACTCTTTGTTTGATTAATTCTTTGGATTTTTTTTTGTTTCTATTTCATTAATTTCTGCCCTAATCTTTATTATTTCTTCCCATCTACTGATTTTTGATTTGCCTTGTTCTTCTTTTTCCAAGGCTTTAAGGTAAAACATTAGGTCATTTTGATATGTTGTGTTCTCATTATTGTTTGACTCTATAAAGTTTTTGATTTCCTTCTTGATTTCTTCATTGACCCATTCATCATTTAGTAGTGTATTGTTTAGTTTCCATGATTTTGTGTATGCTGTATAGCCTTTCTTGCTACTGATTTGTAGTTTAATTCCATTGTGGTCAGATAGAATGCATGGAATTATTTCAATTTTCCTGAATTTGTTAAGATTTGCTTTGTGTCCTAATATATGGTCTATTTTAGAGAATGTTCCATGTGCTGCTGAAAAGAATGTATATTCTGCAGCATTTGGATGAAATGTCCTATATATATCTGTTAGGTCCATTCCTTCTATGACCTCATTTAGTCCAGATGCCTCTCTGTTTATTTTTTCTCGGGATGACCTGTCAATTGATGAGAGTGGGGTGTTAAAGTCACCCACCACCACTGTGTTTGGTGTTATCTGTGACCTTAATTCTAATAGTGTTTGTTTGATGAATTTGGGAGCCCCCATGTTAGGTGCATATATGTTTAGGATTGTAATGTCCTCCTGTTGGAGTATGCCCTTAATCAATATAAAGTGACCTTCCTTATCTTTCTTGACCAACGTTGGACTGAAGTCTACCTTGTCAGATATTAGGATAGCAACCCCTGCTTATTTTCTAGGCTCATTTGCTTGAAACACCATTTTCCAACCTTTCACCCTAAGATAATGTCTATCCTTTGTAGAAAGGTAAGTTTCTTGGAGACAACAAATTGTAGGATCCTGCTTTTTAACCCAGTCTGCGAACCTATGTCTTTTGGTTGGGGCATTGAGGCCGTTGATATTAAGAGATATTATTGAAAGGTGTGTATTTATGTTTGCCTTTTTTTTGTGTGTGTGGTTCCAGTTCTACCTTTGCTTTCTTGTGTTAACTAGTATTTGAGTATTGCTTGTTTTGTCCAGGTTCCTTATATGTGTGCTTTTCCTTTTCTTCAGCATGGAGGGTCCTATCAAGTATTGTCTGTAGAGCTGTTTTTGTCATGGAATGTCCTTATTTCTCCGTCTATTTGAATGGATAGCTTTGCAGGATAAAGTAATCTTGGTTGACAGTTGTTATATTTCAGAACTTGGAACACATCACTCCAAGCCCTTCTGGCTTTTAAAGTTTGTGTTGAATAATCTGCTGTAATCCTGATGGGTTTGCCTTTGTAGGTAACTTGATTTTTCTCTCTAACTGCTTTCAATATTTTTTCTTTGGTGTGTGTGTTTGGAAGTTTGATTATAATATGGTGAGGAGAGGTTCTTTCCAGGTTTTATCTGGCTGGGGTTCTAAAGTATTCCTGTATCTGCATTGGCACCTCTTTCCCAATTTGGGGGAAGTTTTCTTCTATGATTTTGTTGAAGACGTCTACTATGCCTTTGGAATGAAATTCTTCTCCTTCTACTATGCCCTGAATTCTTATATTTGATCTTTTCATAGTGTCCCGAATATCTTGAAATTCCCACTCATACTTTTCTATAAGTTTGTCTTTTTCTTTGTTGGACTGTATTAGATCTGCCACCTGGTCTTCTAGCTTAGATATCCTGTCCTCTCCTTCATCCATTCTACTGGTGAGATTTTCTACAGAGTTTTTTATTTCATTAACTGTGTTCTTCATTGTTAGTAATTCTGACTGGTTTTTCTTTATTATTTCTATTTCCTTATTTATGTCTTGTATTGCCTTCTTTATTTCATTAAATTGGTGTCCTGCATCTTCTTTGATTTCCTCTTTGATTCCTTTGATTTCCTCTTTAATTTCCTCTTTGATTTCTTCCTTGATTCCTTTGATTTGTTCTTTGACTTCTTTGAACATGTTTACAATCATTCTTTTGAAATCTTTCTCAAGCATTTCCTCTAAGTTGTTCTCACTGGAGGTCATTTCTGATGCATTAATACTTTTAGGTGGATTTATATCGTCTTGCTTTTTAGTGTTTCTTGTGTTATAATGCATATATTTTTGCATTTGGGATTAATTTCATGCTTGGATTATCTAGCTAGCTGGGTATTCTTAGCTGTATCAATTGATTTGATGTTATAATCTTCAAGGTAGGAGTTTAAGGTGTTAGGTGTGGCTCTTAAGACTAGGGGTTGAATTTCCCTGCTATGGGAGTATTCAAGTATGCTGAGTGGAATAAAATACAGGTAGATTCTGAAATTTAACTAAACACTGTACACATTCAATAAAAAACAGCACCAAGTATTTGTGTAAGAGTAATTATTATAACAACCAGATCCTCTGTCAACAAAGAATTTAAGATTTCTGGTCTGTTGAGGGATCCAAGTCAGCTTGTGACCAAGTGAGACCCTTCCCTGGTGCAATCAATTCCAGTTACCTTTTTGGATGATTTTGGTCTCAGTCAAGTTGCTGGCTGAGTCGTTGGGCTGCTGTTCTGGAACTGTGCACTGGCTTTTCCTGCGGGGCAAACTGAGGCTGGCAACTGTGGCCCTGCAGATCGGCACCCCCGCTGCTGGAACTTCCACTGCTGCTCCTGAAGCTGCTGCTGCTGGATCTGTCACCACTGCTGCTAAAGCTGCCGTTGCTGGGTCTGTCACCTCTGCTGGGCCCACTGCTGCTGCTGCTGGATCTGCGACTGCTGCCTCTGAAGCTGCTGCTGCTGGATCTGCCGCTGCTGGGGCCGCTGCTGCTGGTGCTGGAGCTGCTGCTGTTGCTGTCAGACTCTGCTTCTGCTTGGGTCCCGCTGTCAGCTCAAGTTGGTGTGGCCAGGTCCCGGGACAGATGCTCTGTTCGCTGGAGCTGGGCACAGGTAGTGGGGGAGGGGAGGGAGCCACAGCTGTTCTAGTTCTCTCGCTGTTCCACCTGTTCTTCTACCTCGTGGTCTGCTCCTCCCTTGCTCACTGCCACTCTCCCTTCACACTTCTTGAGTTGCAGAGAGCTCCGGTGTGAGTGGAAGCTCCCCTCACCTGGATTTTCCTGCCTGCTGGTGGCTTTCTGGTGCACTGCCATCGCCGTGGTCGGTGGACCTGCCAGGGCCACTTTTGCCAGCCCGTGCGGTCTCTGGATCTCTTCTACTTCTCCACTGCTGTTTCAATTTCCTATACACCTTACTTTTTAGTAAAAGTGTGTATTTTGCTGAGTTTTTTTTTTTTGGTCTTTTTCCCCCCTAGGCTGCTTTGGCATGGTACCTAAGCTGCCATCTTAACCGGAAGTCCTCGGCTCTTGTATTTTCATCATTAACCTTTTTCCTCTGTGAAGACCAGCATCTCCTGCCTTCCCTGGGGGCCTTTCCAGCATTCTTTCACCTCTCTGATGGTTGTGGAGTTCACTTGTGTCTATGCTGACTTGGGCTTATGTATTTAAATGCCAACCAGACACCATTAATAAGCTTCTTGGTTCAGACACTCCGGGGAACTTGGTTGCTTTTAGATTGGTTTCTGATCAACTATGATTGTGGGAGGTGGGATCATGTGGTACATAAAGGGCAGCAGTAGCTTTGCAAGGGGGTCAGAATCACCAGGAAGGAAATGAAAAAGAATATATCTGTTTCTCAATCCCAGGAGATCTAGAAAAAAAGGGAGAATGTGTCACATAGCAATATTCTATGTAATCAATTTATCCAAGACATTTATACAAGATCTTACTGCCACAGGCACAATACCTTTTCTTAAGTTTTGGCTGCTATTTGTCTGATCTCCCAGCAGCTTGCAGGAGTGCTGAAGCCTTGGCTGTCATTTTAAACAGCAGTGCCCATGGGAGTCATCAGCTTTCACACTCTGCCTGATTAGATACCACCAGTGGCCAAGGCCACTTGCCTATTTGTACAGCTGGTTCTGGGATTCAAACTATGTCTGTGGGACTCTTCTTCTGTCCATTATTCTTACCTCCTCAGTCAGCAATTCCCAGTATGAATTCAAGCAGCTTCAGGCTGACATCCTGCTGGGCTCACAAGCCTACACAAGGAAAGGTTAGTTTTCCATTGGTTCTCATAAAAGTTCTAGCTTTGAATCTGTCTAAAATTGGCACAGTTGGAATAGATGCTACTAGTTTCTTTGGTGCTCCACTCCAATCCTCTATCAGTTAGTCCATCCCTTCCTTTCCTCACCTCTCCTCCACCACCCACAGCAGTTTCATGCTGTGGCTAGCAACTTAACCTTGTGACATTCGCTTATGAACAGTAGCCTTTGGTGGATGAGAACTTCTGAGCCTAGAGGTCCTTCCGGGCTTATGACTGACAAAGAAAGAGTTACAGAGGCAGCCTTCTGGCCTCAAGGCAAAAGCAACTCTGAAGTATGATGGATATTCTACAGTGTATTAATTACCTTTGCACCACTGCAACAGAATGCCTAACAGAAAGAACTTAAGGAAGAAAGATTTGTTTTGGCCAATGGCTGTCAGAGAGTTTCAGCACGGCAGGCATAGCAGAGCACCTCTGTTCCCAGTGGCTGGATTGTGTGGTGGAGACTATTCACATCACAGTGTACCCATAAGTATACCTGTGGTGGCTTGATTCAGGTGTTACCCACAAACTAGGGTGTTCTGAATGCTAGGTTCCCAGGTGATGGAGATTAGGGAATTAACACCTCCTGGAGGGAGTGTATTGTTGGGGGCAGGCTTATGGGTGTTGTAGCCAGTTTCCCCTTGCCAGTGTTTGGCACACTCTCCTGTTCCTGTTGTCTACCTTATGTGGGCCAGGGGGTGATGTCCACCGTCTGCTCATGCCATCATTTTCCCTGCCATCATGGTGCTTCTCTTTGAGCCTATAAGCCAAAATAAACTTCTTTTCTCCCACAAGCTGCTTTTGGTTGGGCAATTTCTACCAGCAGTGTGAGCCTGACTGCAACAATACCAAAGTTCAGGAAGTGGGCCAGACATGATTTTTACTCTGTAGCCCAGGCTGATCCTAAAGTCATGGTGATCCTCCTATTTTCAGCCTCTCAAGGGCTGGGATTATAAGAATGAATTATCATACCCAGCTCAGGTATATCTTTCTAGTCCTATCTCTAATGACCCACTTCTTGCCTGGATCTACCTCTTAAAGGTTACTTAGCCTTTCAATATAGCCATAGCAACTCAAGAACAAGAATTCAAAATAGGAGCCTAGATGCTGGGGTAATGGCTCAGTCTGTAAAGCATGTGTCAAGCAGGAGTTTGGGCCCCCATTACCCATATGAGTGAGTGTGATGGTCCACCTGTAATCACAGTACTCAGGAGATGGGCATGGGGGGGTCCAGAGGGTTAGCTGGTTAGCTTGTGAGTTCAAGTGGGTCCATGTCTCAGTAAATAAAGTAGAGACTGATTGAAGAACTCATCTGACATCAACCTCTGGCCTCCGCATGTACCCTCCACACATATAAACATATATACACATGTGTATGCATACCACACATGTTCCAATAAACAAACACACAACTCATGACCTCATAAGGGACCTTTCAGATTCAAAGCATAACATAGTGTCAAGCTACCATCCTCCACATACAAGTCCAGGCCAAGCCAACTTTTTTTTTTTAAGGTAGGGTCTCACTCTAGCTCAGGCTGACCTGGAATTCACTGTGTAGTCTCAGGGTGGCCTTGAATTCATGGTGATCCTCCTACCTCTGCCTCCCAAGTGCTGGAATTAAAGGCTCAGGCCAACATTTGTTTTTAAGTGTTCCATTTATTTATTTATTTGAGAGAAGGAGAGAGAAGCAGAGAGTCAGAATGGGCACACCAAGGCCTCTAACCACTGTAAACGAACTTCAAATGCACGTACCACCTTGTGCATCTGGCTTATGTGGGTATTAGGGATTTGAACCTTGATCCTTTGGCTTTGCCAGCAAGTGCCTTAACCGCTAAGCCATTTCTTCAGCCCCAGGTCAACATTTTTAATTGACATTATGCCTTTGTTTGGTTCCTTCTCCTTCTCGGTCTTGCTCCCTCATAGGTTTGTCTTAATAGCACTCCTTGTTTTCTTATAGTTGAATCCATGCCTCAGGGTCTCCTTTTAATAATCCCCATCCCAGACACAGGCTTATTTCTGAATCAGTTACCAGATGGAAGCTTACGTTATGCTAAGGGCCAGAAGCCACCACCTCAGCTCCCAGGCTCCAGTTCTGAATACTTGTTCTTGGGCTGATGGGGCTGTATTGGAAAGTTAAGGAAGCTTTAATTGGAAGAGCCTAGCTGGTGGAAGTAGATGGGACCAGGGAGGGGACTTTCAAGGTTGCACTTAGACCATTTCCTGGACTAGGCATGTTTCTCATTCTCCTGTGATATGAACAGCCTCCACACACTCCTGCCACCATGAACAGAGGGGCTCTGCGATGCCTTCCATGCTGTGGTGGCCTGAACCTCTGACAGCCATCAGAAATGACCACCTACACCACAGAAAACTCATCGAGGACTTTGCTTTGCTCACAGCTATAACCCCAATGTCAAAAATAGCAGAGCTGGGGCTGGAGAGATAGCTCAGTGATTAACGGTGTTTACTTACAAGTCCTGATGGCCCAGAATTGAGTCCCCAGAGTCCATGTAAAGCCAGACCCACGGGGTGGTACATGTGTTTGGACTTCATTTTCAGTGGCAGGAGGCACTGGCATGCCCATATTCTCTCTCTCTCTCTCTCCCCCTCTCACTCACTCCTCTATCAAATAACTAAATGTTAAAAAAAAATAATAATAATGGGCTGGAGAGATGGCTTAGTGGTTAAGGGCTTGCCTGTGAAGCCGAAGGACCCCAGTTCGAGCCTTGATTCTCCAGGACCCATGTTAGCCAGATGCACAAGGGGGCACACGCGTCTGGAGTTCGTTTGCAGTGGCTGGAAGCCTTGGCGTGCCCATTCTCTCCCTCTCTCTCTGTCTCTCTCTCTCTAACTGCCTCTTGCTCTCTCTGTCACTCTCAAATAAATAAATAAATAAAAATGAACCAAAAAAAATTTTTTAATAAATAATTAAATTAAGCTGGGCATGGTGGCACATGCCTTTAATCCCAGCACTTGGGAGGCAGAGGTAAGGAGGATCACCATGAGTTCAAGGCCAGCCTGAGACTACATAGTGAATTCCAGGTCAGCCTGGACTAGAGTGAGACCTCAAAAAGCCAAAAAAAAAAAAGTAGAGTAGGGACTGAAGAGATGGCTTAGTGGTTAAGTTGCTCGTCTGTGAAGCTTAAGGACCCAGGTTCTCAGGACCCACGTAAGCCAGATGCACAAGGTGGTGAATGCATCTGGAGTTTGTTTGCAGTGGCTGGAGGCCTTAGCGTACCCATTCTCTCTCTAGCTGCCTCTTCCCCTATCTCTTTCAAATAAATAAATAGCAGAGTAAACATTTAATATATGAATTATTTAAATTAAGGAAAGAATGCGTTGAATATGTATATGTGTGTTTATTTTCTAAGAAAATTGGTGGTGGTGGTGTGTATGTCTATTGCTAGAAGAAAGGGATAAGTATGAAGTGCAATGATGAACAAACAAGCAGAATTGGACTTGAAAATCAAAACCTTTTTCTCACTGCCAAAAGCCACGTTTCTGCCAATGACCAGATGCATCAAGTGTTTTGTGACCTCTAAGCAGTTCCTTCACTTTACAATTTAAAAACAAATTCTAGAAAATGTGTTTGTTGCTTATTTGCCATCTGGTGAGAAATTGGATTACTTTAGATAATGAGACTCTGCTTTTCTCTTTAATACAGAAGTTGCAGAGAGCAGTAGCTAAAATCCTGGAAACAGGTTTCTTGCTGAGTCATTCACCCTTGCTCAAGACAAGCTTTCACTTTGCATTGAATTTTAATGTGATGTTTCTTCATGTTCCCCACCCCCTCCCCTGTGCTCAGCTCGTCAGTAATTTCTCTTTGGCAGGAGTGACATTGCCTGCCTAGAATGGTCAGGCAAACTCTGCTGAGACACTTCCAGGGATCCCCGCACCTTTTCCCGTGTAAAGCCCATTCCTAATCTTTCCCCTGAGGGCACCTGAGCGAAGAAACTCTGCATCTGGAAGAATAGTCAGTTGGTTTCTTCCAGTTTTAGTCACTGTGCTGAGCCTGCTGGTACAACTGCAACCCAAACTAAAGAAAATGTTAGTCATTTTATAAAGCATTACCAGAGGGGGATGAGGATGTGATAGAATGCTTATCTAGCATGCGCGAAGCCAGGGTTCAATCCCCAGCACTATATAAAGTCTAATGTGGTGGTCCATGCCTAGAATCTCACCACTGGGGTTAATGAAGGAAGGAGGACCAGGTGCTGAAGATAATCCTTCTTGGCTTCACAGAAGCCAAGGCTACCAAAAAAAAAAAAAAAAAAAAAAAAGCAGCACACCATTTCCCAAAATAATGAAAACGATGCAAGTCACTTAATAATCATATTCCAGAGAGCTATTTGTTTACAAAATCATCCTGGCTTAGATGGGAGGCCGTTTTGGTAGGATAAAATGGGTTAATAAAGAAAATTGTCAGATGTGCCCTTTGGAGTGAAACTGCCAGCTGCCTCCTGAGTGTCTTGCTTCCCTGTGCTCAATGAGCTGGGACCTTCCCTGCGGAGACCAGAGCAAAGCTCTCAGAACTGCTGTCCTCAGCATCTCACCTGAGCAGGCTCCATAGCTGTCACCAGCTGGCAGGTTGCAGGAATCTGGGTCAGAATATGTACCCTTCCTAACCAGGCATTGCAGCCACAGAAAAATGACACATGATGGGTAGGATTTGGTCCATAAATACAAAACTTAACCTGATATGAATCAGCCAACCAACCACTATTGGAAGGACCAAGTTATGGGTTTCATGAGCTCTGGGTAAGTTTGAATGAGTAGCCCCCTTTAAAATATAAATATAAATATAAATATAAATATAAATATAAATATAAATAAATAAATAAATAAATAAATATATATATATATATATATATATATATATATATATATATTTGGGCTGGAGGGATGGCTTAGCAGTTAAGGCACTTGGCTGCAAAGCCAAAGGACCCAGGTTCAATTCCCCAGGACCTACTTGAGTCAGAAGCACAAGGTGGTGCATGTGTCTGGAGTTTATTTGCAATGGCTGGAGGCCCTGGTGTGCCCATTCTCTCTCTATCTGCCTCTTTCTTGCTCCCTCTCAAATAACTCAATAAACAAAGTTATATTTAAGGCTAAGCTCATAGAAAGATGAAAACAATCTAGGCTAAACTCATTTCTTTTGAGGGGAGGGGAGGGTGTAATATGTGGGTGGCTATGAGTGTGATGTACGTGAGAGCTGACACACGCGTGCCACAGTCCATGTGTGGAGGTCAGAGGACACATTCTGGCGGTGTTCTTCACTGTCCATCTGTTTGAGGTAGGGTCTCTTGTTTCATTGGTCCCCACTACATTTCCCAGCCTAGCTGGGCCGTGAGCTTCCTCAATCCTCCCATCTTATCTTAGGCCTGCTTGGATTACAGATGCTAGTAATACTGTCTCTGACTTTGTACATGGTGCTGGGGATCTGAACTCAGGTACTTGTGCTTGTGGGGCAAGTGTTTTATCCACTGAGCCATCTCCTAGCCCCCTAAGTTGTTTTCACTGTGTTAAATATACATAAAACTACTGTTTTAGACATGTATACATATATTCAGTGCTGTTAAGTACACCATAATATATATATTATATTATATACATTATATATATATTATATATATATGTACATAGATAGATAGATAGATAGATATTCTTACAGTTTCTCTCTGATTTTGAAAGAAATTAAAACATTTCTGTGGGCCCTTAAAAGTATTGCAGCATGTTGCTACAGAGATGGCTTAGTAGTTAAGGTGCTTGCCTACAAAGCTAAAGGACCCAGGTTCAATTCCCCAGGACCCACGCAAGCCAGATGCACAAGGTGATACATGTGTCTGGAGTTTGTTTGCAGCAGCTGGAGGCCCTGGTGCAACCATTCTCTCTCTCTCTCTCTCTCTCTCTCTCATAACTAAGTTAAAAAAAAATTTTTTTTTAAGAATAGTACTATAGCATGTAGAAACTGCCCTTGCTGTGCCTGCTAGGTAAATTGGCTTTATTAGTTGGCAAAAAAGAAAAAAAAGGACCAGAAAAAGTAAAACTTAAATGTACTCAAACTCATTTTACACTTTGCACACACAAAATAACAATCTTATCTTTCCTTTCTGCAGGAGATATGAATCCTGAAAAATGCCTCTGGCTGAACAGCACACGGAACTCAGCAGACTGAGATCCAGCCCTGGCTTTGCCAATTACTAGCAGCGCAGCACTTCCCGCAGGAAGTGGGGTTCAGTCAGGTCCAGCCTGGGAGCCAAGGAGGGAGAGGATCAGGGCAGGTTCAACACTAACTCCAGGGAAAGACTGTAGCAGAGACTCCAAATGATGCCCAGGACAGTCCCCAGGTATAACGGCTGGAATGAAAATCATCTCTCCCATTCTGATGTGTTTGGGATTAAGCCTCATACTTAATCCCCAGTGGGTGGAGCTCTTGGGAGGAAGGGAGGTAGAGTCTAGCTGGATGGAGGAGGTGTATGGCTGAGGCTAGACCTTGGGATTCATTAGTCCAGCCCCACTGGGTATAGCTAGCTCACTCCTGCTACATCCTTCCAGCTGCTGTGACAAGATATGACAGCCTCCTTTTCACTCTGCCTTGCTTTTCTCACCACGATGAAACTTCCCTCCCTGGAAATTGTAAGCTGAAATAAACCCTTTCTTCCCATAAAGCTGCTTCCAGTTTGGTGTTTTGTCTAGTGAGATGGTAACTGCTACACCAGGGGTCCAGCAGGAAAAACCCAGACTTCGGTGCCAGTCATAACCAAACGAACAGAAAACACACAAGTAAATGAGGAAAATGATAGGATCAAGCGCCAGACAGGCCCCTGGTGTTTCTCTGCAGAAGCCCAGCTGGAATCTTACTGCTTTTGCTACAAGAGCTACTAGTTGCCTAGAACTCTGTCCAAGCCTCAGCTTCCCTGTCTACCCAATTAGGATTTGAAGTACTGACCCTCCAGGTCATGATTTCCAGCTTGCTGTAGCTCCGTCCTTTCTCCAGTCCTCACTCTAGATGTGAGAAATTCGGAGTTGAATGCCCAAGTCTCAGAGCAGAGGCTGCAAGTTGGTAGCTGCAAGGCAAAATCTGGCCATCAAAAAAAAAAAAAAAAAACTGGCTTACTCAGACATCTAATGTAAGTGCCAATTTGAATCTCAGTCTTTTCTTGAAAAGTTGCCAGCTCTTCCTTCGTTTCGGCTGCATGACATTGGCTGGGGGCTGCTCCATTTCAATGAGGCACAAATGCTCCAGCATGTCACAGTCTCTGCAGCCTGATTCATGATTGCCTGATCCCTGTGGGCTGTTGAATTTGCTACCTGAGCAATCAAAGGCCATAGCTTTTCTTACTTGCTGAACCTCAGTTTTTCATTTTCTTCCTTCCTTCCTTCCTTCCTTCCTTCCTTCCTTCCTTCCTTCCTTCCTTCCTTCCTTCTTTCCTTCCTTCCTTTCTTTCTTTTTCCAAAGTAGGGTCTCGCTCTACCCCAACCTGGCCTAGCATTCTCCATGTAGTCTCAGGCTGGCCTCAAACTCACAGCAACCCTCCTACCTCTGCCTCCTGAGTGCTGCAATTAAAGGCGTGCACCACCACACTTGGCTGAACCTCATTTTTCTTGGACACACCTTCTATCCACTGGAGGCTGCATGAAGCTTCAAGTCTCCAAAACCATGCGCTGTGGCTATGAGCACTGGGTTATTCACATCTCCCCAGTGAGCTTGATCCAGTCAGTAGTTGTCCCATCACTCAGCTGCCACAATCTCCCTTTGATAATTGTCCTGCATCTGGAGATGGGGAGTTCCCCTGACAGAATATTAATGTGTCCTTGAAAGGCACTGATTAGAAAGTCCAGAGATAACTGCCTCCAAAGATTCTGCCAATTAGAGACTGAAGTGTTGAAGAGGGGCCATTCCAGCTAGAAGACCTTGCTTTGAGAGAGGGACCAGAGACGTAGGAACAGGGAACCAAGCAAATAGCATAGGCCACCCGCCATCTACCATTACCAGAAATGACCTCTGAGCCCCATGTCTCCTCCTCACAAATGGCTCTCTCTGTATCTTATATAACCCAGCCTGACCTAGAACTTGCTATGTAGCCCAGGCTGGCCTCCACCTTGTGGTTCTCCTTCCTCTGCTGCCTGAATGCTGGGATTGCAGGTGTGTGCCATCCACACCCAGTACTAAATGGCTTCTGTATTCTCTCCACTAGAAACTTCAATTACAACTGAACCAGAATGGAATGAGTCAGTTTGGGATATACAGTGAGACCTTGTCTCAGAAAGAAAAAAACTGGTGTGGGAAAGTATAAAACAAAACACCTTTAAATTGAAGTCTTTTTGTTTTATCTTATTTTTATCTATTTATTTATTTGACAGAGAAAGAGAGAGAGAGAATGAGCATGCCAGGGCCTCCAGCCATTGCAAACGAACTGCAAATGCATGTGCCCTCTTGTGCATTTGGCTAACGTGGGTCCTGGGGAATCAAACCTGGGTCCTTTGGCTTGCAGGCAAATGCCTTAACTGCTAAGCCATCTCTCCAACCCCCTCCCCTTTTTTAACATGTTCTACAGAACTGTGAATTGGGAGTCACAACTACTCCCTTATCCTCTATCCCAGGCTATGCCTGTTGATGTCCTGAATGGATGTTTTACTTAAAAGGTTTTCTAGAAGCTCCCTTGGTTACCATGGTAACCTCAAAATTGGTTTTACTGCTGTTTTTTTTTGGGGGGGGGAGTTTTCGGAGGTAGGGTCTCACTCTAGCCCAGGCTGACCTGGAATTCACTATGTAGTTTCAGGAGGGCTTTGAACTCTCGGCAATCCTCCTACCTCTGCCTCCCGAGTGCTGGGATTAAAGGTGTGCGCCACCTTTAACTATTAAGGAGGGCCCTGCTGAGGAAAGCTACCTGCTGACCTGGACTCTATGACATGCACATATAGGCTGACCCCTTCCTGGACAAGCAAAACAGTGTGAAATAAAACTTTGGGATGGAAAGTATGGTGATGATACCTGTGCTAGTATACAAGTATTATTTAGAACACTTGTCAATTGCCAAAGTTTCTATCAATGCAGGTAAGAGTCTGAACTTCTGAGCTCACAGTCTTTTCAGCCCTATGCAATTTGAACAGAGGACTCTCCATAGAGGGTCAGGAAACCTGGTCTCATGGTTCAGTAATGTGACACATTTCTGTGGAATCCAGTTATTCTCTGAGAGTTAGATTTCATCTAAGAAGAATGCTTACAAATATAGTAAGTTTTCACTGCTCAGGTGCCTACTCATGCTCGAGGTCTCTTACAGAGACCTATTTGACAAACACCGATGCACCGCTTACTTTGTACTGAGACCCTTTCTAAGTGTTTTACACACATGAATTCATTTGATTTTCACAGCAAGCCTACGAGGCAGTTTCTATTGTTCCCTATATTTCATAGGCATGGAAATTAAAGCACCAAGAAGTTAAGTGACTTGCCCAAGAGCCACAGAGTTAGCTGTAAAGACAAAAATGTAGGGGCTAGGAGGATGGCTCAGCAGGTAAAAGTGCTTGCTGTGCGAGCATGAGGATCTGGAAGGGTTCAGTTGACCCCGAGTTTGACTCCCCAGTACCCATGTAAACAGCTGGATCTGGCTATACATGTCTATAATTCCTAGTCCTGTGGGGAGCTCACTGGTCATCTAATCTGACAAAAAAAAAAAAAAATTAGCTCTAGGTTCAGGGACAGAATTCATCTCAAGTAAACAGGTGAATGAGCAGGAGAGGAAGGACACCCAATGTGTTCCTCAGGCCTCTGCATGCTCAGTGGCTTACACTCACATGTATAAACCACATAAACATCACACACACACACACACACACACACACACACACACACACGTGCAGAAAACAAAATATAAAGCCAGTTTGCCTGGCTCCCCAGAATCTGTGCTAAGAAAATTGTTATACTGCCTCATTTCTTTTCTTTCTTTCCTTTTTTTTTTTTTTTTTTTTGGTAGTGCTAAGAATCAAACCCAGGGCCTTACACAAATCACTGAGTTGTACCCCTATCCCTTATAGTAGTTTTTTCAATGCTTTATTGAACTGGACAGATTGGACAGATGGAATTCTAAGGCTGAATTAAGTAACATGTCTCTGGATTCTATGCTCCTGACCACAACCTGACCTGTGAAATATCTGGAAGCTCCCCTTAGGATTATTTGAATCAACCTTTCTAACTCTTCCTTCTCCAAACACACAACCATGAAGCCACAGGACATTTATAATATAGCTTCTCTCAAAGTTATTTTTAGGAGGCTAGCAGCCCTGAACCTTCAGAGATAAATTATTTTGAGGCGATGCTCTAAGGCATACACTGGCAGGATTGGATATAGAAGCATAATGAGTTCAATTAATTAGGAGAGAGCATTACTTTCAAGATCACAAAATAACTGCTACTTGAAGTGTGAGCTGGTAATTGGGAATACTGTAATTCAAATATTTAAAGCATTTGAACCATCTTATTCTCAGAAAATGTTCTTGGACCACAGAAGAGTGATTTGTCTTCTATAGATCAGTCAGCAGAGAGAAGTAATATGCTAATATTCTGAACCTGGGACCATTTTCCTCAGGCCGAATTGTGAGTCCTTTGAAGATATGGGGTGGCTCAGCATCTTGACTGGCCTGCCACTGGCCTCATTTTGGCATTAGAAGATCCTCATACCCAGTATATTAGGCAGACTTTTCCTCACTGTGACAGATACTGAAAAGAAACAATTTAAGCGGGGCTTGGTGGTGCATGCCTTTAATCTCAGCTCTCGGGAGGCAAAGGTAGGAGGATTGCCGAGAGCTGGAGGCCACCCTGAGACTACATAGTGAATTCCAGGTCAGCCTGAGCCAGAGTGAGACCCTACCTCGAAAAACAAACAAACAAAAAAAACAAGAACAAAAAATTAAAGGAGAAAAGGTTTATTTATTTATTATTTTTTGAGATAAGGTCTTACTATCAAGGCCGTTGGCCACGAACTTGTGATCTTTCTTCCTCAGCTTCCTGAGTTACACATGTGAGTCACTGCTCTGGGCTCATGAAGGGTTTATTTGGGCTCACTGTTGCAGAGGATTCAGCCCATGGTTGGCTGGCTCCATGGACCTGTGATGAGCAGAACATCACGGGGAAGCTGCACTCATGGCAGTGGGGAGAGAAAGAGGAAGGGGTCAGAGCAAGTTAAGCTTTTCATAGGCAGCCCCTGAGAAACCAACTTTCAACTAGAGCCCAATTTTCATAGTTCTTCCGCCTCCCAGGAATCCATTCAAATTCTGAGTCCATCAGTGGACCAGACTATTGATGAGGTCGAAGCCCTGCAATCCAATGGTCTTTGAAAACACCCACACTGACACACCTAAAGGCATGCTTTACTAATCATGTTGGTGTCTCTCAACTCAATCAAGATCAACCATCATAGCCGGGCATGGTGGAACATGCCTTTAATCCCAGCACTTGGGAGGCAGAGGTAGGAGGATCGCCATGAGTTCGAGGCCACCCTGAGAATACAGAGTGAATTCCAGGTCAGCCTGGGTTACAGTGAGACCCTACCTCGAAAAAAAAAAAAAAAAAGATTAACCATCATGGCAAGGAAATTCCTCATTCTTGGGAAAACTGAGATGACTGGTTATCCTAAATTAAGCGCCACTTAGGGATGATAATTTATCCAAGAAATTCTCTGTTGGCTAGAAAGAAGGAAAGGAGGGCAGTGAGAGACATAAGGTCATTCTAAGCAAGGGCCAGAGAAATAGTGTGGTGATTGTAAGTAGTTTAAGGCCCCACTGTGGCATCAGTTTAGATTTGAGGAAAGAGGCACAGTAGGAATGAGGGGAAAAGCACAGGGCTGAATAGATATGAAGCTGATGGAATTTGTACTGGGTGGATAGAGCTCTTTGAGCCTGGTTCAAAGTCAAGTTTATACTTGGGACTGGGCATGTATCTTAGCTGGGAAAGCTAAGCACGTACAAAGCCTTGGATTTGTTCCCCAGCACTGCATAACCCTGTAATCTCAGGGCTCAAGAGGCAGAGGAAGGAGGATTGGAAGTTCAAAATCATCCTCAACAACATCACAAGTTGTGGGCCAATCTGGAGTACACGAACCCCTGTCTTAAGAACAAATATTATTAGCTATGGAACTTTTTAGTGATTGTAGTCTTCTTGGGTCTTAGTGACTTTAAAGGCAAAAGAAAATAGAACAAAAACTGACTTAACTTGCAGTTTTGGGTTTTGGGGGGGTTGTTATGTTTTGTTTGAGACAAACTTGAGAGCTGGCCTGGAACTCACTATGTAGCCCAGGCTGGCCTCAAGCTCCAGAGCCTCCTACCTTGGCCTCTGCATGCTGGAATTTCAGGTTTGCATCACCACCCCCAGCAGCTCTCAGAATTTTAACTTAGTGTTTAACTCCCATGTCCTTAAAATAACTTGACAACTATGTGCCCTTTTGTGTTTTTGTATTTATTTATTTAAGAAGGAAAGAGGCAGATAGAGATAAAGAATGGGCATGCTAGGGCCTACAGCCACTGCAAACAAACTCCAGACACATGTGCTACCTTGTGTATCTGGCTTACATGGATCCTGGAGAATCGAACCTGGGTCATTTGGCTTTGTAGGCAAACACCTTAACCACTAAGCCAGCTCTCCAGCCCCATGTTTTTATTTTGACATTAGATTTTTGTTGTTGTTGTTGTTTTTGTTTTTCGAAGTAGGGTCTCACTCTGGCCCAGGCTGACCTGGAATTTACTATGTAGTCTCAGGGTGGCCTCGAACTCACAGTGATCCTCCTACCTCTGCCTCCTGAGTGCTGGGATTAAAGGCATGCACCACCACGCCTGGCTCTTCATATTAGATTTTTATCATATGCTTAGTCATTACAAAGGTTATAGTTATTTATTTGAGACAGAAAGAGAGAGAACGGGTATGCCAGGGTCCTGGTGTGCCCATTCTCTCTCTTTCAAATAAATAAATTATGTATTTTTTAAAAACATGGGCTGGTGATATTGCTTAGTGGTTAAGGCACTTGCCTGCAAAAACAAAGGACCCAGGTTCAATTCCCCAGGACCCACGTAAGCCAGATACACAAGGTGGCACATGCATCTGGTGTTCATTTGCAGGAACTAGAGGCCCTGGCATGCCCGTTCTCTCTTTTTCTCTCTCAAATAAATAAAATAAAAATAAATCATAATGAGGACTGGGATGATCATTCAGTTTGCAAAGTGCTTGCTTTTTCAAACATGAAGCTCTGATTTCGATCCCCAGTACCCATGTGAGAAAGGTAAGCATGGTGGTATGTGCTTATAATCCCAATGCTGGGGAGGTGGGAACAGGCAGATTCTTGGGTCTTGCAGGCCAATGAGCCTAGGCTAATTGTCAACCATCAGGCCAATGAGAGACTCTATTTCAAAAAAAAAAGACAGACCATATACCTGAGAAATGACACCTGAAGTCCTCTAGCCACAGATATATGTATACCTATAACATACATACACACATCAAAAACATATAATGCCATATAGTAATTATTTTTGTCTATCAGCTGACAATACAGTTTTGTGTTAGTTGCCTTTCTACTTGAAGTGACAGAATAGCTAACAAAAACAACTTAAGGGGAGAATTTATTTTGGCTCCCAGTTTTGTAGGAGCTCAGTCCATCATGTCAGAGAGAGCATGGCCCAGGGATGGCTCAGTCCTTGGTGGAAAGAGAAGGTGGCAGTGCACCTGACACCATGCCTAGACCCGGAAACAGACCTGGGGAGGGAGCCAGAAAGGACATGACCTTCAACCTACTTCTGCCAGCTAGACAATATATCGCAAAGGTTCTATTTCAAAAACAACACCATAGTCTAGGACCAAGTGTTCAAACACATGATCCTGTGGGGGAGGGTTTTACATTCAAACATAATAATCCTCATTCAAATTTGTTGAAATTACAGACTAGAAAAATCTGGTTGCAAAAAAAAATTTTTTTTATTTTGGTTTTTCGAGGTAGGGTCTCGCTCTGGTCCAGGCTGACCTGGAATTAACTCTGTAGTCTCAGGGTGGCCTTGAACTCATGGCGATCCTCCTACCTCTGCCTCCTGAGTGCTGGGATTAAAGGCGTGCGCCACCATGCCCGGCTTGCAAAAAAATGTTTTTTAAATCCAGTCATATGTGTTCTCCACAAAACCACCAAAATATCAGCCCTACCAAAACATACGCCCTCCCGCATTTTTTTTTTTTTTTTTTTTTGAGATTCAGGAGCAGTGGGGTGTGTAGCTTTCTTTTGTTAAGGGGATGAAGGATAATTGTAGGAAAGAAAAGGAGAGTGGGCAGAATACAAAGTCATATCAGTAATTTTCAAAAGAACCATTAAGAGGGCTGGAGAGATGGCTTTGTGGTTAAGAAGGCACTTTCCTACAAGGCCTAAGGACTCATGTTCGACCCTCAGATCCCGCATAAGCCAGCCACATAAAGTGATGCATGCTCAAGGTCACACATGTGCACAAGGTGTTGCAAGTATCTGGAGTTCAATTACAGTTGCTGGAGGCCCTGGTTCTCCAATTCTCTCTCTCTTTCTCTCTCATTAGAAAAAGGCCAGAAAAACAAAAAAGCCATTAAGAAAATGGAGCAACTGACAGTTGACTGTTGTAGAATCATCTTACTATCTTCCTTTCTGACCTCTTGAAAACTGTTCCCGATCTTTGAGGGTTACATGTACTTAAGGTTGAAAAGCAGGAACCAGGGCTATCTTGTCATCCTAGCTCTTAAGGATCTTTCTAATCAGGGATTTTTTTTAAAAAATGTTATCTTCTTGTATCTTGCTGTGCTGGTTTTGCCTTAACTTTGGGGTACTTGTTTAGGAAGGGCTCTGTTTTACCCTTGAGCTCTCTGTCTGTATCATGATCCTCATTAACTTCTAATTCCTAATTTGTGGCCCTCCTCTGGTAGCTGTCATTATTAGATGAAAAATACCAGGAATATCTCCCCATCTGTTCCTTGAATCACAGAGACTGCCCTTAGGAAAAGATTCCAATGCAGTCACTGTTTTTGGAAGTGGGTGGTGGTTGGGTGGAAGGTAGACTCTTATTAATTTAGAGACTAAAGAAAGCATATGGGAATGCATCCAGAAGTCTGACATTCTTTAAGTTGGGTGCACACCTTTATAAATTCACTCACCCTTACTCACTCAAAAGCCTAACAATGTTTTTTTTTTTTTTGGTTATTCGAGGTAGGGTCTCACTCTGGCTCAGGCTGACCTGGAATTCACTATGTAGTCTCAGGGTGGCCTCGAACTCTCAGCGATCCTCCTACCTCTGCCTCCCGAGTGCTGGGATTAAAGGCGTGCGCCATCACGCCCGGCTCCTAACAATGTTTTAAGCATTATGAATTTATCATGAGTATGGAGACTGCTTTGAAATAGTCAATTAAAAGCAATGAGACCGCTTAAGACATCCTCATGGTTTGTGCCAGAGATGAATATGACCTGAACTCTAGCAGTAACAATGGAAATGGAAGGAATTATTGCCCTGGGGAGATAGAACAGAAAAGTAAAGGATTTACTCACTTAGAGACTGATTGGATGAAAGCAATGACAGAGAGGCCTGGTTGGGGATGAGTACCACTTTTCTGAGATGGGTATGTAGATAGACGGAAGTACCATTCACTCATCACATACAAAAACAATGAATTTAAGGAGAAGGTGGCAAGTTCAATTTTTACATGATTAATTGGAGGGGCTTACTGGATAGACAGGAATAATTATAAAGTGGGCAATTGTCTTAAGGTTCAGGAAAGGGGTCTAAGTTAAAGACACAGAATTCCTAATCAGTAGTATTGCTATGGCATTGTATTAGTTAGTTTTCATATCACAGTAGTCAAATACATGACCAGCAGTACCTTCCCGAAAGAGAGGCCTGTTTTGACTCACATTTTGAGGGAATCCATCTCACCAGGCGGAAGGAAGCGTGGCAACAGGCAGGAACATGAGACACCTACTTGCTCATTTCTCAGTGAAACAATGGGCAAGGAGAGGGGCATCCAGTATTTAGCTTGTCTTCTTTTTCCTTTTTTTAAGAATTATTTTTATATATTTATTAAAGACAGAGAGAGGAGGAAAGAGAGAGGGTATGTCTTACAAATCAAGTTGACAATTAAAATTAAGTATCACAGGTTTGAATCTTAAACATCCCACCAAAGATCGTGTGTGGGTGGCTTGGTCTTCAGTTGCTGGTACAAACCCAGATGGAAACTAGGATATGGGGTCGAGTTGGAGGAGGTAGGTCTGGGGGTCATGTCCTTCCTGGCCTCTAGGAAGTGAGCAACTTGTTTCTCTCATGGGCTTCCACCATGAAACACTGCCTGTCTATGGGCAAGCAAATGGGCCAAGCAGCCATGGATGGAAACCTCTGAAGCTATGATCTAATACAAGTTCTTCCTCTTCTTAAGATGCTCATCTCAGGTACATCATTGCATTGATTGAGAGCAGACAAGCACAGTGCACAGGTAGAAATCCAAGTCCTAAAAGAGGACTGACTTATTCAGAGAGAAAGAGATGAGAGGGAGAGATGGCTTAGCAGCTAAGGCACTTGCCTGCGAAGACTAAAGACCCAGATTCAACTCCCCAGGATCCCTCCATAAGACAGAGCATGCGTCTGGAGTTCAGTTGCAGTGGCTAGAGAAAGAGATGAGAAGAGTGTCACGTGCACAAACTCAGAAAAATAAACACCTGAGAGTGGACAAAGAAGACAAACCAGCTAGTGAAGACAGAAGAGAGGTACAAGTGCACTGGAGAGGGAGGGGGCCTCCCAGAGACCTAAAAGGTATCTACAACATGCCTGTATCTCTCTAGGTAGATCAAACAAGCAAACACACACCAGAGAGCATATTTGTCCAATACCACTGTTCCACATTTCCTTCCTGTAAATACTAAACTGCTTTCCATGTTTGTCTCCGCTTCCTCATCTCGGACATTCCCCTTAGAGTCCAGCAGTGGCTTCCATCTGTTCCATTCTACTGACCTGGGTCTCTCAACAATTGTCAAGCTATCTTATCTGTGGTTTTTCTAAGCCCAGTGTTTTGGAGATGACATAGAGATGTGCCAGGAGGGGTGTGCAGAAGTAAGAAAGGAAAGGAAAACCCAGGTGTGTTGGCACATGCCTATCATCTCAGCCCTTTTGGGGGGCTGAGGCAGGGAGATTACCTCGAGGCTAAGGCTGGCCTGGACTAAATAAATAAAGGTAAATAAAGAGTTGGGCTGGCAGTGTGGTTCAGAGGTATAGTACTGGCTTAGCATGTGCAAGGTCCTGGGTTCAATTCCCAACACTTAAAAAAGGGGACTGGGAAGATGGTTCAACAGTTAAAGGTACTTGCTTGCAAAGCCTGTCAACCTGAGTTCATTACTTCCCATCACCCTGTGAAGTGGTGCAGGGTGGCATATGCATCTGTGATCATGGCACCTAGGAGATGGAGCCAGGAGAATCTGAAGCTTGCTAGCCACCTAGTCTGGCTCTCATTTGCAGTGGCAAGGGACTGTGCCTCAAAGAAGATGGAAGGAGAGCACTGACATCTCAAGATTGTCCTCTGACCTCCACATGCATGCTGTGACACACACACACACACACACCAATCAATCAACAAAAGGAAGGAAGGAAGGTGGGGCATGGTGCACATGCCTTTAATCCCAGCGCTCGGGAGGCAGAGGTAGGAGGATCGCCATGAGTTCAAGGCCACCCTGAGACTCCATAGTGAATTCCAGGTCAGCCTGGGCTAGAGTGAGACCCTACCTCGAAAAACTAAACTAAACTAATCTAAAATAAGGGAAGGAAGGAAATAGAAAGGAGATAAGTGATGCTACAAATTAAATAAACAAATAAAATGATATAAAATAAAAAGGTTTAGCCAGATATAGTTGTACACACCTGTAATCCCAGCATTTAAGGAGACTGAGACAAGAGAATTGCCATAAATTTGAGGTCAGCATATACAACACCGTGAGTACCACATCTGCAAAGGCTACATAGCAAGATCTTGTTTAAAAAACAAAAAACGATAAACAAATCTAAGGCTGGAGAGATGGCTCAGCAGTTGAAGGCACCCACATAAAGCTAAATGCACAAAGTGGCGCCTGCATCTGGAATTAGGTATTTGCAGTGGGAAGAGGCGCTAGCATGCCCTTTCATATTCTTTTTGTTTGTTTGTTTTTCGGGGTAGGGTCTCACTCTAGCTCAGGCTGACCTGGAATTCACTATGTAGTCTCAGGGTGGCCTCGAACTCATGGCGATCCCCCTACCTCTGCCTCCCAAGTGCTGGGATTAAAGGTGTATGCCACCACACCCAATTTATTCATATTCTTTCTCTCTCTCTTTCTCTCTACCCTTGACAGAATAAATAAATAAATAAATAAATAAATAAATAAATAAATAAATAAGAAGAAGGAAGGAAGAAGAAAGGGTAAGGGAAAGAAGTGGTGAAAGGTATTCTATCAACAACTCAGTTACCCTTGTGAGTAACTGAAGCTTAGTTCTGCTGGGAGCTTTGGGAGCTGGTGCAGACAATGCATTCAAGCTATGCTATGGGGTAAGGGGTGCGAGGTATTTTATACTCCTGGTCCTTGGTTGTGTGATCTTGTGAGAGGATGCGGCGGCATCATTCCCAGTACCTCTGGCTTGATACAGCTGAGGTTGCTAAAGGTCCTCAGGTAACCGTAGTCATGAGTGCTGCAGGAACTGAGACTGTATGGATTGAGCAATAAATAGATCATCATTGTCTCCCCAATGTGTTTACTTTGCCTACCATCTTTCTTAAGTATTCTTTCTTTGATTCCTATCCTGGTAGTATTTGACCCTATTTTTATTCCCTTCTTTGACCTCTCTCTAGTTTACTTTTTTGTTGTTGTTGTTATGGTGAGACAGCATATCTCTATGTAGCCTAGAGGAACCTCAAATCCTTGATCCTCCTGCTTCTGCCTCTTGAGTGCTGGGATTATAGGTGGGTTCCACCACACCTGGCTGAATGGCGATTATTCATTCTTCTACCTTTTTTTTTTTTCGAGGTAGGCTCTCACTCTAACTCAGGCTGACCTGGAATTCGCTATGTAGTCTCAGGGTAGCCTCAAACTCATGGCTATCCTCCTACTTCTGTCTCCCGAGTGCTGGGATTAAAGGCGTGCACCGCCACACCCAGCTCTTCTACTTTTTTTTATGAGAGAGAGAGGGAGAGAGAGAACATTTCAGGGCCTCTTGCCCCTATAAGCAAACTCCAAATGCATGCCCTATTTACACTTCTGGCTTCATGTGGTTAACTGGGGACTCAAACCTGAGTCAGCAGGCTTTGCAAGCGAGTGCCTTTAACAACTGAGCCACGTCCTCAGCCTCTCTTCTACCTTCCAAGGAGCGGGAAGTGGAACTGCAGCCCTCAGTCCTCTGTTCTTACTTCTTCCCAGATTGGCTTGGGGTTTTAGAACCCTCATTGCCTCAGTTCTTGCTTCCATGCAGATTTCTCCCAGTGTGCTATGTGTAATTATGTTCCATGACTTAAGCAGTTGAGATCAAGATTTATTTAAAGGTCTTCAGGAAAAAAAAAAAAAAACTTTGGTTGTCTTTTATAACTCAACAGACTGAAAAATCTATAAATGTCTGCTGGGAGTCATTCAGAAATTACACTTCCCACTGACAGTGTGAGAAGCAGGCTCAATGGATGACTCAGCTGGCAATCGATGATGGCTCATTATGCATCAAGGAAATGGGAAAGCCTCAAACCAATTTAGAATTTGTCACTAGATCCAGCCTGACTCTGTCCAGAAAGAAGTGCAGCTCCCTACTGGCGAGGTCTGAGCTCTGGGGATCTTTGCCTGCTTCCTGGGCAGGGTCTAAATTAACAAAGTTTATTTATTTATTTATTTGAAAGAGCAAGAGAAGGAAAGAGGCAGACACACACACACACAGAAAGAGAGAGAGAGGAAGAATGGGCATGCCAGGGCCTCTAGCCACAGCAAATGAACTCCAGACACATGTACCACCTTGTGCATATGGCTTATGTGGGTCCTGGGGAATTGAACCCAGATCCTTTGGCTTTGCAGGAAAATGCCTTAACCACTAAGCCATCTCTCCAGCCCTAAATTAACAGTTTGATGCATGCTGTAAATCAAGCTTATGTGTGTGTGTATGCATGTGTGTGTGAGAGAGAGAGAGAGAGAGGGAGAGAAGGAGTGGAGGGAGGTGATGCAGAATAGGAACAGGTGAAATGGTGGAGTTGGGGAATCTAAGGGAAAGCAAAGATGGCTGGGAAGGTTCTAGTTGGCTCCCTCTCAGGGAATAATACGGAAAATGTGGTAGTTAGGATGTAAACTGACCCCCTTAGCTTAACATGTGTGTGATTAAGCCTCATACTCAATCCAGAACTGGTGGAGCCTTGGAGAAGGTGTGTTGCTGGGGTGGGCCTTGGGGCTTCTTAGCCCAACCCCATTGGGTATTGACAGCTCATCCCTGCTGCTTCCTCCCAGCTGAGTGATAAGATGTGACTCCCTACTGTCTATTCTTGTCCTGCTTTGCCTACCATGGTGAAACTTCCCCTCAAAACTGTAGCATGCAGGGCAGGGGAGATGGCTCAGCAGTTAAGGGCACCTGTTTGCAAAGCCTTATGACCAGAGTTTGATTTCCTAGTACCCACATAAAACCAGATGCACAAAGTAGTGCATGTATCGGGTGTTTGTCTGAGGCTCTAGTATGCCCATATTCTCACCTTCTCTCTTGTTCTCTCTCTCTCTTCATAAATAAATAAATAACAAATAAATAAATCAAACTGTAAGCCTAGCCAGGCATGATGCACATGCATTTAATTCCCAGCACTCAGGAGGCAGAGGTAGGAGGATTGCTCTGAGTTTGAGGCCAGCCTGAGACTATATAGTGAATTCCAGGTCAGCTTGAGCCTAGAGTAAAACCCTACCTCAAAAAAAAAAAAAAAAAAAAAAAGGCTGGAGAGATAGCTTAGTGGTTAAGACACTTGCCTGCAAAGCCAGAGGACCTAGGTTCAAGTCCCTAGGGCCCATGTAAGCCAGATGCACAAGGTGGTACATTCATCTGGAGTTCATTTGCAGTGGCTGGAGGCCCTGACATGCCCATTCTCTCTCTTTCTCTCTGCTTCTCTCTCTCAAATAAATAAATAAATAAATAAAAATATTTTTTAAAATAGAACAAACAAACAAAAAAACCTATAAGCTTAAATAAACCCTTTCCTTCCATAAGCTGTTTTCTTAAAAGATATTTTAATTTTATTTATTTATTTGACAGAGAGAGAGAGAGAGAGAGAGAGAGAGACAGAGAGAGAGAAAGAGAATGAGCACACCATGGTCTCCAGTCACTGTATACAAACTCCAGATGCATGGGCCCCTTTGTGCATCTGGCTAATGTGGGCCCTGGGGAATCGAACCTGGGTCCTTTGGCTTTCTGGTCAAATGCCTTAACCGCTTAACAATCCCTTCAGCCCCCTCCCCATAAGCTGTTTTTGATCAGGTGGCTTTTTTTTTTTTTTTTCCAGCAATGAGATGGTAATTGCTACAGGAAGGAAGGGAGTTTTGAACTCAGATTGTGTTCAATCTTTTGTAATCTTTATTTGTAATTTTCCTGTCTTTGACTCAGAAGAGAGGAGTGAATATTATGGAAACACTGAATTTGCAAGAGGAAATAGTAAGTCTTGAGAAACCTAATTCTCAATTTTCTTTCATATGAAGTATTTTTTTTTCAAATTTTCTGTTTTTGCTTGTTTGCATTCTAGAAGTTTGAAGATGTTATTGGTTCTAAAGTTTCACTAAGATATGCCTTGATGAGGTCCTAAATTAGATTACTGGGCAGGATACACTATGGGCCTTTCCAATCTGCAAACTCAGGAATATCATCTTGGATGTTTGGGTTTTTTTTTTGAGAATTATTCTTCCTCTGTTTTCTCTAATTTTCTTGTTTGTTTGGTATTGGTTTTTGTTTGATGAGTTTGTATTTGGATATTGGAGTCCCTGGTCTGATCTGATCTTAACTCTTCTGCCCTGTATTACAACACTTTTACATTTTACATTTGTTTCATATTATAGGAAATGTTCACTGCTTGTCTTAATTTCTACTATTATCAGGATTTTATGTGTCTGTTTGCCTTTTTTTGTTTTTGCTTTGAGAGAGGGTCTCAGCTAGTCCAACCCGTCCTCAAACTCATTATGTAGTGACCTTAAGCTTCTGATCCTCCTGCTTCTAAAGCCAAAGTACTGGAGTTCCAGGCACGTGTCACAATGCCCAGCTATATTTTAAGTATTCAATGCTGTCTTTGTGTTCTCTGTATATTACTTCATATTATACTGGGTGTGTATGTAAGGCCATTTTCATGCCAGTATAAACATACACTTTGAGCACCCCCATACTTCTCTATTCTCCCCTCTCTTCCCTATATTCTTTAATTAATTAATTAATTATTTTTATTTATTTAAGAGGGATATAGAGACATAGAGACACTATGGGTGCACCAGGGCCTCATGCCACTGCAAATGAACTCCAGCAGTATGCACCACTTTGTGCATCTGGCTTTATTTGGGTGCTGGGGAACTGAACCTGGGCCAACCAACTTTGCAAGCAAGCACCTTTACCACTGAGGCATCTCCTCAGCCCCCTACAGCCTTTTTATAAACACATATTTTTCCTCCTTTACTGATATAATATCCATCTCTGAGGATTTTGATGATGTTTTTTTTTTTTTCTCTTTGGACAGTGTGTTTACCAAAGCTATCTTCTTGTATCTGTTTACTTTGGTCTCTCTGAGGCTTTCCTCAGCTGCACAGTGATCTTTGGTTTCTGCTTATATCTAAGGACTGGGATACAAAGCTAGTGGAAAGTTCTGACAGTGTGGTGGGGCACATGTCCACTGTGGGTTTCGTAGTGATTGCTCTAGCACAACCAATCACACCACAAACCCTAATGTCAAAATTTTAGGCCCTTTCTCTGAGGTTGTCAAAATGCTCAGAGAGGACTCCTCTAGTGGCCCAGCTAGTACAGGCCTGGCTGCCCAGCACGCTGGGAACTGAGAGGAAGAGGAAAGCAGTCACGTGATACCATTCTCCCTCTGTGCTTCCCCAGCCTCAATTGTGTCTGAGGTGTCCTGGTGCAAAGATACCAGCATTTTCCTTCTCCAAAAAAACATTTTCTATGCTCTGAGAAGAAAGACTTTTCATCTTCTGCTGGGGCCTGGTGTGTGTGTATGTGTGTGCAGGTAGTCTCTGTGGATTGCCGAAAGACTTCTGGTGATCTGACAGCTTCTTAACACTTTTCATCCTTTTTTTTTTAAAAGATTTTTTAAAAAATTATTTATTTATGTGTGTGAGAGAGAGAAAGAGGCAGATAGAGGGTGGGGGAGAGAATGGGAGCACCAGGGCCCCTGGACATAGCAAACAAGCTCCTGACGCATGCACCCCCTTGTACATCTAACTGGCTTACATGGGTACTGGAGAGGTGAACCCGGGTCCTTAGGCTTTGCAGGCAAGTGCCTTAACTGCTAAACCATTTCTCCAGCCCCTTCCTTTCATCTGAATATTATGTTTGCCCAGTGCTGCCAATTCTGAGATAAGCGCTTTGGATTTTACAGTATAAATCACGTTGTTTGGTACCATCCACCACCACTGATTTAAGATTCTTTATTAATGTGCTTAACCAGTCTAGTAAATCACTTTAGCACTTACCCAAGTCTTTTCTAACTTCAAAATTTTAGTTGTTATTTTCTTTCCTGCTTTTCTTTGTTTTGTGGTTTAAAAAAGAATAAAAGGAAAATGGCTCAGTGGATAAAGTGCTTGCTGCACAAGTATTAGGACTGGAATTTGGATCTCCAGCACCCACATGATCCCAGCACTAGATCACTAGAGACAGGCAGATCTCTAGAGCTCACTGGCTAGCTGACTGAGTACAGTCAATGAGATCTAGGTTCAGTGAGAATCTCAAAAAACAACTTTGGTCCAGCCCTAGGGAGGCAGAGGTAGGAGGATCACTGTGAGTTTGAGGTTAGCCTGAGACTACATAGTGAATTTCAGGTCAGCCTGGGCTAGAGTGAGACCCTACCTCAAAAAGAAAAAATTAAAAAAAAATAATAATAAGGCAGAGAGCAACTGAAGAGGATTCCCAACAACCCCATGTGGATACGTAAACACAAGTGCATGAGCCCACAACACATATGGGCCCACATGTATAGCAATATGCATGGGCTGGAGGGATGGCTTAGTGCTTAAGGCACTTGCCTGCAAAGACAGAGGACCCAGGTTCAATTCCTCAGGACCCATATAAGTCAGATGCACAAGGTGGTACATGCATCTGGAGTTCGTTTGTAGTGGCTGGAGGCCCTGTTACACTCATTCTCTCTCTCTCTCTCTGCCTCTTTCTCTCTCTTAAATAAGTAAAAATAAAAAATAAAGCCAAGCATGGTGGTGCATGCCTTTAAAAAAATGCATATGCATACAAGCACACCACACACATACATGCCTCATCCCAGGCCCTTCTTGCCAGGTGTGATAGTGCACAACTCTAATTCCAGCAGTTAAGAAGCTAAGGCTAGAGGATTTGGAGTTCAAGACCAGCCTGGACTACAGAGAAAAACCCTGTCCCAAAACAAAACAAAACAAACTAAAATAAACAAATATACTTTCTTGTTGTTTTAAGTGAGATTTTGAAAGAGTGATGGTTCATTCTGCTTTCTGTTTGTCTTGTAATGTAGGTGATCTGGGATCTTCTCTAGGAAACAGATGTGGTCTGGGATGGGGCAGGCCTGGGTCCCTGGAGCATCTGAAGAAGGGAGTCCTGTGAATCTAGAAAATTCAAATTCTTCCTGTCTTTGGGCAGAGGATTGCTGAGGTTCAGTTCACACCAGCTCATTTGGTTTGGTTGGTTTGGTTGTTTTGCTTTGTTGTGCCTAGGCCTTCACATTGGCAAAGGTTTGCCATCGAGCTACAACTCAGCCCTCCACTGCTTCCTGAGGCTGTGTATTTGCTATCTGAGCTTCACTGGAGACTCTAGAGGAAAATCAGGACTGATAAAGATTCTTTTTCTAACATTTTATTCTTATTTACTTATTTATTTTCAAGCAGAGAGGCAAAGATAGAAGAGAAAGACAGACAGTGAGAGAATGGGTCTGCTAGGATGTCTCCCCACTGCAAAGGAACTCCAGATGCATGTGACACTTTGTGCATCTGGCTTGATGTGGGTACTGAAGAATTGAACCTGGGTGGTTAGGCTTTGAGGACAAGTGCCTTAACCACTGAGCTATCTCTCCAGCCCTGATAAAGATTCGTAGATTGACCAATTTTTAGTCACCTCCTACACACATTTGTGTACTCCTTGGAATATCTAATTTTAGTAAAGAACCTTATTAAGTCAGTTTAGCAAGAAGCCTGCTTCCTCCTTGGTATTTGATCACTCTCCATATCTAACTGGGTACCTCATTCTCCTCCTCCATCTCCTAGGTAATGTCTGATTGGCTTAGCTTGTCCTCAGTAAACCTGTTGGGTTGGCTTAGCCACACTTCTCCTTGCTCATGTTATCTCTTTTTAGTAATTTTCCATCCACAATCCCCTCTCCTTGCTTCTTAGCTACAAATGCCCATGCTGTGTTTGGAGTTGGGCCGAATCTTCCTCCACCACTGCAAAATCTTACTGGAGCCCTCAAGAGGCTGAGGCAGGACTATCAAGGTTGAGAACAGCCTGGGCTGCATAGCAAGACACTATCTCAAAAGTTAAGACAAATCCAAACCAAACCAAACCAGACCAAAACAAGGCAAATCTAAAAGCAAAATAGTCCCATTGCAGTGGCCCTGAATAAGGATTCCTTATCACACTTTAGTAAATATTAAGGAATACTTTTGTTTTTCTTGAACAGGACCCACCTTGGAATCTTCTTTTCTTTTCTTTTCTTTTTTGAAATTTAATTACTTATGGGAGAGAGAAAGAATGGGCATGCCAGAGCCTCTAGCCACTGCAAATGAACTCCAGATGCATGTGCCACCATGTGCATCTGGCTTATGTGGGTTCTGGGGAGTTGAGCCCAGGTCCTTAGACTTCCTAGGCAAGCACCTTAACTGCTAAGCCATCTCTCCAGCCCAGAATCTTGTTTTCTAAAATGCAAATCACTCTAAGTAAGTATAGACCCTATTTATACTTACATTTATATATTTTAACCTCATTGAGCCTGAATGAGTATCTCCTGGTGATCAGTTTTGCTCTAGAAAACATAAAAACTCTTTATTGGTAACTTTTCATTAATTCATGAAATGTTCAAAACAAAACCAATTTCTTAGAAAATCTTAGAATGCTGGAGTTTGGAAAGAGCTTAGAGAACATTACTTAACTGTGCTATTTTGAAGTTGAACTGGCAGTTTCAGAGGGGTAATTGCTTTGTCCAGAGTCACATGGTGACCTAGCAGCACAGCTAACAATAGAACATGGGCCTTCATCACTACTCGGGAGCCTGTGCCCAACACCACCTGCTGTGTGGGCACACTGCCAGCCCACATGCCCTCATCTCCTTAAAGACCATTAAAGTGGTCCATAAACTACCTTATGGCTGAAGCAGTATTCACTCTTTTTTTTTTAAATCACATTGATGATTATATGTAATATCAAATACCCAGTGTGAGTGATTACATCTTGAGGGCTGAAATGGAAAAGTCTTTGAGGATTAATGAAGAGAGAAAGCTACTTTGCATTTAGAAAATTTGGTGGCAGGCCAGTCATTCTTTGTGTGTTGGGAGGGTGCAGAGAGTACAGGACTGGCACAGGACTGGGTGTATAGCTCATGGCACAGTGCTTGCTTAGCATGTGCAGGGCCCTGGGTTTGAGCACCAGAAACACAAAGAAAAGAGAAGATAAGGATGATCGCAGGGTGGAGAGGGACAGGAAGGGAGGAGAGGAAGGAAGGAAGGAAAAGAGAGAGAAAGAACGAAAAAGAGTAAAGGGGACAACACAGCCATGGTGGGTAGAAGTGCCCTGTGGGAATGGAGAAGAGTGTTATGTCCAGAAGACATAGGTTATTACAGGAAAATACTAGTGCCAAAGGTGGGAATCCTCCCAGTTATTTGTTGATCATAGAAGCTCACACACACACACACACACACACACACACACAAAACACCACCCAAAACAATACAGGTTATTGCCAACACTCTTGGTTCCCCTCCAAAACTAAAACGTGAAGATCCTACTGCTGAAGATGCCACATGCATTAGTTGCAGAACACTGAGAAATCAAGCTGGAACTGAGCTGAAAGCCTCGTCTGTCCTGGCTGTCATAGTGCTAAGAAGTGCTACATACGCTGCTGGGGGAGAAAAGTCATCAGTAGTCTTAACTAGCAGTGGACCCTGGGGACTATATACAACACCCAGCTTGGCAAGATGAATCCACCATTGCAATAATGGCATGACTGGTACAGAGGTAACCAACAGCTTTCTGATTGAATTTAAGGCCTGCTCCACAAGAGGGAATCCAAGCCTGGAACTGAAAACCCACTAAAAAACCTATGGCTAGGAAAGGATGATGATATCAAAATTAAAGAGAGAGTAATGGAGAGAGGGAGGAGATATGATGGAGAGTGGATTTGTGAAGGGGAAAGTAGGGTAGAGGGAATTATCATGGTTTATTGTCTGTAATTATGGAAGTGGTCAATAAAAAAAAAAGCTTAAAAGAGGGGCTGGAGAGATGGCTTAGCAGTTAAGGTACTTGCCTGCAAAGCCAAAGGACCCAGGTTCCATTCCCCAGAACTTACATAAGCCAGATGCACAAGGTGGCACATGTATCTTGAGCTCTTTTGTGGTGGCTGGAGGTCCTGGAGTGCACATTCTCTCTCTCTCTCTCTATCTATCTCTCCCTTTCCTCTTTCTATCTCAAGTTAATAAATAATAAATTATTTCAAACAGTTAAAATGAAAAACAAAAAAGCCTATGGCTAGGGAGGATTGACTAAATACATATGCTGTTCCCATGAAACTGCCCTTTAAATACTTGTTTATGGCCATAGATTGATGCTACTCTCACTTTTGGTCAGAGAAACTTCTTTTTGCAGATAGCAATGACTGCTAACAAGAGTCCAAATTCATCAACCTGCTTAGGAGAAGTGATAGTGAAATGCTCAGCACTGAATGAAGCGTCTCTATCCCGCCCTCCAAGGCTCAGGGAACTTTGTGGAAGATGTGGCAGGAAGACTAAGAGCCAGAGGACGGGGGAGGAGTGCTTTGGCACACAGTCATCTGGCTGTCATTATCTCACTTGAAGTCTGTTCCTCTCAAGGTTGAGTTTGGGCTGTTAATCCCTGCCACCCTTAAACACACACACACACACACACACACACACACACACACACACACACACACCCCTTAGTTATGGAACACTGTCCCCTGGGCATGACATGGCTGTCGCCCTCTTGAATTGTTAGCATTGGTGATAAAACAGAAGTATGAATTACAGAGAAGACATGCCAAGATTAAGTTTTAGCTTCTTTTGTAAAAAATATTTATTTGCAAGCAGAGAGGGATAGAGAGCAGAGAGACACAGAAAGAGAATGGTCACATCAGGGCCTCCAGCCACTGCAAGTGAACTCCAGATGCATGCGCCACTTTGTTCATCTGGCTTACGTGGGTACTGGGGAATTGAACCTGAGTTGTTAGGCTTTGTAGGCAAGCGCCTTAACCACTGAGCAATCTTACCAACCCCTAAGTTGTTTTTTAATTAAATTTAATTAAATTCTTTTTTTTTTGTATTCTGTTTCAATGAATGCTTATTGAGTAGCAAGTAAAATCAAAAGTGGTGTGTATTTGTTCTTTTAAGCCATCCAGGGCACATTCCTCCTTTTCTTGGTAATGACGTCTTCTATTTATTTTTATGATCCATGTCCTTCAGAGAAACTTGGTTTGCAGATGGAATATTGCTATAGCATGGGGTGTTTCTTTAAGCTAATCAACAGTATCTAAGTTGCCACTTATACCAGGAAGAACAAGTCCAACCAGACCAAGCTCAGGACTTCCATCCGACAACTGGAAGAGGCAGACTGTTCTTCCTGTGCTGTGAATAAGGAAACGTGTGGCTCTAGGATCCTCCGGCCATCATCTTGGATCTACAGAACAAGAGGCCTGCTAGGAATGGAGCCACAATCAGGGGTCAAATTGAGAAACAGGGAGAAATTGAGTCCTGATCCCAGGACTGCAGCAGCTGAATGATGCTTGACTTAGAATTCTGGACTGTTCAGATTCATGAATAATTGCATTCCCCTATTGCCCAAATTAGTCTATTTTGCTTAATTTAAAAGCATATGTCAGCATCCTGTTTTGCCTACTTATGTGTATGACCTTCTTTATAGACAGCCTGAAGTACCTACCAACCAGTGAGGAAGTGGGCTGGGTTTAAAAACTCTAAAAAGAATAGTCAGGCATGGTGGTGCACACCTTTAATCCCACACTAGGGAGGCAGAGGTAGGAGGATCTCTGTGAGTTTAAGGCCACCCTGAGACTACATAGTAATTTCAGGTTGGCCTGGGCTAGAGAAAGTACCTACCTTGAAACAACAACAACAACAAAAGAAAACCCTCTAAATATAAAGTGAGGAAAAAGAAGTGTCAAGGTTGAGCTTTCTATTTAAATGAGGGCAGAAAAAGAAAGAGGGAAGGAGACGGGAATGCACAAGCAAACTCTCTTATCATGACTTGAACCTTTCAGACAGAAACTCAGCAATGCTACTGGACGGATTGTGAAGAAGTCTGAAGGCAGAGGACCTGGATTCCATTCCCAGTTTGGAAAGATGGGAGGAGAAAGTCTCCCAGCATGGCTCTGCACTCCATAGGAAAGCTACAGCAGAGGGAAAGAGCAGCATGGTGTCGGCAGGCAGAGTGGAGCAGGGCTCATGGTCCTCACCCAACTCACGGTCTAGGTGGGAATTGAGAACGTACCGTGTGTACTGTGAGAGATATAGGAAGTTGCCAATGCGGCTAGTTGGTCTGGCAAGACATTTGTAATGTTGTGTAAAGTTTCGTCGTCAAAATTTGCAGGAGGGTAGACTTAATTCCTCTCGGGGGGGGGGGGTCACAGCTAGATTTCAAGAAGTGCAATAGTGCCACTGAGAATGAAGAAAAGCCAAGAGACCACCCTGTGGTATCTGCACGATCTACACTCCTTATTGAGGGTTCCTCATGTGATTACAAATTTTCCTTGTCAATTCATATTTTTCTCTGGGAATATTTTATACCATGGGTAGTAGAGATTTTTTACTATATTAGTTTCTTTCTCATTGCTGTGACCAAGTTTCGGGCTAGAAGCAATTTAAGGAAGGAAAGAAGTTATTTTGGTTTACGGTTTGGGTTTTGATGCGATTAAATTCCATCACAGCAGGGAAGGGAACGTGGGCTAACTGGTGACATTATAGCCAGAGTCTGGAGGCTGTAAAACCTCAAGGCCCACCTCTAGGGGCTCAAACAAGGCTCCACTTCCTAAAGGTTCCACAACCTTCCCAAGTACCACCACAGCTGGGGATCAAATACTCAAAAACATGAGCCTATGGGGGACATTGTACATTCAAATGAAAACACTGGAAGAATGGCTATGCATTCATATTACAAACCAATGCATTGTTATTGTGATCAAATATTTACAACAAAAAACTGGAGAGACCCAAGACTCATCAAGATGACTAGGAAGAAGAGAATGCCAAGTGTTTAGCACTGGTGGGGTCATCTTTATCACACCCACCTGGGCTCAACGCACATGGCAGAGGAAGTAGCAGAATGAATATGAGTGTTACTCTCACTGCTAGTCAGAGAACCTTCTCTATGGAGATGGTAATAGACACTGAGGAGACTCAAAACCCATCAAGACTGAAAATAAGCTGTTGAGAGCTCAACACTAAAGGAGACATCTCTATTTGCCCTCTAAGGCTCAGGGAACATTGCATAAGAGAGGGTTAAAAGAATGTAAGAGCAACTTTGGGGCACTGTCCCCCAGACATGAACTGACTGGTGCATTCATGACCTACTCTGGTTGTCATTACTGCCATAAGACCTGTATGGTTCTGAGCCCATTAACATAGTGTATAGAGCAAGACAAATAGAGACATCAAAAAAAAAAAAAAATAAGGAGCCTGGGGAGATTGCTTAGTGATTAAAGGCACTTGTTTGTAAAGCCTGTCATCTTGGGTTTAAATTCCCCAGTACCCACATAAGACCAGAAGCACAAAATGGCACATGTGTCTCGAGTTCATTTGCAGTGGCCTTGGTGTGCCCATACTCTCTCTAGCACCATCTCTATCTTAAATAAATAAATAAATAAAAATTTTAAGAAAGGGCTAGGGAAATGGTTTAGAGATTAAGGCACTTGCCTGCAAAGTCAAAGGACTCAGGTTGATTCCCTAGTACCCAAGTAAGCCAAATGTGGCAAATGAGTCTGAAGTTCATTTGTAGTGGCTAGAGGCCCTGGCATGACCATTCTCTCTCTATTTTTCTCTCTCCCCCTTCTGCTTCTTTCTCCTCTCACTCTCTTTCAAATATATATATATATATATATATATATATATATATATATATATATATATTTTTTTTTTTTTTTTATTTTTTATTTTTTTTATTTTATTAGGGACAAAGAGAGGGAGAGAGAGAATGGGCATGCCAGAGCCTCTGGCCACTGCAAACAAACTCCAGATGCATGTGCCACCATTGTACACCTGGCTTACACGAGACCTGGAGAATCAAACCTGGGTCCTTAAGCTTCATAGGCAAGTGCCTTAACCACTAAGCAATCTCTCCAGCCCTAAATATATATATTTTAAAAAAGGGTTGGAGAGATGACTCAGCAATTAAGGTGCTGACCTGCTAAGCCTAATGACCTGGGTTCGATTCTCCATAACCCATGTAAAGCCAGATGCATCTTTGGCTTTGCAGGCAAGTGTCTTAACTGCTTAACCATCTCTCCAGCTTGAATTTTCTTTTTAAAGGTTGAGTAATATTCCATTATAGGCCAGACATGGGGGCAATGCCTTTAATCTCCGCACTTGGGAGGAGAGGTAGGAGTATTGTTGTGAGTTTGAGACTAACCTGAGACTACATAGTGAATTCCAAGTCAGCATAGGCTAGAGTGAGACCCTACCTCAACAAATAAACAAAATTCCATTATAGGTATGTACAACATCTTATTTGTCCATCAGTGAATACTTGAATTTCAAATTGTGAACAATATAAATCAATATTTTACCATGAATATGAGCATACAAATATCTGAGTCCTTCCTTTTATTTCTTATTATTTATTTATTTATTTATTTGAAAGAGCAACAGACACAGAGAGAAAGGCAGATAGAGAGAGAGAGAGAGAATGGGCATGCCAGGGCCTCCAGCTACTGCAAATGAATTCCAGATGCGTGTGCCCCCTTGTGCATCTGGCTAACATGGGTCCTGGGGAATCAAACCTCAAACCTATGAGTATGTACCGACAAGAAGAATGTCTAGGTTTAATAATAAATACAATAAATTTAATAATAAATACCTTTTATGGTGTTTTAAGGATGTGCCACAGTATTTTCCTCAATAGTTACACCATTTTACATTTCCATCAGCAATGCTCAAGAGTTTTAATTTCTCTACATCCTTGTCAACGCTTGTTATTTTATCATTAACAAAAACAAACAACAAAACAACAAAAAAACAGCAGTGACCTTCTAGCAGGGGATATAGGGGATATAGTAGTAGAACTCTTGCTTGCCTAACATCCTCAGGCCCTTAATTCAATCCCTAGTACTGGAACCGCAATAAAAATGAAGGCAAAACAAGTGGTAATTATTGCAGTCAGCTTCTTCTTGCTGGCAGAAAACACCTAACCAAGAGCAGCTTGTGGAAGTAAAAGGTCTATTTTGGCTTACAGACTTGAGGGGACACTCCATGATGGCAGGGGAAATGATAGCATGAGCAGAGGGTGGACATCACCCCTTGGCCAACATCAGGTGGACAATGGGAGCAGGAGACTGTGCCAAACACTGGCAAGGCGAAACTGGCTATAATACCCATAAGCCAGCCCCCAAAACTACATCACCTCCAGGAGGCTCCAATTCTCAAATTTCCACCAGCTAAGGACCTAGCTTTCAGAACACACAACCTTATGGGAGACACCTGAATCAAACTACCATAGCAATAGTATGGTAATAACAACTCTCCTAATGAGTAGGATGTGGTGACTTATTGTGGTTTATTGGCATTTCCCTCATGATCAGTGATGAGCATTTCTGTGCTTTTTCTTTTCTGTGCCTTCTTAAGGAAGATGTCTATTCAAGTCCTCTGGCCACTAAAAAGTTTTTGTTGTTCTTGTTGAATTGTGGGCATCCTTTACCTTTCTGCATATTAATCCATTGCCAGATAAAATGATTTGCAATCACTTCTTCCATTCTGTGGCTTGCCTTTTCACTTTTTATATATTGTCTTTTGAGACACAAGACAATTTTCATGAAATCCAACTGGTTGGTTTTTCCTCCTATTTCTTGTGTTATTTTGGGTTATATCCAAGAAATCATTGCAAAATTTAAAGTCATGAGTGTTTTCCCATGTTTTGTTCAAACAGTTTGATAATTTTAGCTATTACATTCAGGTCTTTGATCCATTTGAAGTTAATTTTTTATATATGGGGGTAGGTCAAAGTACAATTTCACTTTTAAAATATAGTTAGTTAATTAGTTGAGAGAGGGAAACAGACAGATTGGGTACACCGGGGCCTCTTGCTGCTATAAACAAATTCCACTCAGATGACCCACTTTGAGCGTCTGGCTTAATGTAGGTACTAGGGAATTGAACCCTGAGTTGTAAGGCTTTGCAAGCAAGCATGCTTAACCACTGAGAAATCTACCCAGTTCCCTCTTTTTTTTTTTTAACTTGTTAAAAGAGCTATTCTTTCTGCATTGAACATCTTGACACCATTCTTGAAGATCATTTCATTAGTATGTGTGGGGTCTTATTTCTGGGTCCTCTCTTTTGTCCCATTGACCTATGGTGTGCTTATGCCAGTCCTAATAGGCCTTGATTATTATAGCTTTAGAGTAGATTTTGAAATCAGGAAGTCCGAGAGTTGCAGCTATGTTTCTCTGTGTTTTCAAGATTGTTTTTCTTTGTTTTGTTTTTGTTTTTTGTTTTGAGATAAGGACATATACAGCCCATCTCTCCAGCCCCAGAACCCTCCATTTTTTATAAATAATTTGAAGACTAAGGCCAGTGCTTGAATTTGAACTTTGTACTAGCAAGGTACTTTCTTAGTTTTATGGTTATGAGTTAGGCTTCTGTAGCTAATAAAAGCCTGAAATGGGGTACTACTCCCTGCCTTCCTATATGTATCTAAAGTAATTAATTATGTCCTCTCTCTCTGTGTTGGTTAGCTCAGAACACCATCCATGCTGAGCTTTAGATCTGATTGCAGGAGTGACGCTGGCGATGCTGACGAAGGAAAGGAAATTGCCACAGCGGGGCAGCGGGGCTTTGAGACACCGGAACTGCTGGAATCAGAGGAGGCCTCCTTACTCAAATAAGGGCTCTGGGTATAGGGAAACTTGGGTCAAAATACATTTTAAACATGTTTCCTCATTTCTTTTTATTTAGAAACTGTTGCAGTTACTTTCTCATTGTTGAGACAAAACATCCCACCAAACAGCCTCGGGGAGGAAAGTGTTTATTTTGGCTTACGGTTTTAAGAGGACGCTTCATCGTGGCAGAGAAAATCACGGACAGGCAGGCAGCCAAGGCACCACATCCTGTCACTGCAGCAGAGGGAGCTAGCTCTGAACACCTAGTGGCTTGGACTATCAAATGCCAAGGCTTGCCTCCAGTGACACACTACCTCCAACAAGGATGTGCCTCCCCGCACCCCACCAGGCTCCATCAGCCAGGGACTAAGCAGGAGGCTTAATCATAAACACATAAGGCTATGGGGGACATTTTACATTCAAACTACCACAGAAACAAGACATTTTACTTTTTCTTTAAAAGTTAAAAACTTTTTAGTTGCCTTGTTGCTCATGTCAACATCATGTCATTTTGCAAAGGAAACACTAATTTGGCAGCAAAAAAAAAAAAAAAAAAAAGGTTAAAAGTAATATAAATCTTAACTAAAGTCATGGTTAAACATAAAATTGTTTTATGTTAATCAGAGTGCCTCTACTGTTCATCAGATTAATTGCTATAGATTTTTCTTTCAGGACTAAGTGAAGAACATTGCTTGTCCAGCTGTGTTTTCTCTTTCAAAACAAAACTTAATTCCGATGTCTCCTTCTTCAGGATTCAGCCTCCTGTTCACACAATGGTTCTTCATCTGAGGAAAATGCTCCTGAGCTCTATAGTCCCTGAAATCTAAGGACTAAATTGTCTCCGCTTCCAGCCTTCCCTGGGTAATCAATATGCTCACTTGCAAATGTATACAGATTAACTAAAAATATGTTTCCAAACATGGATGCCAAGACTTTATGCTGCCTTAATTGCCTTTTTTCCCCCTGACAATTTCCAGAAGTTTGCTTGATCTTTATCAAATCAATTGATTTATATTTGTCAATAAGAAGTAACAGGCTTCCAGGCTTCCATGTTTGATGATAAACATAGATATCTACTTCTCTTGGATGTATGCTTGAGGCTTACTATTAATACTAAGATTAATACTAAGCTCTTACATCGACTGATGCGGCCTTCCAACAGGTCAAAGATTCTCACTTACTGTTTTGGTGATAATCATAATGTTCTCAGCCATATATTCTTATAAAGGTCCCCCCATGTTTAAAAGATACAGACCATGGGCTGGAGGAATGGCTTAGCAGTTAAGGCACTTGCCTACAAAGCTAAAGGACCCAGGTTCAATTCCCCAGGACCCATATAAGCCAGATACACAAGGTGACACATGCATTTGAAATTCATTTGCAGTGGCTGAAGGCCCTGGCATGCCCATTCTCTCTCTCCCTCCCTCCCTCTTTCTCTCTTTCTCTCATAAATAAAATAAAATTCAATTAAAAAAATACAAGCCAGGCAAGGTGGCTCATGCCTTTAATCTCAGCACTCAGGAGGTAGAGGTAGGAGGATCACTGTGAGTTCAAGGCCACCCTGAGACTTCATAGTGAGTTCCAGGTCAGCCTGAGCTGGATTGAGACCCTACCTTGAAAAACCAAAAAAAAAAAAGATACAAAAAAAAAAAGATACAGACCAAAGAAGAGGATCTACACACAGATGGTGATGAGACCTCACATCAAACTGGTTCACAAGAAGTGGGAAAGCCTTTCCATCGTGGGCCTTTAGATCTACTCCCTGTGTAAAAGCTCTAACTGCCATGCTCTGCTGCCCATCAGCTTGAAGAAGAGTCATCACCCCATTTCCCTAGCAACAGTTAGTTTACTCTCCGGAGGCAGGGGATGACATGGATTAGGAGCAAGATAGTTTCTGCCTAATAGGTAGTTAGTTAGCTAAGGACTGGCCCATAGAAACATGGATGCCACCAAGCCTGATTGACAGGACTAAAACTTGGACCTGATTCAGTCTCATTTACTATGGCTGTAAACAAGAAACTTCCTAATCACTCCTCAGCAGCAACAGTTTTCTGTTTCTTCCTCAGCTTCACAGGCTTAGCCCCTGTGGGTGCGCCCAGCCTGAGTCAGTGTTCCTCTTGGGCCCACCAACTAATCAGGTTTCTTCCTGACACACCACCTGAAGCCTGATGAGGAAGCTCATTCTCATTGGATGTCTGGCTCCTATAAATGAGCCTGAGGCAGTAGTGTGAGTCCCTTCTTCTCTCCTCCTGCTTTTCAGTCCTTCCTCTCTTCTTCCTTTCCCCCAGAAGTGTGTGAGAGTGCCAATATTTCCTTGGCTGGGAAGGGAGAAGCTTTTTTTTTTTTTTTTTTAACCTCTTAGGTACTTTCTTGCTTTGCTTTCCCCTTTATCTTAATTATTTCTAAAACAAATCTCATAATTTACCCTTCTGTGAGTTTTCAATTCTTTGATAACTTGGTAAAGGATCCAGAGTTGGGGTTCCCAGCCTGGGGGGGGGTGTTTCCTGTATCTTTCTGGGGATCTAATCCCTCCCAAAACCCCAATCCTGTATCAGTACCTATAGTAGACATTTACTTTTTTTCTCCTGCCATCATTGGTAGTAGAACCCTGATTTTGCTTTATAGGATGGCCCTTTTCCCATGCTCTGTTTTCAGATGAAGGTATATAGATGATGATTCCGAATTCATCAGTGAGACACAATCCCAATATTTCCTTGGAAAATAAGCACTTTGCTTCTCCTGGAAAGGTTAGATCAAAGTTGATATGAGTTGGACACTGGAAAAAGAAAGAAATAACTACAAGAGAACAGACATCAATAGAGAGGAAAGGAGAGGCAGTGTCGATGATAATTCTTGTACTCCTGAACACAGGTCTATCTGAAGTTATCCATCCATGGAGTTTTCAGTTAGTAAGCCAAATACCTTCCTTTCCTCAAGGTGGTTTTAGTTGGAGTTTTTGACACTTGTAAGGAAGAAACCATTAGTATGACAGCACAAAAGAATTCCATTTATCTATAACAAAATGTCTAAAACTTCTCTCTCTCATCTCTTAGTATCTAATGTCACTCAGGGTGACATCTGTGCTAAATTCCTAGAGTCATTCTTTCAAAACTCCCAGAAATTTTCACTCCTCATGGCAATTATCTTGTCATTGCTGGGACAAAACACCCAATCATATGCAGCTTAAGGGAAGAAAGGGTTTATTTGGGCTTATGGTTTTGAAGGGAAATTTCATCATGGCAGAGAAAAGCATGGCATATCAGGCAGCTGAGGCATCACATCTTATCACCACATCTTTGTCCCCATAACAGCCAAGAAATCATCTCAGTGAGCTAGCTCTGAGCATCCCCTGAGCTGGACTAATAAACCTCAAGGCCTGGCCTCAGTGACACACCTCTTCCAGCAAGGCTCTACCTGCTTAAAGGCTCTACCAGCTGGGGACCGAGTAGGAGGCTTGATCACAAACACTTGAGACTATGGGGGGGCGGGGGGGGCGACATAGTTCATTCCAGTCATCACACTCCTTCGGGAAGATCATTCTAGGTTGTTTATTGTTCCCCTCATTCCTGTCTTCAAAAGTTTTCTGGCTTTCTCTCTCCCTCTTCCTTCCTTCAAAAGAAACAAAATCTTAGCTGCACCTTGCAGATCAACCTTCAGAGGTTCTCTTTGCTTCTCTGTTCTGTACTTGGATCAGCACAATTAGTGTCTCTCTGAACAACAAACGATCCTTCCTCTTAGAAAGAGTGAAAGTCTGGTGATTGTGCTTCCTGGTCTCATTTGTATTCAGAACAAACAGCCAGTTTTCTCAGGCATTAGTTTGTTTGCAACTAGCTCTGCCTGGCAGAGGGGCTTTGGGTAAATTTTGTCAAGATATTGCCTTGGTTGTTTGGTGGTCTTATTGTTTTTGGTTTTTTTTGTGTGTGTGTGTTTAAAGGGGATAAGGATGGAATCTACATTATCAAACTAATCCATGCAGTTTTCTTGTTTTTATAATCCTGAGGACTAAATTTATGGTTAGGTCCTTGATTCAGACCAAGCTGATACAGAGTTCCAGGGGCAACTTAATGACCAGTCTTCACTCTATCTGCTGCACCCTGGCCCCCTTTTCGGAACAATCTTTGGTTTTTCTGCAGAGACAGCCAGAGACTCACTGCCTTGACTCGCAGCTCTTTCAGAAGTATGTTCATGGGATGCTGTGCCCAGCACGTAAGTGCCCTGAGGGTTCTGACCCATTCCCGGGCAGCCCGCTGCAGCTGTGCGAGCTCCAGCTCTGCTCCACAGGGACCTAGAACTCTCCCTGCATCGAGAAGCATGCAAATGCTGGGCACTTGGATGATTCTGAGGCCTTTTGTGAAGTTATTGGTTAAAAATGGTCAGAATTCTATCCTTGGGTCCATTCCAACTATGTCTGGAAACCAGTAGGCTAGGGGATTCTAGTAGAAAGGTCACCTAGCACAGCGGCTGCTGGAGCCCCACAAGTGTTGAGAGACATTTCATCTTTTTAATTTTAATTCTTTTTTATTTGTGTGTGTGGGGGGGGAGAATTGGTGTGCCAGGGCTTCCAGCCACTGCAATTGAGTTCCAGACATGTGCACCATCTTGTGTGCATGTGCAACCTTGTGCACTTGAGTCACCTGTGCGTCTGGCTTACGTGGGATCTGGAGAGTAGAACATGAGTCCTTAGGCTTCACAGGCAAGCCCCTTAACCGCTAAGCCATCTCTCCAGCCTAATTCATCTTTTGGAAGTCCTTCCTTTCTTTCTTCTTCCTTCTCTCCCTTCTTTCCTTCATTCTTCCTTTCCTCCATCTCTCGTTCATTTGTAGTGCTGGCATTGAACCCAAGGCTTTTCACATGCCAAGTAAGCATTCAGTTACTGAGCTAAATCCCTGCCTCTGGTTTTTTTTTTTTTTTTGAGACCAGGGTCTTTCCACTTAGCCTAGGCTTCGTCTTGAACTCAGGATCCTCTTATTTCCACTTCCAACTACTGGGATTACTATGACTGTTCTGTAAAGAGAAGTGGGAGTAGAGCGGGTATTAAAGGAAGCCTCTAGGAGCCATTACGAGACCTAAGGACAAAGGCAGCCAGTGCTAAGTAGAACTGGGAGAGAACTATAGGAGAGAGTCACAGGATTAGAGACTTTCAGGTGATGAACAGCCATTGCTGGCAGAGTGGTCCTCTGTCTCCTGAGAGCCTCCCCTGTCCACACCCTCTGAAAGCTGGAGGACAGTCATAGTGCATAAACTACAGAGTAGGCTGGAGATAGAATCTAAAGGGACTTCAGAAAAACCAGGGAGCACCGTAGCTCGGGCCTGGCCTAAGGTCCTGGCCTTCCTTCCTGTGCCCTTGGCGATCTAGTCCATTGCCTTGATGGCCAAGTTTCTTTCTTTCTCTTTCTCTTAACATTTATTTATTAGAATGCTGAAGAGATGGCTCAGCAGTTAAGGTTTTTGCAGTTAAGGCCTGCAGAGCCTAACAACCCTGGTTCAATTCCCCAGTATGCATGCAAAGGCAGATACACAAATTAGTTAAATAAAAAACATAAAATTTATTTACTTGAGGGAGAAAGAGAGGCAGAGAGAGAGGAAGAGAGAGCAAATGTATGGACACACCCAGGCCTCCTACCACGGCAAACGAACTCCACATACATGTGTTACTTTGTACATGGCTTTACATGGGTCCTGGAGAATCTAACCCAGGACCTCAGGCTTTAATCATCTTTTTAAAAATAAATATTTTGGGCTGGAGAGATGGCTTAGCGGTCAAGCGCTTGCCTGTGAAGCCTAAGGACCCCAGTTCGAGGCTTGATTCCCCAGGACCCACGTTAACCAGATGCACAAGGGGGCACACAGGTCTGGAAGTTCGTTTGCAGTGTCTGGAGGCCCTGGCGTGCCCATTCTCTCTTTCTCTCTCTCTACCTGCATCTTTCTCTGTCTGTCACTTTGAAATAAGTAAATAAAAATAAACAAAAAAAATTTTAATAAAAATAAATATCTTATTTTTATTTATTTATTTGACAGAGAAAGGAGAGAGGGAGAAAATGGAATGGATGCACCAGGGCCTCCAGCCACAGCAAACGAACTCCAGATGCGTACGCCCTCTTGTGCATCTGGCTAACGTGGGTCCTGGGGAATCGAAACTGGGTTCTTTGGCTTTGCAGGCAAACGCCTTAACCGCTAAGCCATCCTTCCAGCCCAGGCTTTACTCATCTTTAACCGCTGAGCCATCTCTCCAGCCCACCAGGGTTACTTCTAAGAGACTGTATTCATTTGGTTTGGGACTAGGGTATACAAACCCTAATCGGGGAACCAACACTACTTCTGCGGTGTTAAGACATTTTTCGAAAAGACCTCATGGCCTCATGGGTAGATGTTAAAGAAGGCTCAGGGATGCCCGAAGACCTATCCAGACAGCGGTTTTTCCGGAGCTGGACATCTTTCTTAAACATCAAGGAATTGCCTTTCACATGCACAGCCGCCAGGTAGACATTAACCCGAGTCTGCCTCCTTTTCCCCTTCCAGAGGACCACGTCGCCCAGGCTGATGAGCGAAGGCTTCAAACTCGCTCCTTCCGGGGGCATTGGCAGTGAAGTCGCCGTGGTCCAGGCTCTGGTGGTCCCGCTGTCATCTGGCACTCCCGCGGCGTCCAGGGTGGGGGCTGGGGCAGCGGAGAGCGCAGGCGCAGTGCCCGCGCCCGTGGCGCCCCTCTCCCTTCCCGGTCGCCCCTGGCAGCCCTGGGGCCCGCTGTTGTGCCCGCGGAGCGCGCGGCGGCCTCCGTGGGTTTCCGAGGCCGGAGCGGGCGAGCCGCAGCGGCGCCCGGGGGCTCGCGCTCGGGGCGCGCCGGCCTCGCCAGCCACTCGCAGGTAACCGGGGCCCCCAGCGGCTGATGGGCAGCGCCGGGAGGGCGGTCCGGGGACCACTACCCTGCCCTTCCCCTGTGCCTACCCGGAGGGAGCCCACCACCCGCTTTTGGCCCTTGGCGGCTGAGGGGGCACAGAGCGCTGCGTTTGGGGGTGACAGCTGGGCTGAGGGGTCCGAGGGGGTCGCGTCTCTGGAAGGATGCCGAAAAGTCCCTAGTTCTGTCCGCGAGAACCCGAGCACCGGCTCCGTAAGGGACCATCATCGCCCGCCCTGCTCCCCGCGTCCTGCCACCATCACGTGTGAGGGCCCTCCCCCAGCTTCCACGACCAAGGTCGGGAGCTCGATTGCCTTCCCCTGGTCCAGGAGCCTGCCCAAGCCAGGGTGAGTGCTTGTGGCGTCATGGGATCAATTTTATACGCAACTTAGGGGGAAAAAAATAAAATAAAAAAGCTGGGTGGTGCTAGGTATCTGACCAAGAAATTGCATCTGCCATCACTTTTCTTGTCCCATATCCAGGACCCTTGAACGCCAGTGTGATCTGTAGGTGGAGGTTTCCGAGGTTGTAGAAGTCTTTCTCCTGGGAGAGGATAGTGGAGCAAGGGCCTGGTATGCAGGGCAAGGGAGGCAGACCTCATCTAGCCGCCGGGAGGAAATCACGAACCTCTTCCCCACGGTCCTCAGGGTTAGAATTTTACGCCGCGCGCGCGCATTTGGCTTGGGTGAGAAGGGGAGGGTCTCGGGAGGGCGGCTGGGGACGCTGCGCGGACCGGCGGCATCTAGGTCCAGGCTCCCACTGCTGGGCCAGGAGCTCGACCCCAAGGTCCAGTAATGACCGAGGGCACCCTGCGGAGAGGATGGGGGTGGGAGAGCGGATCTAAAGGCGATGTCCTCTGGCTGTCCCTAGGGAAAGGACTTCGAATGGAGTCGCCTGTGTTCCGGGCGCTGAATTGCCCCACGCGCCCTGACTTCCTGCTTTGTCCTGTTCCGCATCTTTGCCAAAAATAACCTATCTCCCAGGCAGGTGGGCTCAGCGGAACCCTCCAGACACTGATGCCTTTGCAGACTGGAATTTAGTTCAAAATACACACACACACACACACACACACACACACAGAGAGAGAGAGAGAGAGAGAGAGAGAGAGAGAGAGAGAGAGAGAGGTGTGGAGGATATATCTGTGAGTATATGCACACGCACACAAACATAACGCTTATCTCTTTTTAAAGCCATCATGCACCACAAGACACACATCTCCCAGAACTTTTTGTAATCCATCTTTAGTTTTTGACACCTCCAAGTGTTTCTGGGCCCTGCAGTACCATTAATTTTCATATTCATCTGTTCCAAAGGCACTGAGCCTGTAGATTGAAGTGTTTGGTATTTGACTGAACAAGTAAGTATTCATACATATTTAAATTTCAGAAAAAGCTAGTCTAGTGGGGTTGGGGGCGTAAAGCAGTGGTAAAGAAAGCACTGACTTAACATGCATGAGGCCTGGTGTTGGCTCCTCAGCAACCACCCCCAAGGAAGAGTAGCCTACAAGATGTAAAAAGATGTAAAATTAAAACTGAGCAAAAACGTTCCCAAAGAAAGCCGTGTGTGTGTGTGTGTGTGTGTGTGTGTGTGTGTGTGTGTGTGTACCCACTTCCCTAAAGGAAGATTAAATATTTTTAAGTATTGGATTATATTTATTTATTTGAGAGAAAGAGGCAGTGAGTGAGTGACGGAGAAAGAGAATGGATGCCCCAGGGTCTTAGCCACTGCAAACAAACTCCAGAGGCATATTTCACCTTGGGCATTTGGCTTATGTGGGTCCTGGGGAATTGAACCTGGGTCCTTAGGCTTCACAGGAATGCCTTAACCGCTAAGCCATCTCTCTAGCCCCATAAAGGAAGATGAAGCAAAAAGATGTGATATAACTTTAAATCTGTGCATGTGTGTGTGCATACATGTACCATGCCTCCTGTGGAGGTCAAAGGACCACTTTGGGGTGTCAGCCTTCTACATTCTTTTGAGACAGGATCTCCTTTTTTGTTCTCTCACACCTCTCTCTCTCTCTCTCTCTCTCTCTCTCTCTCTGTGTGTGTGTGTGTGTGTGTGTGTGTGTCTAATAGTCACTTCTGGATTCTTGTGGCTCCAAGGCCCATTACTGTAGGTGTATTGGGATTATAGACACATGTCCTTTTTTTTATCCAGCCTTACTTGAGTGCATGAGAGCCAACTTGGTTGAGCAGGATAGTGGAGGCGTGCCTTTAACTGCTGAGCCATTTCTATCTCCCCAGCCCTTAATGTAACTTTACTTTTTTATTTTTTTTAACTTTACTTTTTATTTTTTTATTTTATCAGTCTCACTCCAGTCCAGGCTGATCTGGACTTCACTCTGTAGTCTCAGGGTGACCTCAGACTCATCCTCCTACCTCAGTTAGCCAAGTGCTAGGATTAAAGGCATGCACCACCATGCCCAGCCTAATTTAACTTTTAAAACAGAAAAATATCTAAGTAATATTCTGTTTTTTGGTTTTTTGAGGTAGGGTCTCACTCTAGCCCAGTCTGACCTGGAATTCACTATGGAGTCTCAGGGTGGCCTCAAAATCACGGCAATCCTCCTAGCTCTGCCTCCCGAGTGCTGGGATTAAGGGTGCCACCACGTCCAGCAAAGTAATATTCTTATAAAATGTATGACCTGAGGAAAACAGGACTAAGATGTGCTATAATACTGATTATTTCAAATGGATTGACTGTGAAGTTCTAAAAGGTTACATATGTATTTTTCAAAATATTGTCTATTTTTCCTCAAAAAGTTATCCTGGGCTCAAGAGATGGCTTAGCCATTAAGGCATTTGCCTGTGAAGCTTAAGGACCCAGGTTCAGCTCCCCAGAACCCATGTAAACCAGATCTGAAGGTCATGCATACACATAAGATAGCCCATGTGTCTGGAGTTGTTTGTGGTGGCTAGTGGCCCTGGCGTGACAATTCCCTCTTTCTCTCTCTCAGAAATAAAATTTTAAAATAAGTTATACTCATATAAAGAAATTTGGATAATAAATGCATAAGACCACAGCAAACCACACAAACAGGTTAGGTGAGCACACATGCACTGAATTGGATCTATCGTTTGTGTTGTATTTTCATTATAAAACCTGCTGATATGTCTTCTAAACATAAGTATTTATGTTATTTTTAAAAGATTGTCTAATATTTCACTACATGGATAGAACACAAATTAATGTCCAACTTTTAAAAAATGTAATTTCCACTTTATTTATTTATTTTTTCCCTGATGTGAGTAGTCCAGGCTAACCTGGAATTTACTCAGTAGTCTCAGGGTGACCTTGAACTCCTACCTCTGCCTCCTGAGTGCTGGGATTAAAGGCATGTGCACCACCACGCCCGGCATTGCCCAACTTTTTATTTCATTTTTATTTTTAATGTCCAATTTTTTTTGCTATTACACATAACCTTATACATTCTATCTTTTCTGTTTTATTTTGTCTTTTTTTCAAATTTATTTATTTATTTGCAAGGAGAGAGAGACAGAGAGACAGAGAGAGAGAGAGAGAGAGAGAGAGAGAGAGAGAGAGAGAGAGAGAGATATGCATGCACCACTCTGGGCATTTGGCTTTACATGTGTTCTAAGGAACTGAACCCCAGTTGCCAGGCTTTTCAGGCAAATGCCTTAACCACGTAGCCATCTCTCCAGCTCCTGGCTTTGGTTTTTTGGCACTATGCTTGGTTTATGAGACTATGTCTAGCTATGTTTGCTAGGCTGGCCTTGAACTCAAGATCCTTCTGCCTCAGCCTCCTAAATACTGGGATTACAGGAATTAACCACCAAGCCTTATAAATACCATTTTTATTTTGTACCTATTTATTTCTTTTTAAAATTTAAAGACTTTTTTATTATGTATGTGTGTGTGGGAGAGAGAGAGGGAGGGAAAGAGAATCGGAGAATCAAGGCCTCAGCCACTGCAATTGAATTCCGGATGCTTGCACCACATGGTGGGCATGTGCACCTTTGCCCTTGCCTCACCTTTGTGCATCTGACTTCTGTGGGATCTGGAGAGTTGAACATGGGTCCTTAGGCTTTGCAGAAAGCACCTTAACCGTTAAGCCGTGTCTCCAGCTCTTCTTTCTTTCTTTTTTTGGTATATGAATTTGTAGTGTGTGTACATGTATGTATTTGTGTTTGTATGTGTGTGTGTGTGTGTGTGTGAGTGAGTGCATACACGTGGTGGCCAGAGGGCAATTGCAGGTGTCATTCCTCAGATACACCACCCACCACCTTTTGAGACAAGGTCTAGACTGGCTGGCCACTGAGCCCTAGAGCACCTCCTGTCTTTGCCTTCCTAGTGCTGAGATTACAGATGTGTACCACTGTGCCTGGCGTGTTTATGTTGGTACTGGGGATTGAACTTAGATCCTCATGCTTGCAAGACAAGCACTTTACTGACTGAGATTTCACTGACAAACTGGCTTTTAAAAATACTATATATATATGTGTGTGTGTGTGTGTGTGTGTGTGTGTGTGTGTGTATACATATATATGTGTGTGTATATACATATATATGTATATATTAAGATCACAACATGAGTTCTACCTTCCTAAAATTTTATATGTTTTAAGCCACCAGTAACACATGATGGCTGACAACAGGAGCAATGTCCAGCTCTTTGGAGACTATTCATGTCATTAGCTTATTGATTTGTAATTTGCTAGTTCTTCCTGCCCTGCAGGACCCTGGCAACCACCATTCTACTCCTTGCTATGACTTTCACTGTTTTAAATGCTTCATGTAACTCAGTATTTGTCTATATATAACTGGCTTATTTCACTTAGCATAAGCCTTAAATTTCATGCATATTTTTGCATGTTATAGAATTTCCTTATTTTGAAAAGTTAAATAGGGGTTGGAGAGATGGCTCAGCAGTTAAGGGACATGCCTGCAAAACCTAATAACCCAGTTTGATTCTCCAATACCCACATAAAGCCAGATGTACAAAGTGGCTTGTATGTCTAGATTTGTTCACAGTGGCTAGAGATGTTGGCATGCTCATTCCCTTTCTCTCTCTATATATATGTGTGTGTGTGTGTGTGTGTGTGTGTGTGTGTGTGTGTGTATACATGTGTGTTTCTCTTTTTCTGTTTACAAATATGTAAATAAAATTTTTTTAAAGTTAAATAGTCAGGCGTGGTTGTGCATGTCTTTAATCCCAGCACTCAGGAGGTAGAGGTAGGAATATCTCTATGAGTTCAAGGCCATCCTGAGACTACATAATGAATTCCAGGTTAACCTGGATTAGAGCAGAGACCCTATCTCAAAATCAAAACAACACAAAACAAAAAGTTAAGTAGGGTGGAGAAAGGAAGGGAGGAGGATACTTAATAGGTTGATATTGTGTATATGTAACTACAATGATCGTAATGGGGAGGTAATATGATGGAGAACGGAATTTCAAATGGGAAAGTGTGGGGGTGGGGAGGGAGGGAATTACCATGGGATATGTTTTATAATCATGGAAAATGTTAATAAAAATTTTTTTAAAAAGTTAAGTAATATTCCCTTATATTTATGTATACTCCATGTCTTAAATCTATTCATGTGTTGTTGGGCATTTAGATTGCTTATCCTTGCATATAACATCTTTGAACAAACACTTTTACATTTGTTTCTAATCTTAGAATAAATTTCTAGAACTAAATTTGTGATTCAAAGGATAGGTATTTTTATTTTTTGATACAATAACTTATTCATATACTTATTTATTTTCACAAAAGTATCTTGTTTTTTGAGACAGTCTCACATTGAACCTAGAGCTCACCAGTTCAGATAGACTTGTAGCCAGTAAGTCCTGGGGTCACTCTTCCTTCTGCCTGTACCTCAGTGCTGGCTCACAGGCACACACCACCATGCCTGGCTTGCAGACAAGGACTTTCCCCACTGAGACATCACCATAGCCCCCATTATAGTATTTTTAACTTGTTACTATGCAATCTTTTTAAAAAAGAAACTATTCTTTTAAAACTTATTTATTTTGATTTTTTTTGAAATTTTTTTTATGAGAGAGGGAGAGCCACACAGAGAAAGAGAGAGAGAGAGAATTGGCACACCAGGGCTTCCAGCCACTACAGTTGAACTTCAGACATGTACACCATCTTGTGCGTATGTATGACCTTGTGCACTTGAGTCACCTTGTACGTCTGGCTTATGTGGGACCTGGAGAGTTGAACATGGGTCCTTAAGCTTCTCAGGCAAGTGCCTTAACTGCTAAGCCATCTCTCCAGCCCAAGAAACTCTTTTTTAGAGAAGTTTTTTGTAGATGAAGAAAATGAGACAAAGTCTATTAATTAGTCATATTGCCAACTTTTGAAGTTCTGAAAAGAGAGACACCCACATATAGCAATGTATACTGTACACATGAGGTGGATCAAGTGCCTTTTGGATCCCTTAAGGGTCAAAATAACTTTTTCTCCCCAAAAATGTTTCTTTGGGTATTGATATAATTCTGTTAGTTTTTCCCTTGGGCTTTAAAGTCATTTTGGAACAGACCAAGAGAAATAATAATTTCATTGTTTTATGAGATATTTTTAAAAACATACTTGACTAAAAGGAATAAAACAACATAGTAGAAAATTAGAGCCCCCAGTTTCCACAGATAACCACAATATACTAGTTTGCAGTAAATACTTCTATATTACTAAATTCATAAGTAATCATGCATTTGGGGCTGCAGAACAACTCGATATTTATTTATTTATTTATTTTTATTAGTTTTCTATTCTGCAAGTACAGGCAGTTTGCTACCATTATTAGGCTCATCCGTGACCTACCCCCTCTCCATTGGCCCCTCCTTGTTGAGGTATATGGGTCGTGCATTGTGGAGTTAGCCCACAGTTATTGGTACAATAAATGTCTCTGTATATCATGACCCAACATGTGGCTCTGACATTCTTTATGACCCCTCTTCCGCAAAATTTCCCTGAGCCATGTTGAGTTCATTTTTGGTCTGCTTCAGTGATGAGGTGTTGGGGGCCTCTGGGGCTCTGTCTCTCTAATTTGGTAGGAGTTGATTTTTCTCTGTGTTGGTCTCCTTCCCCATTGTGCTGGTATCAAGTCAATATTTAAAGGCACTTGCTTGCAAAGTCTGTTGCCTGGGTTCATGTTCCCAGTACACATATAAACCCAGATGGACAAAGTGGTGCATGTGTCTGAGTTCACTTTCAGTGGCAAGGGGCCCTGGCACACCCGTCCTCTCCCTCTCAAATGAATAATTAAATAAAAAATTTGAAACGCCATGTACTTTGTTAAATGTGAGATGTCACCAATTTTAAGATACATTTTAACTTTAGAAATTAAAAAATGTACATCGTGAATTTATTATGTCATAAACAGGATCATGATATATGTTTTATCTCTTTTTGTGTGTGTGTGTGTATGTTTGTTGGAAGGAGTTAATTATTAGGTTTGGTAGCCAGGCTGACCTTTAACTCTCCATCCTTCTGCGTCAGCCTCTCAGGTTGCTGACATGGTTATAAGCATGCCCCCTGCTTTTGTTATTTTTAATATATAAATATAAATCTTTTCTCATTGGAACATTGTTTTGGATTAGTCAATATTGCATTGATGTACATCTAGACTAGTGACAGCTTAATTACTCTGTATAATGGTGTTTTTAATGATGAATTCCAAAATGAAAGTAATGGGTTTGGGAGAGTCACTTTGATTTTCAACGAGCAGTGTTCTGAGACTTTGCCCACTTATGGTAGAGCTAATCAGTCATTCTTATCACCTAAGTGGTAAAAATCGATATTTCTCTGTTCCATTTATTTATTTATTTACTTGTGCATGTATGTGTGTGTGTGTGTATAAGTGTTTCAGGATCTCGCTCTGAAAACAACTCATGGTAGTCATACTGTATTCATCTAGTTACCAACTCTTGTTTCTGAATAATATCTAATAGGCTTTCTTTATCTGTGTTGGTCTACCTGTCAAAACCAGGGCTGGCGGGTTTTGCAAGCAAGTACCAATAACCACTGAGCAATCTTCCCAGCCCCATTCTTCACAATGCTTTAATTTACACAGATGACTGAATTCCTGGATACAGCTTGTTTGGACAGCATTGACCCCCACACTTAGGTTCTCCCAGGGGATTTCCTAGCAGTCTAACATTTTATGGTTATCACAAGAGGAACTGAGCTCTCCTCATTTATTAAGTTCTAAATGAGTCTGCTTCCTGACTATAAATTAATTATCCATTGGTTTGGAATTTTTTGATGCAAGGTGGGGGGGGGGGGGTTGAGAGCAATAGCCATACTGTAATTGAGGCATTTTTGAGCACATTAAAATTGTTGATTAGTGAGCTGGAGAGATGGCTCAGAGGTTAAGGTGCTTGACTGCAAAGCCAAAGGAGCCGGGTTCTATTCCCCAATAACCACATAAAGCCAGATGCACAAGGTGGTGCATGTGTCTGGAGTTCATTTGCAGTGGCTAGAGGCCCTGACATGCCCATTCTCTTTATCTATTTGCCTCTTTCTCTCTCAAATAAATAAATAAAATATATTTAAAATGCTAATTAGTGATGAGAGACTTGTTTTAGTTTGCTGCCTGAACCCACCTTGTCTTAAGCACTGACACTGTTCCAGGATGATGTGAGCCACTGCTGATTCCTCCTTCTCACTTAGTGTGTGCATTACTTTGATTAAAAAAGCAGGCAAAATCTCCTTTCCCATCACCACACTTATTTTTTTTTTCCTGCCATTCATCTCTCACTAACAGATTCCCCAAGTGGCCAAAGTGCTACACTGACACCGCTGCCTGCTAGCCTCTGGCTTGGATGCAGGAAAGAGAATAGTAATCAGGGCAATGCCTTTCCTTTGCCAGTTTTGATAGATTCACCTTTGACATTTCCTTACTGTGGTGGTTTGAATTAGGTGTCCCCCATAAACTCATGTGTTCTGAATGTTTGGTCCCCAGGTGCTGTCAATTTTGGAGGTGGAGTCTTGCTGGAGTAGGTGTGCTGTTGGGGGTGGGCTTAGGGGTGTTATACCAGTTCCCCCTTGTCAGAGCTTGGCTCACTCTGCTGCTTATGTTTTCCACCTGCCTTTGGCAGAGGTGACATCCAGCCTCTGTCCATGTCATGAAGCTTCCCCTTGAGATTATAAGCCAAAATAAATTCTTTCCTCCTATAAGCTGTTCCTGGTGGGCTGTAGTGTACCAGCAAATCAAAGGTAACATCAACACCTGTCAAGTAGAAGGTGTCTCCGAGGTACAGATCAGAAGGTGAAATGAAAGCTCTGTACCACAATTAATTTCATCCAGAATGTGAGGTCTCTAGTTAAGTTCATGACTTTCTTCAAAGCAGGTCAACTAAGCTAGAGGGTTCCTTTGTTGTTCCAAAGCTGAGTCTGGCTTTAAGGCAGGACCTTCAAGATAGCAAGAAAAAAGATAAACATAATCTGTGTTCTTGGGGTGGTAACAGTGTATGCTGTGCTTACAATAGGTCAAGGACTGCAATGTCCCAGAAGAAAAAGTTCCAGAGCTCAGAGGAGGAAGTGAGAGTCTTTTCCATGTAGGTCACCAGTCACTGATGGTCTTAATTTTAAATGGTTGGCCTTGTAGCTATTTCTGATGCTGAGAATGTGGCTTCCATTATCCTTAATAATATTTATTTTCTCTTTTTCCTTTTAAGTAACTTATCCCATGACCCATCACCCACCTCCTTGACCCCAGTTCTCCTCAGACTCAGTCCTGCTTGCCTCCTCACAACTCTGAAGAACTAGATAATTGTGAAGCAGGAGTGTACATGCCAAAGATGCCAATTACCTGGGAGAGAACCTGTTATTGGGCCTTCAAGCCCAAGGGGGTCTATTATGAAACTGCTCTTCTAAAGATGCTCATGGAAAAGGGGCCCTTGGGTCATGAAATGAAGCTTTAACCAAGAAGACTATCGGCACCCCCATGCCCTCAAGTACCTTCCACAAGAAACCTGCAAGGTCAAGGGTAAATGCTGTTGCCTACTAAGAACTACAGTGAGAAAATTCTCCAAAACTGGAATGGTTCAGAGAACATTCACATCACACCCCTGGTGCCACAAACACCCTTTTGTATTTTGTAATTGCCTCAAGAGCACATTCTATTGAGATAGACATACCGCTGGGCTTTATTTATGAAGAGAGAAGCATGCTTTATGAGCAGTGTGTAGTTTAAATGGATGGCCCCCAGTATATTCAGGATTTTTAAAAGTTCATTGTTTAGATCTGCAGCTCCTGGCTGGGGGAGGTGTCACTGGGTGGATCTTAGGGTCCAGCCCTAAGGTATGGAGTTGGATTTAGAATTCCAGTCTAAAGATGTACAAAGTGCCTGAGTAGGGCCTGATGTCCCTGAAGTGTGCTTGTTTGTGGCTCTGGTGGTGGCTTGGGGCTTTTTCTTTTTCTTTAATTGTGTGGACCCGTGAAAGGGGACCAGGTTCTTCTGCCATTATGGAACTTCTGGATCTGTAAGCTTCAATAAATATCCCTTCCTCCATAACTGTTCCTGGTCTGGAGGGCCATTCCAGCGACCTGAGGCTGTCTACTACAAGCATCTTCTTAAATTGAGGTTCTGGGAGATGGAGATAGTGACTAGTGTTTTGGCTGACTTCATTTCCTGTGCAGAAGATCAGAAATCTGTGCATGTGTTAGAGAACAGCATGAGGTCCATCTGTTCAGGTCAGATTTTCCCACATTAATGTGAAGATTTATGGGGCGGTAACTTATGTAAGAAAAGTCAATGGTAATTATGCTGCATTCTTTGCTGCCACTTGGAATCTACATTATATTTTTGGTTAGTCATGAAAATATCATAACATATACACATGCACACACACATTGAATTTTTTTTTCAAACATAATAATAAAAGCATCCTCCTCAGTTTGTAGTCTCTTACCTCTGTTTTGGTTTGGGCACCAGACACCATTCATTCATATTTTCTCTGTAATGTGGTCTGTTTATCCACAGTTTTTCTTCTCACAGATGGCATGGACATAGAGGAGCTACATTTGGCTTCTTGGGTGACTAGTCTAAGATACAGATAAATGATTTGTTTTCTCTCTGATTAAAATAGGTTGAAAGCTGGCTGCGGTGGTTCATGCCTTTATTCCCAACACTTGGGAGGCTGAGGTAGGAGGATCACTATGAGGCCAACGTCAGCTAGAGTGAGAGCCTGCTTTGAAAAATGCAACAGCTCAGTTCTAGATGCATTTCATATGCCTTACTGATTATCTCCTTAGAATCTCCTCTTCTTGGAAATGGCATGGCTGGGAGTGTTCACACAAGTAAAAACAACTTAAGGTTTTTGAATTTTTATTTTCTTTTATGTATTCAGCCAGTTTCTTTAACTTTGTAATTCTTAAAAAATTTATCAACATGGGCTGGAGAGATGGCTTAGCGGTTAGGCGCTTGCCTGTGAAGCCTAAGGACCCCGGTTCGAGGCTCGGTTCCCCAGGTCCCACGTTAGCCAGATGCACAAGGGGGCGCATGTGTCTGGAGTTCGTTTGCAGAGGCTGGAAGCCCTGGCGTGCCCATTCTCTCTCCTCTATCTGTCTTTCTCTCTATGTCTGTCGCTCTCAAATAAATAAATTAAAAAAAAAGTTATCAACAATTTTCATACATGTATGTAATTTTTTTTTTTTTTGAGTTTGGGTCTGACTGTAGCCCAGGATGACATGGAATTCACTCTGTAGTCCCAGGCTGGCCTCGAGCTCATGGCAATCCTCCTACCTCTGCCTCCCAAATGCTGGGATTAAAGGCATGCTCCACCACGCCCAGCTTATCTATGTATTTTTAATAAAATATAGTATCTGGGAAGAGGTGACTAAGTTGTAATGCTAGTGAGTGATATCAATGAGGAATCATTTATGATTAAGCCAAATCAAATTTGTAAAGTTTCTAGACTAATTCATTGTGGGGTTTCCCTAAGTTGACTCCCAGGTGATCACCTAGATAAACAGGTGTAAGACCAGGATGAGCACAAGCAACTGGTGCCTGCAGTGTCTGAGCGATTTGAGAGTGGACTGTTGATACTGGGGTGTTCCCTTTTTGTTAGGGAATTGTTGCGTGTCTGGGAAGGTTGGGAGGCTTCTTTGAACTCAGCTGGCATGTTTGATCTTAAGCAACCAAGAAAGACAATTTTAATAAGCATACTGGAACAACTCATGCATTTTTTTTTACATCTAATTATCATCTAACCAATTGATGATTTAACTATCCCCAAAAGTATCATAAAAATAGAAGAAGTTTATTTTCTTCCCACCCCGTCTAGACATCGCTTCCTCTTGTCCTCAGTAGACTCAGCAGAGCTGCTTTCACTGTAATTGATTCCTCTTTAAATTTTTTGTTTGTTTGTTTGTTTCTGGGCTGGAGAGATGGCTTAGTGGTTCAGGCACTTGCCTGCAAAGCCAAAGGACCCAGGTTCGATTCCCCAGGACCCAAGTAAGCCAGATGCACAAGGTGACGCATACATCTGGAGTTCATTTGCAGTGTACCCATTCTTTCTCTCTCTCTACCTCTTTCTCTCCTCTCTCAAATAAATAAATAAAATATTTTTTTTCAAGCAGGAGGAAAATAATTGGTAGATGATACACATGTATTCATGGATAATGGCATAGAAAACCACTTTTTGGGGGGGGGGGGAGTTTCAAGGTAGGGTTTCACTCTAACCCATGCAAACCTGGAATTCACTATGTAATTTCAGGGTGGCCTTAAACTCATGGTGATCCTCCTACCTCTGCCTCCCAAGTGGTGAGATTAAAGGTGTGTGCCACCATGCCTGGCTCTCAAAACCATCTAAAAAGATGAAATAAAGCTTCTTAAAATTATTTATTTATGAGAGAGAGAGAGAGAGAGAGAGAGAGAGAGAGAGGGAGGGAGGGAGAATGGGTGATCCAGAATCTCTTGCCACTGCAAACAAACTCCAACGCATGCCTCACCTTGTGCATTGGCTTTACATGGGTACTGGGGAATTGAATCTGGGTCCTTAGGCTTTGCAGGCAAACAAGCACCTTAGCCACTAAGCTGCCTCTCCAGCCCTACTTTTCTGAGACTAGAAAAGCTCTTTTCTGGAGGGGGAAGTATTGGTTTTAAACTGTGAAAGTTGGGGGTGGGTTGTAGCTCAGTGGTACAGAGTTTGTCTGACATGCATGTGGTCTTGGGTTCAATCCCCAGAATTGAATCACATAGAAGTAAAGTATAAATGGTGAGAGTCTTATATTCTAGCACATTCTTAGCTGCCAGCTGACACATTCATTAGTGTGCCAGAATGGATTTAACATGTCACAATATACATTGCTTGGTTCCAAACCAGGCATCATCACTGTTACACAGCCAAATCTTGTTTGAAAACTGCCACATAAGGGCTTTTAAAAACCTTTTCTTTTTCTGGTATACATGGCCCACTTATAGTCTACCAAAGTCACTAGCTACCACTGAGTAGTGATGAGCTAGCCTTCTTCCTTCAACAAATATGTCCAGCTGCTTGCAGATGGATGGCATGTGGAATGCTTAGTCCTGCTTTAAGCAGATCAGTAACTCTAACCCCTAACTCCCCTTTTCAATACTTCCTCTTTCTTTTCCTTTCTTTCTTTCTTTCTTTCTTCCTTTCTGTCTTTTTCCTTCTTTTATTTAAATTTTATTTTATTTATTTATTTGAGAGAGTGAGAAAACTAGGCAGGGAGAGAGAGAGCGAGAGAGGGACGGAGAGAATGGGTGTGCCAAGGCCTCCAACCACTGCAAATGAACTCCAGATGCATGAGCCCCCTTGTGCATCTGGCTTACATGGGTCCTGGGGAATTGAATCTGGGTCCTTTGGCTTTGCAGGAAAGCACCTTAACCACTAAGCAATCTCTCCAGCTCCAGTCTTTTCCCTTCTAGAGCCAGCTGTTGAATCCTTACAGCTTCAGCACAGCTGATGATAACCCCTGGCTGTCTCCTCCTGACTTCCAGTTCTATTACTCTCAGCTGAGTCTCCAACTCAAAGGTGAGCTAGCCTCCCTCTTTAGTATTTTTTTTTTCACTCCCTTCAGGGCTTTCTTCTTACTTCTCACCTCTAAGTCCCTTAACTATATTTTAAAGGTCTTGCCTATAAGCCAGACTGACCCAGTTCAGAGCAATCCCCATGCCTCCTTTCCATTGTCTCACAGCTCAGTTCAGCCTACCTCTTCTTTAGTCACCTTAGTCCACAAACTTCTCTGCTGCTTCCAATGTGGTCCATTCTGGAATCCAGTATCATCTTTCCCAGTTGAACCTATAAGCAGCCTTCATCCCCAACTAGCTTGTGACATCCCCAGCTCCAGTTAGCCCACTCTTCAAAGCAGATTTCACTCACACCCTCTTGACGAGCCTCTGTCTTTCAGCCTCGAACCAGGATTCTCTCTCACCCAGGTAGCTGATTTTTGGCTAATGATAATTTAGCATGGTGTGTGCTGAGTTTTGTTGTAGCCTGGGTCGAGTTGTGTATCTGTTCAGCACTGCAGGGAGTTGTCCTCACAAAGATGTCACCACGGACCTGTCACCAGCAAGGTACAGTGGTGGTGGTGGATTTGGACTGACTTATCCATATTCCTTCTCCAGTTTGTATAAGAAAGATGATTTACAAGATGATTGACTGGGTAGGAGATGCATTCAGTCTCTCTCTCTCCTTCCTTGCAAATAAATAGATAACTACATATAGGTTTTAAAAGAATAGAAATCCAGCCTACCCTTTTCTCTGCTGCCTGGCTGCCGAGCTATGAGCTGTTACGGACGGTCTTGCTCTATGACACCCTCCCCGTGATGTGTAGAACCCTCTGAGGCTAGAGAGGAGATAGATGACGTCTGCCCGTACCCGAGTACTGTGCAAGAGACGCTGGTGACCTCAGACGCGCAGACTGGCTCCTTGTGAGGCCAGACCTTGAGAGAATGCCTGAGGAACATGACACCTAGGACAGCATCTTCAGAGACATTGAGCAAATCATCAAGTCTGGGGGCGACACATGAGCAGCACCCTCATATGTGTGCCTTCTTCTTGCCTTTCACTTCTTAGCCATCCCTAGTGGGAGATACCCTGGCCGGGTACACCTGCTGCTTGGGACCCATCTGCGCTTCCAGCCCTGCACGCAAAGAGCTGGAGATGCTGCCGGCATTGCCCGAGCCCGCCCTGCGTCACTACCCACCCCCGGGCCAGGGGCTGTCTGAGGGCAAAGTTCTGTCTCACACAAGGGTTAAACAGGGAACGAAAAGCCAAACCCTGTGCCAGGCTTGGCGCGCATGCCTGTAACCTCTGCCCTTGGCAGGCTGAGGGCAGTAGGATTGCCATGGGTTTCAGGTGAGCCTGGGCTGGCCTGCTTAGCGGTTAAGGCGTTTGCCTGCAAAGCCAATGGACCTCGGTTTGATTCCCCAGGACCAACGTAAGAGCCAGATGCACAAGGGAACGCACGCGTCTGGAGTTCGTTTGCAATGGCTGGAGGTCCTGGCGCGCCCATTCGCTCTCTCATTCTCACTCTCACTCTGTGTCTGCCTCTTTCTCTCTCGTGCTCTCTCTCAAATAAATAAATAAAACTATTAAAAATATATCTATTTATTTTATTTGCATGTGTGTGTGTGCATGCATGCTAAGGCCTCTTGCCACTGCAAGCAGAATGCCAGATGCTTGCACCACTTTATGTGGGTGGCTTGGGAATTGAACCTGGACCATCAGGCTCTGCAAGCAAGTCCTTTAACCACTGAGCCATCTCCCAGCCCCCATGGAGCTCTCATGCCGCCCTAGCCACCATCCTCATCGCCACTGGCGCTACTGTGACTGGCGCCATCATCGCCTGCATCGCCACAGCCACTACTTTCGCCTTAGTTCCCGCTGCATTTGCCACCACCTGTGCCACTCGCCCACTCTTTTTTACTTAAAAAGATTTTAAATATATTTTTTTAAATTTTATTTTCATTTGTTCGAGAGAGAGTGTGTGTGAGAGAGAAAGAGAGAGAGAATGGGCGAGCCAGGTCCCCCAGCTACTGCAAACAAACTCCAGATGTGTGTGCCTCCTTGTGCATCTGGCTAACGTGGGTCCTGGAGAATAGAACCTGGGTCTTTTGGCTTTGCAGGCAAATGCCTTAATCGCTAAGCCATCTCTCCCGCCCCAAGAATTTAAATATTTTATTTATTTACTTGCAAGGAGAGACAGAGAGAAAGAGAATGGGCTTGCCAGGGCCTCTAGCCACTGCAGACAAATTCCAGGTGCGTGCACCACTGTGTGCATCCGGCTTTACGTGGGTATGGGGAATTTAACCCAGGTTGTTGGGCTTTGCAGGAAAGTGCCATAACTGCTAAGCCATCTCTCCAGTCCTAAAAAAGATCTTAAAAAGAAACACATCTCTCATGGTGGCCTGTAATCACAGCACTGAGCAGGGACTGGCAGAAGAATCAGGAGTTCAGGTCATCCTCACTTACATAAGTTTGAACCCAGTCAAGTGAATCCCAACACCAACAAACTCATAGGACTGTGTGTTAATGTCTTCCCCATGGCTTGGTATCTGGGTTTACAAGCTTCTGCCTCAGAAGCTATTTTCCACCATCAGATTTCTAAATTTAAAAAATGAAGTATTTTGTTTTCTCTGTTAAAAAAGAAATACATGATTATTATGGAAAATACAGAAATATAGGAAAGCAAAGGAAATAAAAATCACTCAGTGCCAGCTAGAAATAACTACTGATCCTTCTAGTAGTTCTTTTTTTTTTATTAATAGTATAGAACATAGCATCCTATTTTATAAATATTCCATTTATAACAACACATTGTAAACACTTTTCCATTTCATTAAAATATACTCTTAAGCCATGTGTGGTGGCACACGCCTTTAATCCCAGCACTCGGGAGGCAGAGGTAGGAGGATCGCTGTCAGTTCAAGGCCACCCTGAGACTATATAGTGAATTCCAGGTCACCCTGGACTAGTGTGAGACCATACCTTGGAAAAAAAAAAAACCTCTTAGCCAAAAGATTTGGTGGTGCACACCTTCAATTTCAACACTTAGGAGACAGAGGTAGGGGAGCCCTGGGAGTTTGAGGTTAGCCTGAGCCTACGTAGTGAATTCCAGATAAGCTAGAACAAGAACTTATCTTGAAAATAAAAAGTTTGGATCTAGCCTAGACTACATGACATCCTGTGTATAAGAAAACAAGGGGAACGCTGGAGAGATGGCTTAACAGTTAAGGCACTTGCTTGCAAATCCTAAGGATACAGGATTGATTTCCCAGGTAAACCAGATACACAAGGTGGTGAATGCGTCTGGTGTTCATTTGTAGTGGCTGGAGGCCCTGGTATGCCCATTCTCTATTTGTCCCCTCTCTCTCTAATAAATAATTAAAATTTATAAAGCAAAAAGAAAAAGAAAACAAGGAGGATGGAGAAATTGCTTAGTAGTTAAGGCACTTGCCTGTGAGGTCTAAGAACTCAATTTTGAATCACTAGGTCCCATGTAAGCCAGATGCAGTGATGCAAGCATACAATGGTGCACATGTGCACAAGGGGGTGCACGCTTCTGGCATTTGTTTGCAGTGGATGAAGGCCCTGGTGTGCCCATTCTTTTTCTCTCTCGTTCTCTCTCTCTCTCTCTCTCTCTCTCTTTCTCCCTCTCTCAAATAAATAAAAATAAAACAAGTCAGGTGTGATGGTGCATGCCTTTAATCCCAGCATTTGGGAGGCAGAGGTAAGAGGATTACCATGAGTTTGAGGCCACCCTGATACCACCTAGTGAATTCTAGGTCAGCATGAGCTAGAGTGAGACCCTACCTCAATAAAATAAAATAAAATAAAATAAAATAAAATAAAATAAAATAAAATAAAATAACAAAGGCTGGAGAGGGCTCAGCTGTTAATGCCCTTGCCTGCTAAGCCTAAGGACCAAGGTTCGATTCCCCAGGATGCATATAATGCCAGATTTACACAGTGGTGGCACATGCAACCGTAGTCTGTAGTTGCTAGAGGCCCTGGCACACCCATTCTCTCTCTTTCTATTTGCCTCTTTCTCCATCTCTCCCTCTCAAATATATACATAAATAAAACATTTAAAAATACTTTAAAAATGTCCACACATATTATAACATGCACACACACATATACATGTCCAGTCTAAAATTAAATATTTTTACTATGAAAAACCTAAAATGTAGAAAGCAGTCATTTTTGGATAGTATAAATAAAAAGCACTTGGGCAAAAGAGATGGCTTAATGGTTAAGGCACTTGCCTGCGAAGCCTAAGGACCCATGTTCTACTCTCCAGATCCCAGGTTAGCCAGACACACAAAGGTGAGACAAGTGCAAAGTCACACATGCCCACTAGGCACAAGCATCTGGAGTTCAATTTCAGTGGCTGAGGCCTTGGCGTGCCAATTCTCTCTCTCTCTCTGCATTGCTCTCTCTCTTTCTCTAAATAAATGTACTTAGTAATTAAGCAATCACTTTTAATGCAGGATTTAAGAAACTATCATAATATTTCTGATAAATATACAGATGATTATTTTGAAATAAATATATTTCATAAAGCTAATCATAATGTCAATGTTTATTGTTCTTACATAGATTCAAGGTATATCTAATTCCAACCACAAATTTGAAATAGAAAAAAGTAAAGGATTTTATAATATATGTGTAATGTGTATGCATGTGAGTACGTGTATTTGTGTGTATGTGAGCATACAGGCATGTGTACATGTGTGTGGAGACTAGAGGTCAACATCAGGGGTCTCCTTTAATTGCTGTCTTCCTTACTTTTTGAGACAGGGCCTCTCACTGAACCTGGAGCTCATTGATTCAGCTAGACTAGCTACCTAGCAAGTCCTAGGAATCTTCCAGTCTGTTTCCCCTATGGTAGGATTACATGTGGCACCATGCCTAGAATTTTATGTGGGTTCTTGGAATTTGAACTCATGTCTTCATGTTTACATGGCAAACACTTTACCCAATGAACCATTTCTATAGCCCTCTGATTTTTAAATATATTTTAATATTTTTATTTATTTATTTGTGAGCAGAGAGAGAGAGAATGAACATGCCAAGTTGCTACATGTTGGTACAAATGCATCTGCCACTTTGTAATACAGCTTTACATGAGTACTGGAGAATTGAACCCTGGGCCAGCATGCTTTGTAAGCAAGAACCTTTAACCACTAAGCCATCTCCCAAGCCCCCGAATTAAAAAAAGAATTATAAATACTTGCCACTAGCCATTTATTTAATCCAGTTTAACTTCCATTTCGATATGTTTTTTTCTTTGCTGAATGGGTTGGGTGGGCTGCCTCTGATAAGGAGGCTCAGGTAATGGGAGTCAAAGCCAGTTCCAGGTTATCAGTAGAGTGCTTGCCTAGTAGGCCAGAGGTCCTGGGTCTGGTCCCCAGGAGCAGCAAAAACATTATTCAAACAAACAACAATAACAAAAATCCCAGACATTTCAAAAAGATCACAGAGGGCTAAGAAGCCTGCACATAGGTTTTATTTCAGTCTAACATCACCTTGCCTGTATCACTGACTTATGTCTTTGTGGTCTCATCTAACACTTTTCAAGATACTTAAGGTTGAACATTCTTTTCCATCAGGCTTGTGTAACCTGCAGCCCATAGGCTGATGTGGCCCAGGATAGCTATGAATGGGACTGAGCTGGTTTGTATTGGCTATCAATTGGGCAGGACCTACAATCACCTGTGAGGGATTATGTAGATTAGATTAGCTTCTGTGCATGTCTGTGAAAGATTATCTTCATTAGGTTAATTAAGGTAGAAAGACCTACCTTAAACTCCAGGTGGCATAATTTATGGGTTGGGGTCCTAGAGTATACAAAAAGGAGAGAGGGGACTGGAAAAATGGCTCAGTGGTTAAGGCACTTGCCTGCAAAGCCTACGGACCCTGGTTGGATTCTCTAGGTCCCACGTAAGCCAGATGCCCAAGGTGGTGCATGTGTCTGGTGTTCATTTGCAGTGGCTACAGGCCCTGGTGCACCCAGTCTCTCTCTTTCTCTCCCTCTCTGTCTCAAATAAAAATACATAAAAAATTGATTTACAAAAGGAGAGAGCTGGCTAAGCAACAGAATTCATCACTCTCTGTGCCTCTCCTCTCTGCTGGTGTGACAATTTGATGCTGGTTTACTGCTCGTGCCATGCCTTCCCAATCATGATAAATTCTACCCCCTGCAACTCTAAGCCACATTAAACACTTTTTTTCCAAGATGCTTCTGATCAGGTATGTTCCCCAGCAATGAGAAAGTAACTGATATAATGGCCCAACACAAAATTGTAAACTTACTTTAAAAAACATATGATATATGGGCTGGAGAGATGGCTTAGTGATTAAGGCACTTGCCTGCAAAGCCAAAGGACCCAGTTTTGATTTCCCATGGCCCATGAATTCCAGATGCACAAGGTGGCACATGCATCTGGAGTTCGTTTGCAGTGGCTGAAGTCCCTGGTGTGCCCATTCTCTCTCTCTCTCTCTTAAATAAATAAAAGTTTAAAACCCCTTATGTGATATAGATACATGTATTTCTTTTGTAAATTGCATGGTTCTCAAGCTTTGTAGATGACACCACTGTGTTGCAATGTCAACAGGTTGGACAAGCCTGGAAGGCAATTGTTTTGTCTGTGTCATAGTCTCTGTCTGAGTAAGAAGACAATGCTGATCTTTAGACATCCACAGAATGACAGTGTGTAATCACCAACACAGTCATTAAAACAATGCAGACTTACTTACCTTTCTTGCTAGGTCATAGGTTGAACGTGGGCATCACTGTATAAAGCCAAGCTTTGGACAGAGTGTGCTCCTTTCTGGAGGCTGCAAGGGAGAACATATTCCCAGCTTCTAGAGGCTGCCTGCATTCCTTGGCTCAACAATCCCTTCTACCTTTAATGGGAAAGCAAGAGCACACGGAGTCCCTATATTACACTGCTCTGTCCATCCTTTCATTCACTCTGACTTTCGTGCCTCCATCTTTACTCCTAAACACCTTTCAGATTACATGGGACCAAACCAAATGATTCAGGAAAGTCTCCCCATTTTCTTTTAGTTTTACTTATTTATTTGAGAGAGAGAAGAAGAAGAAGAAGCAGAAGCAGATAGTGAGAATGGGTGCACCAGGGCCTGCAGCCATTGTAAACAAACCCCAGATGCAAGCACTGCCTTGTGCATCTGGTTTAATGTGGGTACTGGGTTATTGAACCTGGACCGTTAGGCTTTGCAAGCAAGTGCCTTAACCACTAAGGCATCTCTCCAGCTCCTTTTTTTTTTTTTTTTTTAATCGTTGAGAGAGGATCTTGCTGTAGCCAAGACTGACCTTAGACTCACTTTGTTGCCCATCCTGGCCTTGAACTCAAATTGATTCTTCTACCTCAGCCCCACAAGTACTGGGATTAAAGGTATGAATTATCATAGTCATCTGAGTTCCCTTACTTTAAGGTAACTAATTTATCAGTCTTAATTCCATCTGGCACCTAAATTCTCTTTTCCATGTAAGACAATATATTTCAAATTCTGAAGTTAGAATGCAAACATTTCCACTGGGTATGGGCAGTGTTCTGCCTACCATGGACTGCTACTTTGCAGGGATAAAACAGATCTGAATCTGACTTTTCCATCAGTTGGTTACATCACCTACCGTCAAGTCACCCAATGTTTCAAAACTCATTTTCTCACCTATGAAGCAAAGATTATTGGGCTGAGACTACAACCCAGTGGTAGAGCACTTGTCTCATATGTGTGAGACCCTGGGCTCAAACCCTGGGGAAAGGGGTTGCAATACCTACTTCATAGAGTTTCTTTGACCTTGAAATGAGAAGGAGCCCAAACATGAATACTCTTGATGTGTCTCTCCTTTTTGGAAATCTTTCCCTGATGATTTAAAAAGCCTACAAATTCCAAGGAAAAGCTATAAAATTGTTATCTACTCATTCTCACATATGTGGCATTTCTGGTGGTAGTTATGTCTTGGGGGTAGTTAGTCACCTTTTAATTCTTAGAGCACTGAAGTTAATGACTGGCCTGTTACATTTAAAATACATTATAAAGATAGTGGTGTACAACTCTAATCCAACACTCAGGAGACTGAGGCAGGAGGATTGCAGCTAATTGTGTTAACAGTAGCAAACAGCAAGAGGGACTGTCTCAAAACAAGGTGAAGGGGGCTAAGAAGATGGCTCAGCAGTTAAAGGCACTTGCTTGCAAAGCCTTCTCACCTGGGTTTAATTCACCAGTACTCATATAAAGGCAGATCACAAAGTGGCTCATGTGTCTGGAGTTTATTTGCAATGGCAAAAGGCCCTGGCATGTCCATACACAATAACTTACTGTCTCAAGTAAAAATAAAATATATGGGCTGGAGAGATGGCTTAGCGGTTAAGCACTTGCCTGTGAAGCCTAAGGACCCCGGTTCGAGGCTCGGTTCCCCAGGTCCCACGTTAGCCAGATGCACAAGGGGGCACACGCGTCTGGAGTTCGTTTGCAGAGGCTGGAAGCCCTGGCGCACCCATTCTCTCTCTCTCCCTCTATCTGTCTTTCTCTCTGTGTCTGTCACTCTCAAATAAATAAATAAATAAATAAAAATTTAAAAAAATAAAAAATATATTTTTAAAAAGCAAGGTGGAAGATGAGGCACATTTGAGACCAATGTGAGCTACATAACTAGACCTCGATTAAAAATGCCAAGAGGGTTTGGAGTTATTAGAGGGTTGGAGGTATAGCTCAGTGGTAGAGCAATTACCTAACAAGCCCAAGATCCTGGTTTTGATCCCCAGTTCTAGACAAAAATGTCATTACAGAATGTATTTAATGATATGGAAAGTGTTTACAATGTGTTATAAATGGAAAAGTTATAAAATGGGATACTATGTTTTATATTATCAATAAAAAGAATTACTAGAAGGATCAGTAGTTCTTTCTTGGTAGTACTATAATGAGTGATTTTTATTTTCTTTGCTCTCCTACATTTCTGTATTTTCCACAGTAATCATGTATTTCTTTTCTAATAGAGAAAATGAAATACTTTTTTTTTTTTATTTTAGAGAGAGAGACAGAGACAGAGAGCGAATTGGCACACAAAGGCCTCAGCCATTGCAATTGAATTCCAGATGCTTGAGCCACCCAGTGGGCATGTGCAACCTTGGGCTTGCCTCGCCTTTATGCCTCTGGCTTACATGGGATTTGGAGAATTGAACATGGGTCCTTAGGCTTTTCAGGCAAGCACCTTAACTGCTGAGTAATCTCTCCAGCCCCCAAATACTTCCTTTATATTTATTTATTTATTTATAGATAGATAGAGAGAATGGGCACACAAGGTCCTGTAGCCACTGTAAACAAACTCCAGAAGCATGTGCCACCATGTGTATTTGACTTATGTAGGCGGGGGGGGGGGGTGTCAAACCTGGGTCTTTAGGCTTTGCAGGCAAGTGCCTTAATTGCTAAGGCATCTCTCCAGCCCCAATACTTCTTTTAAATTTAGAAATCTGATGGTGGCAAATAGCTTCTGAGGCAGAAGCTTGCAATCTCGGATGCCAAGCCATGGGGAAGATGCTGACACACAGTCCTGTGGATTTGTTGGTGCTGGGACCCACTTGGCTGGGCTAGACTCTGAGGTGTGCAGTACTCTTGGAAATGGGGAGCTAGCAACTGAAATTCAGCATGGAGGGGCTGCAAGACATGTGTCTCCAGTGTACTTCACAATTGATTAAGAATGGCTCACTTGGAAAAGCAGAAACATGGTCTGGGAAGGTGGCTCAGCGGTTCAAAGCCTGATGACAGGCACTCAGATCCCCAGAACCCACATAAAGCCAGGCTACAAGTAGTGTGCGTGCACCTGTAATCCCAATGCACTTAAAGCAAGGGGAGGAAAAGTTAGGAGAATCCCAAAGCTCATGGGCTAGCCATTCTGGAATTCCTAGACTAGAAAGACCTTGTCTAAGAACAAGGCAGAAGGTGAGGACCACCACCCTGAGGCTGTCCTCTGACCTCCATACATATATACATACCAAGGAAATGAAAAGTCGGATAATACAGATTACCTCAAGAACAATTCAGTGGTGCCTGAGGAACTTAATGTTAAAGGAAATCTGAGGGCTGGGTTGATAGCTCAGTTGATAAACTGCTTGCCTTGAAGGCATGGAGATCTGAAATTGATTCTCAGAATACCTGTATGATGCGGCACATGGCGACGTATACCTGTAATCCTGGTGCTGGGACAGGAGGGTCCCTGGGGCTCACTGGCCAGTCTAGCCTAGCTGGTGAGCTCCAGGTCAATGAGAGAACCTGTCTCAAAAAGAGGTAAGTGGTGTACCTAGGGAATGACACTGAGGTTGTCCTCTGGTCTCCATATGCACACGTACAAACAAACACAACACACATGAATGTGCAAAAACAAAAAAGGCAATCTGAAAGATCTAAGATTAAAAACTAGTGACAGATATGGGGAAGCTAAATAAATAAATAGTGTTGCTGTAGTTGTCTGGGACAAAGTTATAATGCAGGCTGGCCTTGAACTCACGATCCTCCCATCGCAGCCTCCCAAGTGCTGGTGTGAGCCATCATGACCCAGTGATATTTCAGTTATCTATTGCAGGTAACAGATTACCTCAAAACTTAATGATCTAAACTATGAAAATTATTGTTCCATGTATTGTGATTTTTGTAGGAATTTGGAAGGGGCATGGCTGGCTCATGTTGCCTCAGGGTGTCTCACATACTTGTAAGATGGGTAGGTAGAGCTGGAAAAGTAGGGGCTCACCAGACATTATTTCTCTCATTGTGGTCGCAGAACCTCCGGGTGTGGTTTCTCTCTGTGGGCTCGTTTGAGCTCCCTTACTCAAGTGTGATGGCCTCAGCAGACTGCGTACCCATGCACAAGTGTTCTGGCTGGAAAGGCATAGCTTCATGACTTAGCTTCAGGAGTCACCCTGTGTCACGTCTGTCATAATCTGTTGTTGAAAAGTCATAAAAGCATGCCTATTTTCAGTGGGAGGGGACATATCTTCTGTATCTAATAATAACAAACATCTTTTCTCTCTCTCTCTTTCTCTCTCTCTCTCTCTCTCTCTCTCTGTGTGTGTGTGTGTGTGTGTTCATATGTGTGTGCATACGTGTGTGGAAGCCAGAGGTAGATGTCAGGTGTCTTTTCTGATCTCCTCTACTTTTAATCTTTGAGCCTAAGTCTCTCCCTGAACCTAGAGCTCACAGACTCAGTTGGACTAGCTAGCCAATGAGCTCTAGGGAATCCCTGTCTGCTTCCCCAGTACCCATATTACAGGCACTTACCATGATGCTTGGCATCTTATGTGGGTTCTGGAGATGATTGCATAGCAAGCACTTTGTCCCCTGAGGATTCCCCCCAGCCACTCATCAAACTTTTTGATGGAAACAACCTTTCCACTTAGCTGAAGAATAGTGTGAGCTTCCCTCTAGACTCTATGAACTTGCAAGCCATAGGCTTCTGGCTTGGTTCTCAGTACCAGTCATGAATTCCCTTCCCACCTAGCAGGCCTCATATCCAATCAGAGAACAGTGGCTTATCCCTATAACTTATGTGCCAATAGTGCACACTGGTGTCTGCATCTTGCCTGGCTGGTTGATTCTGTAGTGTAGCTTATAGGGTTCACTGTTCACACTATTGCTGACTTTTCCCCCCTTTGCAATTCTCAAAGTGTTTTTTAGCACCATGAGAGCTAGCGAGCAGGAAACTAGCTTCCATCTCAGTCCTAGCTTGATTGCTCAACGTCCTGAGACTGCAGCCTGTGTTGTCTTCAGCAATAGGGTCTTACCATCTAGTTCTGGTGTGTAACCAAGTGTTTTGGCAATGGTCTGAATTGATTTGAGAGTGTCATGAGCCTCCCTGGCCAACAGCACACTGTCGGGGTTGAACTAATTCTTGCATTGGTGTTTAAGAGCAATAACCTATGGTTTCAGGATCATCTTTGCCTATCCCAGGAGGGAACTTCAGCCCAAACTATCCTTCATGCTCTCTTTTTTCAGAGAATTATATCTTTAATTGGCTAACAAAGAAGTAAGTTTATATAGTGTTAATTCATGCCATCTCTAGTTTTGCGAATCCCTCCGGTTCTCCCTCCCTTACCCTGTCCTCTCCCAGACTCTCCACCCCTGCATTCTGTCACTCCACTTGCCTGTCTACTGTCTCTTTCTTTAATCTCTCCCAGCTTCTCCTCTCTCCAACCCTCACTCTAGCTTCCTACCCAGGACGACTCATGCTTACTACAGTTTATACACAAATCAAACTATTCCATGTTAGAATAAGAGAGAGCCTGTGGTATTTGTATTTCTGAGCCTGGGTCACCTCATTTAGTTTAATTTTTTTCTAGGTTCAGCCATTTTCCTGTGAGTTTCATTTTTCGTTACCACCGAATAGAAATCCATTGTGCACATGTACCAGATCTTCATTATCCATTCATCAGTTGATGGGCATCTGGGCTCATTCCAGTTCCTAACTATTGTGACAAGAGTAGCAACAAAATTGGCTGAGCTAGTATCTCTGTGCTAAACTGTAAATTAGGGCATATGCTCAGGAGTTCATTCATTCATTCTTTTTTAAAAAATGTGTTATTGACAATATCCATAATTATAGAGAATAAACCATGATAATTCTCTCCCCCTCACTTTTCCCTTCATAACTCAACTCTCCATCATATCCCCTACCCCTCTCAACCAGTCTCTTTTATTTTGATATCATCATCTTTTCCTCCTATTATGATGGTCTTGTGTAGGTAGTGCCAGGCACTGTGAGGTCATGGATCTCCAGACCACTTTGTGTCTGGAAGAGTGCATTGTAAAGAGTCCTATCCTTCCTTTGGTTTTTACATTCTTTCCACTGCCTCTTCTGCAATGAACCCTGAGCCTTGGAAGGTGTGATAGAGATATTTCAGTGCTGAGCACTCCTCTGTCACTTCTCAGCACCATGGTGCCTTTTGAGTTGTTCCAAGGTCACCGCCATCTGAAAAGAGAAGCTTCTCTAATCAAAAGTGAAAGCAGCATTAATATATGGGTATGAACATTAAGAGAATTGCTTACAGGGCAGTTTGGTGAGCATACTATATGTAGCTAGCCAGACACCAGCAGACTTTATACCCCTAGGGCTCATGACCTCCCCCATCATAGGTTTTCAGTATCAGGCATGTATTCTCTCCCATGGAGCAGGCCTCCAGTCCAATTAGAGAGTGGTTAGTTTCCCCCATAATAGATATGCCACTATTGCACTCACTGGCTCATTTGGCCTGGCTGGCCATCTTTAAGGCTTGCAGTGTCCACTGTTGTATATCTCTAATGATGACTTCTCTCTCTCCCATGGAGCTGCATGCAACATAGCTTTATCCAGATTTCTGTCAGCTGGTATACATGGAGGAGGTTTTCAGCTCAGTTCCAGCAGAGTTTCCCAGTGACCTTGCAGCCCAAGTATGTGGAGTCTCCAGCAGTAGGGTCTTATTATCTATTCCTGGTAGGGACCAAGAGCCTTATCAATGGCCTGTAATGTTTTGGAGGACATCAGGAACCTCCCCAGCTAACAACTCAGTGGAAGGTATCCCATCCCTGGCACTGAAAAATTTCTAGTAACAAGCCAGGCATGGAGGCGCATGCCTTTAATCCCAGCACTCGGGAGGCAGAGGTAGGAGGATCACCATGAGTTCAAGGCCACCCTGAGAACACAGAGTGAATTCCAGGTCAGCCTGGACTAGACTGAGATCCTAAAAAAAACCAAAAAAAAAAAAAAATTCTAGTAACAATCTATGGCTTCTGGGTATGCCATTGTCCAAAAAAATAATAACATGTTTCCATATGACTTGTTCATACCCTCTTGATTTTGATTGATGCTCCCCGCCCCACCGTTCCTTTACTCATTCTTTTCCCCTGACCTCACTTAGGCCTTTCTACCCCCCAGTAATCTGCTCTTCTACCTACATATATACAATATCATTCCTTTAAGTCCTCCCTGCTTCTCCCTCCCTTATAGTCCCTTTCTAGCATACTGGCCTCTTCTACTGAGTTTTATTCCAATTCAAATACAAGTCCAAACATTTGTAGCTAGGATCCACATATGAGAGAGAACATGTGGTACTTGGCTTTCTGGGCCTGGGTTACCTCATTAAGTATAATCCTTTCCAGGTCCACCCATTTTCTTGCAAATTTCATAATTCCATTTTTCTTTAACACTGAATAGAACACTATTGTGTAAATGTACCACACATTCATTATCCACTTATCAGTTGAGGGACATCTAGGCTGGCTCCATTTCCTATTGGTTATGAATACAGCAGCAAAAATCGTGGACGTACAAGTATCCCTAAGGTAGTGTGTCAAGTCTTTAGGATGTATGCTTAGAAATTGTGTAGCTGGTTCATATGGTAAACATATTTTTAACTTTCTCAGGAACCTTCACACTGATTTCCACAATGGCTGTACCAGATTACATTCCTACCAACAGTGTAGAAGGGTTCTTCTTTTTCCACATCCTCATCAGCATTTGTTGCATTTTTTTTTCTTGATAATAGCCATTCTGACAGGAGTGAGATGGAATCTCAAAGAAGTTTTAATTTGCATTTCCCTGACATATAATCATTCATTAATTTTTTTTTGAGGCAAGCTCAACAGACTATTTTTTTTTCAAGAGAGTAAGAGTGACAGAAAGAGAGACTGAGAGAGAGAATTGGCATGCCAGGGCCTCCAGTCACTGCAGTCAGACTCCAGACACATGCACCCTCTTGTGTGCATGTGCGATTTTGCACACTTGCGTCACTTTGTGCATCTCACATATGTGAGACACAGAGAGTTGAACATTAATTCCTAGGCTTTCCAAGCAAGTGCCTTAACCACTAGTCCATCTCTCCAACCCTCATTTATTCTTTTTGATTAACTTAGTCAAATGATTTGGAACATTTTAATCACATTGACAAAATTCTTTCACAACAGCACTTAAGTCTATGTGGTTTTTATTAAAAAAGTTTTTTTGTGCCAGGTGTGGTGGTGCACGTCTTTAATCCCAGCACTTGGTAGTGAGAGGTAGGAGGATCACCACGAGTTCCAGGCCACCCTGAGATGACATAGTGAATTCCAGGTCATCCTGGGCTAGAGTGAGACCCTACCTTGAAAAGCCGATAAATAAATAAGTTTTCGTGTAAATATTTCTATATTAATCTCTCTATATATAACTTTTAAATGTTTATTTTTTCATTTTTAAATTTTTATTTATTGATTTTTTTAATTAAAAACTTGTACTCTTATACCCCCTGTTGACAATCAGGTTCGCGTTGCTGGCAGAAAACATCCAACCAAGAACAGCTTGTGGGAGAAAGGATTTATTTTGGCTTGTAGACTTGGGGGAAGCTCCATGTTGGCAGGGAAAACGATGGCATGAGAAGAGGGTGGACGTCACCTCCTGCCAAACATCAGGAGGACAACAAGTAACAGGAGCGTATACCAAACACTGGCAAGGGGAAGCTAAATATATCATCTATAAACTTGCCCCAACAATACATTACCTCCAGGACATGCCACTTCCCAAATTGTCACCAGCTATTGTCACCACTGTGGTCTACCATTCATTTTATATGCAGAAGACAGTGTTTTGCAGCCCTCCTTCCCACGCTTCTGCTCTCCCATTCTTTCCACCCCTTTTTCTTAGAGGTTCCTTGGGCTTTAGAGAATAGGTTTGTGTCAGATGAAATAAATGGGGTCTTAATTTCAGCCTAGTCAAGTATATACACTAAAAATCTATCACACAAGGGGAGCCAGTATATGAGACACATGTGTCTTTCCTTTCTTTTCCGTCCTATGCCAGGACCCTAGACAAGTTAGAACCTGCAAGACAGAGCTTGAAACATCTGAGACATATACCCTTCTCATAGGCCCCATAAGGAGAGCATGGAAGGAGTGAAATAGCAGGCCACACTCCCTCCTTAACATGCCCCTGGAGCTGTAGATCTGGCCTGCAATGGGAAAGGGAAAGCTTTGAATGGCTATAAGGTAAACATTTAACAAGGACAGCCAATGAGAATTTATAGACTCAAACTCAGTTGTTATGAAGGTAATGATGGGTCAATCAGGGACAGCAGATTGAACCTAGTGAAACTGCAAACATGTAAAACTCCACTGTGTTGATCCAGGCAGGTAACAAGGTGATGAGATTATAAAAATTACATTAGAATAACAACTACAAATGTTTAAAACAAAGAAGAAAAACTGGCAGGAGAGGTTACAGAAGGCTTGTTTCTAAGTATAGACTTTGCATTATGCCTTAACAGATGAGCAGTGCTCAGAACATTGGTGCAGAGGGGAAATATGAGAACAAAGGTTTAGACAATGATTTGTACCCAGGGAGCAAGGTCAAGGAGGACACCATATCAGACTGCTGTCAAGCAGAGTATGGTGCTAAGGAGCTAAGCATTGACCCAGGCATGTGAGGAAGGATATTGAGAGCCTGGCAGAGTTTATTTTATTTTTATTTTTAGAGACAGTGACTCATGTCACTGTCAGCTTGGCCTTAAACTCACTACTTACCTGAAGATGGTCTTGAACTCCTGATCCTCCTGCGTCTACCTCCCAAGTGCTGGATGATAGGGGTACATTAGGTATCTGATAGAGTGGAGAGGGGGGTCTGTACAGAACTCTAGGTTCTTGAATGGGGAAAACTGGAGGAAAGTTTTTAAAAAAATATTTTAGTTTTAGTTATTTATTTGAGAGAGAGAATGAGGGAGAGGGAGGGGGGAGAGAGAGAGAGAGAATGACCACATCAAGGCCTCGAGCCACTTGCAAATGAACTCCAGATGCATGCACCACCTTGTGCCTCTGGCTTACAGGAATCCTGGGGAATCGAATCCTGGGTCCTTTGGCATTGCAGGCAAGTTCTTTAATGGCTAGGTCATCTCACCACTCCAGGAAGTCTTTGTTTTGTTTTAAATCTTTTTTTTTTTCTTTCTGTTTTTGGTTTTCAAGGTAGGGTCTCATTCTAGTCCAGGATGACCTGGAACTCACTATGTAGTCTTAGGATGGCCTTGAACTCACAGTGATCAACCTACCTCTGCCTCCCAAGTGCTGGGATTATTAAAGGCGTGCACCACCATGCCTCGCTGTTTTGAAATTTTTATTATTATTTCTTTTTTTTTTTTTTTTTTTTGAGGCTGAGAGAGAGGGAGAGCAAGAGGCAGACAGAGAAAATGGACATGCCAGGGCCTTTCAGTCACCATGAATGAACTCCAGGCGCATGTGCCCCTTGTATGCTTGTATGACATTGCCTTCTTGCGTCACTTTGTTTCTGGCTACATGGGACCTGGAGATTTGAACATGTGTTCTTAGGCTTCGCAGGCAAGTGCCTTAACCACTAAGCCATCTCTCCAGCCCTGGTTTTGAATCTTTTAAAGGCAGATTAACCTGGCACTAAGATAATAGAAGGAATTTTAAAAGAGGCCTGGGGTTTTAAAGGAGATAGGATGCTGGTATAATATTATAGGTTGGAATTCACAATCACTTGATCAAGAATCATAAAGTTAAAATGACATGGAAAGACAAAGGGAAAATCTGAGGAATTCAAAGACAATGACAGTAACAATCATGGCCAAAATGGGAGAGTTATTGCAGAAAGCACAACTCAGACTATTTCTTCATTTCTCACTTGGGAATCTAGAAGAAGGGCGAGACCACAAACATAGGTGAGAATCTATTTGGGAGGTTGAGACTGTTTCTTTCAGTTTGAGTTTATTGAAGCTGAAACCATGACTTGAAGTGGAAATTTGATAGGAGTTAAAAAATAAAGAATAGGGCTAGAGAGATGGCTTGGCAGTTAAAGGTGCTTGCTTGAAAGCCTGGTGGCCTGGGTCCAGTTTTCCTAGTACCCACGTAAAGCCAGATGCGCAGAGCAGCACATGCGTCTAGAGTTCCTCTGCGGTGGCAAGAGGTCCTGGTGCGCCCATTAACTCCCCGCTCCCCCATCTCTGTTGCAAATACTAAATAAATATAAAAATAGTTAGGTTAGCCTGATGGTGGCATCCTGGGAGGACTGCAAAGGAGAGGTGCATGTTAGGAAACTGTAGACTGTGGAGTTATGAACAGTTGACATTTTTTCATGACTTCTTCCAGCACAAGAGGGTGACTTTTAGAATAACAAGCAGTCAACAGAACAGTTGGATATCCAGATGGTGTCAAAATAACAGAATTGGAATTGGTTTTTTGGGTCATGGTTTAAGATCTTGGAACTGATGGATTTTGGCCAGGAACCAGGGAGTCACAAGAGGGAAAAATCATCTCTCTATTTTACTCTCCTACTCTTTGCTCTCCATCTGTTCTTTGAGAGCGGACAATTTCAGGGGGACTCTGTGTATCTGGTAAGGCATATATCAGATTATCTTTTTAGGTAGAAGAGAAGATTCATTGAGCAGGATTAAGGGATAGGAAATTATTCAAAGGAAAAAAGTAAGTAAGTAAAAGTAAGGTATAAAAGAAATAACATTGCAAGAAGCCCAGGATTTTGCAAGATAATGATAGGTGAAATATGCTGGCACTGTGTCAAGTTCAAATTCTTTATAGGTGGAATACATTCCCATTTCAAGAAAGACCTACCTTGTCACTTTGTTTATGTATTTATTTACGACAGAGAGAGAGACGGAACTAGCATTGGCAGGGCCTCCTGCCATTGTAAACAAACTCCAGATGCATGCAGCACTTTGTGCATCTGGCTTTACATGGTTACTGGGGAATCAAACCTGAGCCATTAGGGTTTCCAACATGTGCCTGAACCACTTAGCCATCTGTCCAGCCCCCTATATTGTAATTTTTTGTTGTTGTTGTTTTTGAGGTAGGGTCTCGCTCTAGCCCAGGCTGACTACATTGTGATTTTTAATAGGAATTTAGATTTTTAATTAATTTTTATTGACAACTTTCATAATTATAGAAAATAACCCATGGTAATCCCCTCCCTCCCTCCACTTTCCCCTTTGAAACTCCACTCTCCATCATAACCCTGCCCCCTCTCAATCAGTCTCTCTTTTATTTTGATGTCATCATATTTTCTTCTATTATGATGGTCTTGTGTAGGTAGTGTCAGGAACTGTGAGGTCATGGATATGCAGGCCATTTTGTGTCTGGAAGAGCACATTGTAAGGAGTCCTACCCTTCCTTTGGCTCTTACATTCTTTCTGCCACCTCTTCTGTAGTGGACCCTGAGCCTTGGAAGGTGTGATAGAGATATTTCACACCTCTGTCACTTCTTCTCAGCACCATGGTGCCTTCTGAGTCATCCCAAGGTCGCTGCCATCTTAAAAGAGAAACTTTTCATTGTAGTCAAGTTTGCATGGCTGGTAGAAATCACCCAACCAAGTGCAGCTTGTGGGGGTGGGGGGGAGAAAGAAGTTTATTTTGGCTTATAGGCTCAAGGGGGAAGCTCCATGATGGCAAGGAAAATGATGGCATGGGCAGAGGGTGGACATCACCCCTGACCAACATCAGGTGGACAAAAGGAACAGGAGAGTGTGCCAAACACTGCCAAGGAGAAACTGGCTATAAAACCCATAAACCTTCCCCCAACAATAATCTGCCTCCAGGAGGCTTCAATTTCCAATTGCCACCAGCTGGGGAGACTAGCATTCAGAATACCTATGTTTATGGGAGACACCTGAATCATCCCACCACATTCTGCCACTGGCCCCCATAAACTGATAACCATACTGGATGTAAAATGCAAGCATTCATCCAACTTTAAAAGTATGCTTTTTTTTTTTTTTTTTTTTACCAATTCCAATGATGTTCATATATCTCCATAATCCAAGGTCTTTTAACTGAGCCATAATGCAAAAAAAAAAAAAATTCCAAACAAAACAAAAACCAAAATGCATAATGGCACAGAAAACATTCACGCTGCAAAGGATGGCACTGGGCATAGTAAAGAAATATTCAATCAATACAAGATTTAAAACAACCAGGGCAAACATCAAACTCTGTAGCTTCAAGTCCAACAACTCTAGTCAGTGACAAATATCCAAGTCCGATAATGCTAACCAGCAATAAGTCTCTGGCATTCCAACTCCATCCCTCCAGCTAGGCTACTCACAATCCTGGAAAACTTCATCCAGGGTGGGCAGCTCTCCTTGGCAGCCATCTACTGTAATCCACGGTTTATTCTCATGGCCCTATGGTCTCCATGCAGGCATCTAACAAACCTGCTTCATACTGCCCATGGCCATTTCCAAAACAAGACCATGTTGAAAACTCAATGGCTCCCTCTTTCCTATATTTCTTATACTCCACAATACCAGGTAGGGTGCCAATTTGTTAATCTGGTCGGTGGGGGTTATAAAGCAGACTTTGAAGAACAGGACACTCCTTGAGTACTCAGGCCCCTTCAAGAGAGTCTACATTCTTTTGTTGACCCAGTGAAGGTCAGCTAGCCCAATATCAAAGATTGTAATCTCTCAATTGCAGCTGAACAGGCAGTAGTTCACCCAGATATTTTTCTTTCTGTGCCATATCCCTCTGCTCACACCAGTTCATTTCTATGTAAAGCAATCCTGCACAACTTCTCAGCACATGAGCATAACAGCAAGCTTTTCACACAAACTTCTTCCAGCACAGTCTAAACAAAGCTCTTTCTTACCCTCATAAACCAAACCTCACACTCCATAGTTCTTACTGCAGTGAAGTCTTTTAATTTTGACCAGAACAGTCCATCAAGCTGTACTTACAGCACTACAAGGCATATCTTAGACCAAGATTTCAAATCCTACCACATTCCTCTTGAAACTCAGCTCCAGAAAGCCACAGCCACATAGTCAGGTGTCTATCAGCAACCCCACTCCATCTAAAAAGAGAAGCTTCTAGTTGTAGTCAAGTTCACATGGCTGGTAGAAATCACCCAACCAAGAGCAGCTTGTGTAGGGGGAGGAGAAGTTTATTTTGGTTTATAGGCTCAAGGGGGAAGCTCCATGATGGTAAGGAAAATGATGGCATGAGCAGAGGGTGGACATTCACCCCCTGGCCAACATTAGGTGGACAACAGGAACAGGAGAGTGTGCCTAAGCACTGCCAAGGGGAAACTGGCTATAAAACCCATAAGCCTGCCCCCAACAATACTCTGCCTCCAGGAGGCTTTAATTTCCAATTGCCATCATCTGGGAAGACTAGCATTCAGAATACCTATGTTTATGGGGGACACCTGAATCATCCCACTGCACTTCTCTAACCAAAAGTGAGAGTAACATTAACATATGAGTGTGAACACTAAGAGAAGTGCCCTAAGAGAAGAGAAGTGGCAGTTTGGGAAGCATAGTATGTACATTTAGCCAGACAATAGCAGACATTACACCTGTAGAGCTCATGACTATCTTGTCAAAGGTTTTCAGTATCAGGGATGTATTCCCTGCTGTGGAGTGGGCCTCCATTTCAATTAGAGAGCAGCTGGGTTTCATCATAACAGACATGCCATTATTGCACCCATTGGCTCATTCGAGCAGGCTGGCCAAATTTAAGGCTTGCAGTGTCCACAGTTGAATATTTCGATTGGTGATTTCTCCCTCTCCCATTGAGCTGCATGCAGTGTAGCTTTTCTAGATTTCTGTCAGCTGGTCTACATGGAGGAGGTTTTCATCTCATCTCCAGCAGGGTTTCTCAGTGACCTTGCAGCCCAAGTATATGGAGTCTTCAGAAATAGGATCTTGCCATCTATTATTCCTGGTGGGAAGCCAAGGGCCTCAGCAATGGCCTTAATGTTTTGGTGGCATCAGGAACATCCCTGTCCAACAACTCACTGGAAGGTATCCCATCCCTGGCACTGAAAATTTTCTAGTAACAATCTATGGCTTATGGGTGTCCCATTGTTCAAAAAAGCAGGTTTCCGTATGACTTATTCATACCCATTCAGATTTTAATATGCCCTCCCCCACCTTTCCTTCACTCATTCTCTTCCCATGGCCTCATTTAGGTCTTTCCACCCCCAGTAATCTGTTCTTCTACTGACATATATGCAATGCCATACTATTAAGTCCCTCCCCTCCCTTTCTATTCTCTTTATATCCCCTTTCTAGCTTACTGGCCTTAGCTACTGAGTTTTATTCCATCTCACCTAGAAGTCCAATCATTTGTAGCTGGGATCCACATCTGAGAGAGAACATGTGACATTTGGCTGTCTGAGCCTGGGTTACCTCACTAAGTATAATCCTTTCTAGATCCATCCATTTTTCTGCAAATTTCATAATTTCATTTTTCTTTACTGCTGAGTTGAACTCCATTTTATAAGTGTGTCATATCTTCATTATCCACTCGTCAGTTGAGGTACATCTAGGCTGGTTCCATTTCCTGACTATTGCAAATAGAGTGGCAATAAACATGGTTGAGCAAGTATCTCTAAGGTAGTGAGATGAGTCCTTATGATATATGCCTAGGAGTGGTATGGCTGGGTCATATGGTAGATCTATGTTTAGCTGTCTCAGGAACCTCCACACTGATTTCCACAATGGCTAAAACAGATTGCATTCCCACCGACAGTGTAGAAGGGTTCCTCTTTTTATGCATCTTTGTCAGCATTTATTGTCATTTATTTTCATGGTGGGAGCCATTCTGACAGGAGTGAGATGGAATCTCAAAGTAGTTTTAATTTGCATTTCCCTGATTGCTAGGGTTGTAGAACATTTTATATATACATATGTGTGTGTGTGTGTGTATAGATATAGATATAGATATAGATAAAGAGATATAGATATATGTATATACAACTTCTATACTTACAGACAATAAACCATGGTATTTCCATCTCCTCTCCTCCCCTCCCTCCCCCACTTTCCCCCTCATAACTCTGCTCTCCATCATATCCCCTCCCTCTCTCCATTAGTCTCTCTTTTAATTTGATGCCATCATCTTGTTCTCCTATTATGAGAGTCTTGTGTGGGTATTGCTAGGCACTGTGAGGTCTTGGATATCGAGGCCAAATTTTGTCCAGACAGTTGTATGTAATGAGTGGTAACCCTTCCTTTGGCTCTTACATTCTTTCCTCCACCTCTTCTGCAATGGACACTGAGCCTTGGAGGGTGGGAGATGTTTCAGTGCTGGACACTCCTCCATACCTTCTTCTCAGCACTATGTTGCCTTTTGGGTCATCCCAGTGGTCATTGTCATCTGAAAAGAGAAGCTTCTCTAACCAGAAGTGAGAGTAGCATTAATATATGAGTATGAACATTAAGTTCAGTGGTTTCAGGGCAATTTGGTGAGAGTAATATATGCATTTATCCAGACAAGAGCAGGCTTTATACCCCTAAGGCTCATGACCTCCCCTGCCATAGGCTTTTGAATAGGTTTTCAGTACCCAGCATGTATTCCCTCCCATAGAGTGGGCCTTCAGTCCAAATAGAGAGCAGTTGGTTTCCCCCAGAGCAGACATGCCACTATTGCACTCATTCAGTCATTTGACCTGTGTGGCCAAACTTGAGGTTTCCAGTGTCCACTGTTTTCACTGTTGATGACTTCTGTCTCCCATAAGACTGCATACAGTTCAGCTTTTCCAGATTTCAGCTGGCTGGGCTACAGGGAGAAGGTTTTCTGCTCAGCACCAACTTGATTTCTCAGTGACTTTGCTTCTCTGGCATGTGAACTCTTCAGCAAGAGGGTCTTACCATCTCTTTCTCATGGGGAATCAAGGACCTTGGCAATAGCCTATAATGTTTTGGAGGCAAGAGGGACCTCCCTGGCCAACTCACTGGAAGGTATCCCATCCCAGGCACTGAAAATTTTCTAGTAACAATCTATGGCTCTGAACATGCCATTATTTAAGAAAGTAGATTTTCATATGTCTTATTCAAAATATCTTGAATTTTGATTGACCCTCCCTTCCACCTTTCTTTTATACAATCTCTTCCCCTAACCTCACTTAGGCCTTTTTCCTCCCTGTAATCTGTTCTTCTACTTACATATATACCTCCATCCTTTTAAGACCTTCCCTCTCCTCTTTCCCTTATAGCCTTTTTCTAGCTTATGGACCTCTGCTACTGATTTTTGGTTCTAGATCACACATAAGTATACACATTTGTAGGTAGGATCCACATATAAGAGAGAACATGCAACGTTTGGCTTTCTGGGCCTGGGTTACCTCACAGATCTATCCATTTCTCTGCAAATTTCATAATTTCATTTTTCTTTACCGCTGAATAGAACTCCATTGTGTAGATGTACCACATCTTTATTATCCATTCACCTGTGGATGGACATCTAGGCTGGTTCCATTTCCTAGCTATTGTGAATAGAGCAACAATAAACATAGTTGTGCCAATATCTCTAAGGTAGTGAGAAGAGTCATTAGGATATATGCCTAGGAGTGTTATAGCTGGAACATATGGCAAATCTATTTGTAGTGGTCTCAAGAACCTCCACACTGATTTCCACAACGGCTGTACCAGATTACATTCCCACCAACAGTGCAGAAGGGTTCCCCTTTTACCACATCCTCACCAACATTTATTGTCATTTGTTTTCTTTCTTTCTTTTTTCTTTTTTTAGTTTTTTAGTTTTTTTTTTTTGTTTGTTTGTTTGTTTTTTGTTTTTTCGAGGTAGGGTCTCACTCTGGTCCAGGCTGACCTGGAATTAACTCTGTCATCTCAGGGTGGCCTTGAACTCATGGCAGTCCTCCTACCTCTGCCTCCCGAGTGCTGGGATTAAAGGCGTGCGCCACCACGCCCGGCTCTTTTTTTAGTTTTATGAGGTAGGGTCTCACTCTAGCTCAGGCTGACCTGGAATTGACTATGTAATTTCAGGATGGCCTCGAACTCACAATGATCCTCCTACATCTGCCTCCCAAGTGCTGGGCTTAAAGGTGTGTGCCACCATGCCTGGTTCATTTGTTTTTTTTGATGGTAGCCATTCTGTAGGAGTGAGATGGAATCTCCAGGTAGTTTTAATTTGCATTTCCCTGATGGCTAAGGATGTAGAACACTTTTTTAGATGTTTACATGTCATCTGTATTTCTTCTGGTGAGAACTCTCTATTTAGTTCCATACCCCATTTTTTTTGATTGGGTTGTTTGATTTCTTATTGTTCTGTTTTTTGAGTTCTTTGTATATTTTGGATATTAATCCTCTGTCATATGTATAGCTGGCAAAGATTTTCTCCCATTCTGTAGGTTGTTTCTTTTCAGAAAGTCATTACCTGTGCCAATATGTTGAAGGGTTTCCTCTACTTTTTCCTCTAGGAATTTCAGAGTTTCAGGTCTGATGTTAAGGTCCCTGATCCACTTGGATTTGATTCTTGTGCATGAAGACAAGGATCTATTTTCATTTTTCTACCTCCCAAGTGCTGGGATTAAAGGCGTATGCCACCACGCCCAGCCAGAGTCTCTTAATACTAGTTGAGCTTGCTGTTTTCCATAAGCCTGGGTAATTCCCTGGTCTCTGCTCCCCTTTGCAAGACAGCGGTTATGTGCGTGTGTGGCCTCACTCAGCTGTTTATGTGGGATCTGGAGATGTGAATTCAGGTGGTTCCAGGCCTCTCAGGCTCTCATGCTTGGGCAAGATGTGCTAAGACTTCATCACTGAGCCATCTTTCCAGCCCATGAAGTTTTTATGTTTCTGTGTTTTCCATTTTAGTTTGGTAGGAATGAAAAGGTGGGAAGTTTTCAGGGCTGTGTAAAGATGGGAAATAGTGCTGAATGAGAGAGGCTAGGCATGGGTATATGCCTGCAGTCTTAACACTTGGGAAGTGGAGGCAGGAGATAGGAGTTTAAAGTCCTCCTCTGGTTTGAGACCAGCCTGGGCTACATGAGTCTCTGTCGCAAATACCACTCCTCCTCAAGAAAAAGTGCTGCATGGGATAAGGAACAAGAAGAAAAGAAATTGGGGCAGACTGAGGGTGAGAGTGAAAAAAGGGTGGGCAATTCCAGGAAGCTCAATGTATATGATAAGGTATTTTCTGGATCTATTACATATATATATATATATATATATATATATATATATATATATATATATAATTTATTTGAGAGAGAGAGGCAGATAAAGAGAATGGATGATAAAGAGAATGGATGCTCCAGGGCCTCCAGCCACTGCAAATGAACTCCAGACGCATGCACCACTTGTGCATCTGGCTTTATGTAGGAACTGGAAAATCAAATCTGGGTCCTTTGGCTTTGTAGGCAAGCACCTTAAACCACTAAGTCATCTCTCTAGCCCCTATTATGTATTCTTTTTCTAGACTCCTGTCACAACTCTATTTTCCATCATGGAATTATTTCTCCTTATTTTGTGTTGTTTGTTTTTTTGAGGTAGGGTCTCACTCTAGCTCAGACTGACCTGGAATTCACTATGTAGTCTCAGGGTGGCCTCGAACTCACTGTGATCCTCCTACACCAGGCTTTCCAAAATTTTTATTGCTATAATAATAATAAGAAGGAGAGCCGGACGTGGTGGCACATGCCTTTAACCCAGCACTGGGGAGACAGAGGTGGGGGATTGCCATGAGTTTGAAGCCACCCTTAGACTGTATAGTGAATTCCATGTCAGCCTGGGCTAGAGTAAGACCTTACCACAAAAAAACCCAAATATATATATATTTGGTGCTGAAGAGATGGCTGAGGGGTTAAGACAGCTTCCTGTGCAGGCATGGGGATCTGAGACTGTTGAGCTTAGTTCTCCTGAACACATGTAGTTAGGTATGGCCATATACAGCCCCAGTCCTGTGGGGAATCACTGGAGCTTTTGAAAACAGCAAGCTCAGAATCAGTGGAGAGACTGTCTCAAAGGAAAAGTGGATGAGCAATGGAGGAACACACCCAACTTTCTCATTGTGTACACGTGGGGCACTGCATGTGTGCACACACATACCATATGTGCACACACACATACCACACGGAGCAGCACATCACACACCTAAGAAAGAAAGAAAATTTTCCATGGAATAATTATGTACATTTGTTTTTTTCCCCCTTTAAATAGAATTGATGATCTGAAGAAATGGATACTTCTCCATCCAAAAAATACCCAGTTAAAAAACGGGTGAAAATACATCCCAACACAGTAATGGTGAAGTATACTTCTCATTACCCCCAGCCTGGGGATGACGGATATGAAGAAATCAATGAAGACTATGGAAATTTTATGGAAGAAAATCCAAAGAAAGGGCTGCTGAGTGAAATGAAAAGGAAAGGAAGAACTTTCTTTGGAACCATGGATACTCCACCTCCACCAAGAGAAGACCCAATGACCAGTGAGATCGGAAACTTCCAGAGCTTTGCAGAAAAAAATATTTTCCAGTCCCGAAAAATGTGGATCGTGCTGTTTGGATCTGCTTTGGCTCATGGATGTGTAGCTCTTATCACTCGGCTTGTTTCTGACCGTTCTAAAGTCCCATCTTTAGAACTGATCTTTATCCGTTCCGTCTTGCAGGTCTTTTCTGTGTTAGTCGTGTGTTACTATCAGGAGGCTCCCTTCGGACCCAGTGGATACAGATTACGGCTCTTCTTTTATGGTGTTTGCAATGTCATTTCTATCACCTGTGCTTACACATCATTTTCAATAGTTCCTCCCAGCAACGGGACCACAATGTGGAGAGCCACAACCACAGTTTTCAGTGCTGTCTTGGCATTTTTGCTTGTAGATGAGAAAATGGCTTATGTCGACATGGCTACCGTTGTTTGCAGCATCCTAGGCGTTTGTCTTGTCATGATCCCCAACATTGTGGATGAAGACAACTCTTTGTTAAATGCCTGGAAAGAAGCCTTTGGGTACACAATGACTGTGATGGCTGGCCTGACCACTGCTCTTTCTATGATAGTCTACAGATCCATCAGGGAGAAGGTCAGCATGTGGACTGCATTGTTTACCTTTGGTTGGACTGGAACAATCTGGGGAGTGTCTACTATGTTCGTTCTTCAGGAGCCCATCATCCCTTTAGATGGAGAAACATGGAGTTACCTCATTGCTATATGCATCTGTTCCACTGTGGCGTTCTTAGGAGTTTACTATGCCTTAGACAAATTCCACCCTGCTCTGGTCAGCACAGTGCAGCACCTGGAAATCGTTGTAGCTATGGTCTTACAGCTATTAGTGCTACACATATTTCCTAGTGTCTATGATGTCTTTGGAGGAGTGATCATTATGACTAGTGTATTTGTCCTTGCTGGCTACAAACTCTACTGGAGAAATGTAAGAAGGGAAGACTATCAAGAAATATTAAACTCTCCTATTAAATGAATACCAGTTGTTATGATCTTGTTAATGTCTAGTTATCAATATGTACACTGCCACTTTAATATTTAACTATAGATGTCCTTTGTGATATAATTGACAGAGTGCTATATAATGTATAATGAGCAGATGCAGAAAAATATTCTAATGATTATATTCAAATATAAATATTAAACATATGAACTATATCATGAACCTGGTGTCTTTACAATTACATCCTTCAATACACTGAATTCTTCATTCATTCACAAGTTGAAATGTTGAACACTAAGCTATGATTTGCCATTACTTTCATGGGGAACATAAGGATTTGGGGCTGGAGCAATAGCTTAGTGGATAAAGCACTTGCTCAAGAGTGAGAACAGGAGGTTTGAGTCCCAGCACCCACGTGAAAAATAGCCAGGTGGGCATGGTAGTCACCTGTGGGTTCAGTGAGAGATCCTTCCCCAGTAAACAGAGTACAGAGACATCTATAAAGGCACCCAATGCCAACTCCATCCTCCACATATATGTGAACCTGTATCCACGCACACATGAACATACATCACACACACACACACACATACACACACACACACTCCCAACAAAGAAAATCTAGGAGGTCATAAAAGTGGTTAAAAGACCTTGTCTTGAGATAAGAGTGAGGGAGCAGGAAAGGATATGGTTTTTCTGTGATAGTGGGCCCAACATTAGAATGAAAAATTATTCTTCTCTTTCTTGCCCACATTAGGCAATGTATAGGAAAAAAAAGAATTACTTATATTCTCCTATATGTATATCTATACTCTACTATAGAAACTATCTATATTTTCCTATATGATGCTATGGCTCAGACCCTCCAAATTATATTTTTCTGATGTTACCTGGTATCTCATTGGGTTTTGTCCACAAAGAACATTAGAGAAAAATGGGTCTGATGGTACAAATTGTAATCTCAGTGACTTGTGAGGCAAAAGCAGGAGGATTGCAAGTTCAAGGCCAACCTGGGCAGCTTAGTGAGACCCTATCTCAAAAAGCAGAAAAAGGGGGATATAGCATTTACTTAGCATGTGGCAGGACCTAGGTTCAATCAATCCCCAGAGTTTCTGAAGAGAGAAGAAAGAAAAAGAAGAAAGTCATTCCAGGGAGACTAGAAGGCAGAAAGAGAAAAGGGACTTACTTCTTCCATTTGCTTTTAGCATCTTTGCTACCCTAGCACTCATCAGCAGCAATTGATTATCTCCTTAAGCTTTTTTTTTTTTTTCTTTCAGTATTGTCTTCCCTACAGCATCCATCTCATCATTCCCTCTCAGCAGTAGAAGCAGCTAGATAGCCCTCTCATACGTCTGAACTGTATCTCAGCTTGGTCATTCTGCTATGCTTCTGAGACTCTTTAGTCCAAATCTCATTTTCCCTTTTCATTAGCCGCAGGAGTGGCAGCTGAGCCATGCAGCCATCACCTTTCAGGTATTTCAGTGTCTCCCCCAGCCTTTGTGTGTGTGTGTGTGTGTGTGTGTGTGTGTGTGTGTGTGTGTGTGCGCGCAGGGTCTTTTTTTCTTCCTTTTTTTTTATTTAAGCAATTTTTTATTAGATATGGACATATTTAGTATGTAAACAACACATGTTGGTACCATTCTTTCCCTCTTCCCTGCCCCTTTTCTGATGAGGCCCTCCTCCTTTGAGAGGCAGATCAACCCATGGGAATTGTGGGTCATGCATTATGGGGGGACAGGCAATGTCTCTGTGCAAAATGTCCCAACTTGTGGCTCTAACAATCTTTCTGCCCCCTCTTCCACAAAATTCTCTGAGCCACGCTGGGAGTATTTTAAGTCTACTTCAGTGGTGGGCACTTAGGAACCTCTGGATCTCTGGTTTGATAGGTGGTGAGTGTCCTCAGTGTCAATCTCTTTCACCCTTGTGCTGATATCTGGTTCACTAAGAAAGCAGCACTCTTGCTCATTTCCCAATTCCTCTGTGGTTTCAGCTGTGGTTGGGGTGACTCCACTCACTGGGTCATTTATCTCCTCAAGTCCAGCTCTGATCTGGAAAAGAGAACCAGATTCTCCAATGGAGAATGAAGTCGGCACCAGTTAAGTGGGATAACCATTATTAATTTAGAGAGAATTAAAAGGGTGTAGACCCTCTTATAGCTCAAGGTTAGTGGGATCTTGATAATGGAAAGCAGAATCATTATCTGGATATGATTTTGACTTGTTTCCCTGTTCCAGATGTGGTTTCCTTTCCACTGAGTGGATCAGTTAGCCAATCCATGAGCAGTTGGTTACCCACCATGGCTGTGTGCCACTATTGCACTTATGTGAGCATCATGTCAAGTTGTTTGACTCTGAGTCACTTAGACTTTGAGTTGCTTAGACAGATGTTGGCCACTTTCCCCCAGTAGGTCATGTAGTGCCTTGCAGCACTAGATGGGACAATTGTCTGGGGACTGGCTCTCCACCAGATTCCAACTAGGTCTCTTCTTGATCCATGCCAACAGCATATGGTGTCTTTAGTAGTAGACCCTGTTATTCCCTTACTGGGTATTTACCCTAAAAGCTCCACATATCAATTCAGAGATAATTGCTCAACCATATTTATAGCTGCTCAATTCATAATAGCTAATAACTGGAATTAACCCAGGTGGCCATCATTGGATAGATGGGTAACCAAGATGTGGTATATCTACAGGATGGAATTCTAATTAGCAGTAAGAAAAAATAACACATTGAAATTTGCAGAAAAGTGATCAAACTTGGAACAGATTATTCTAAGTGAACTCACACAGAAAGACAACCATTGCATAATCTCACTCATCTGCATTTCGTAACCTGGATCAGCCCAAGTTGCTGACATAACTGAATAGCATCTTGAGGCTTGGACAATAGGGAGGGTAGGGCTTGGGGAAGGTAAAGGGTAGTGGGTCATAAAACTGAACCCAAATTGAACTGGTACCCTAGAATCCTATATCCTGCATGTAAGATTAAAAGGTGGAACCCAGGCTGGAGAGATGGCTTAGCGGTTAAGCACTTGCCTGTGAAACCTAAGGACCCTGGTTCGAGGCTCGATTCCCCAGGACCCACATTAGCCAGATGCACAAGGGGGCACACGCATCTGGAATTTGTCTGCAGTGGCTGGAAGCCCGGGCATGCCCATTCTCTCTTTCTCTCTCTGCCTCTTTGTCTGTCGCTCTCAAATAAATAAATAAAAATAAACCAAAAAAAATTTTTTAAAAAAAGGTGGAACCCTTAAGAGGGCCTCAGGGAGAGCACCTCAATCGAAGGGCCCTGGAGAAGGTGAGATGAAACCTAACCTCAAATTTCTCCCATTTCTCTTTCTTCTCTGTCTTTTTCTTTTTTCTTTTCCCTTGGTGCTGGCCTATAATTCCCTGTACCAGGATATGGTTTACATCAACAATGATCTGTTGGTAAGAGAGACCTACTAGATCTCCCAAAACAAACAAGACAGATTTCTGTCAGAGTACTTAATAACCATGCAGAGGCTAATGTGAGACCCTACTGCTGAAGACAACATACACTGTTGGCCTGGACTGTTTTTTTTCGGTGTTTAAAGGTAGGGTCTTGTTCTCTAGGCCAGGTTGACCTGGAATTCACTCTGTAGTCTCAAGGTGGCCTCGAACTCACAGCGATCCTCCTACCTTTGCCTCTGGATCTACCGCCACACTTGGCAGGGGTAGGGGAGTCTGTTTAAGACTGTGTCTCATTATGTAGCCTTGGTTGGTCTGGAACTTGCTCTGTTGACCAGGCTGACATTGAACTTGCAGCAATCTTCCTGCCTCTGTGTTGCGATGACAGTCATGAGCCACTGTGCCTGGGTTCAGTGTTCTCTTTTTGCTATTTCAGTCCATCAGCACACAGGATACTAAATTTTCCCCACTGTGAGATCCTGTGATTTCTGTTTTCCTGGCTACCATGCCTCCAAATCATCCCCAAACAAACCCACATTTGTAAGGTTCATAAGCTTTGGGGAAATGTCAACATTTAGATTTTTTTTCCCCAGAGATTACTAGACATTAGCTTGCAATAGAAGTTACGTAAGTGGAGCCTGACAGGGTGACACAGACTTGTAATCTCAGCTGTTTAGGAGGATGTAGCTAAATTTGAGGTCATCTTAGGCAATTTAGTGAGACCTGTTTCAAAATGAGCAAAATAAAAAGGGTCGGGGATACAGTTCAGCAGTGTAGGGCTTGCCTCACATGCATGAGGCCCTGGGTTCAATTTTCGGCACCTAAAATTGGGAGTGTGTTGGGGGTGGAGGACTGGGGAGATGGCTCAGTCAGTAAAGAGCTTGCTATGAAGACCTGAATTAAGATTCCCAGCATCCCAGCACATAAAATATGTGCAAGGTGGTATGTCCAGGTGGTGTGTTCATAACCCCAGTGCTGGAAAGGCGAGGACAGGAGGATCCCTGGGGATTGTTGGCTAGCTTATCTAGCCCAATTGGTGAGCTCTGAGTTCACTGAGATACCTTATCTCAAAAAACAAGGTAAAGGGCAATTGAGGAAGATACCCCAAACCAACCTTAGGTCTCCACACACATGTGCACATGCACCTGTACTCATGTGTGCTTTCACATGACTACACACACATGCATGCACATCACACACAAATGCAGTTAGAAAAGAAATCTGACTTGAAGGTGTGGGGGGAAATAAAGTGTTAAAATTTGTGCTAAGTATAACATAAATGTAATGGTTTTCTTAGCAGAAGAGCAGAAAATGGGCAGGCAAAATATTTGAAGAATTATTAACCAAAATTTTTCCAAGTTTGATCAAAAAAAGAAAATAGGGCTGGAGAGATGGCTTAGTGGTTAAGGCATTTGCCTGCAAAACCAAAGACCCAGGTTTGATTCCCAGGACCCACGTAAGACAGATACACAAGGTGGCACATGCGTCTGGAGTTTGTTTGCAGCAGCTGAAGGCTCTGGTGCACCCGTTTCTCTCTTTCTCTCTTTGCCTCTTTCTCCCTCCCTCAAATAAAATAAATTTAAAAAAGAAAGAAAGAAAGAAACTGGGTGTGGTGGCTCACGCCTTTAATCCTAGACCTTGGGAGGCAGATGTAGGAGGATTGCTGAGAGGTCAAGGCCATCCTGTGACTACATAGTTAATTACAGGGCAGCCTGGACCAGAGTGAGACCCTATCTCGAAAAACCAAAAATAAATAAATAAATAAAAATAAATTGTTCCATTAAAAACATTGAAACATTCTTAAAAAAAAAAAAGAAAGAAAGAAAGAAAATAAACATCAGCATGCCAGTGAGCAGGGAACCAGATGAACCCTTAGCAGGACAAATACAAAGAAGAAAACTCTAGAAACAGTGTGACTGTAGGTACGGAAATGTGGATATCAGTATAAACTGTCAACAGAGAGAAAGCTGCAGAATCTTACCAGCAGCCAGAAAACAAAAACAAAAACAACAAAAAGACACACAGAAAATGATCAGAATTACTACTATTTTCTTAGCAGAAACAAGGAAGGACAGACTATAGCAGAACAACATCTTGAAAGTACTAAACTCTACAAAAAAAAAAAAAAACAACAAAAAAAAAACGAACCTATCCTTCTTGCCTATAGGATAAAATCTAATGTCCTTGTCTTCCATTTCTAGAGGTATTGCTTAATACCCTTGTTTGTTATACAGGCCCTTTGATGTAGAAAACCCTTCTCAGCCTGGTTAATTTCCTTCCCACATATCGGCCTTCGTCTTGTGACTTAATGCCCCCTTCACCTTGTATGCATCCGGTGTGGTGTTTCATATATTAATGATACATGTTGGTTCCAATTTCATTCTGACATTGCTTGAGCTCCTTTAAGGTGTGGACTGTTCTTTAGACACCCAGTACCTCTCTGTAGCACCTACCACAAAGTGGCCCCTGTCCTGCAACAGCAGAACTTAAATTTAGTTACCAGAGCCCACTAATTCTAGACCTCAGAGTCAGGCCTGTGATTACTTCTTGCAAATTGGTAGGTAGTTTTCTTTCTTTTTTTCCCCCTAAACACTCCTGTCTGATAGTGCTGTTAAATTCATTCTAAGTATCTCGTCTTTTACTATTAGCTGTTAAATTTCCTGGGAAAGGCTTTGAGGAACAGAGACTCATTTTTCCTTTCCTTATCTTCCCCAATCTAAAAATAAATAGTTTATTTATCTTGGTGGTGAATAGAATGAGTTGCTTATATGTTTTTATCCTTTAGCTGCTCATGTGTCAAGTTTTTTAAAAAATATTTTTATTTGGGCTGGAGAGATGGCTTAGCGATTAAGCGCTTGCCTGTGAAGCCTAAGGACCCTGGTTCGAGGCTTGGTTCCCCAGGTCCCACGTTAGCCAGATGCACAAGGGGACGCACGCGTCTGGAGTTCGTTTGCAGAGGCTGGAAGCCCTGGCGCGCCCATTCTCTCTCTCTCTCCCTCTATCTGTCTTTCTCTCTGTGTCTGTTGCTCTCAAATAAATAAATTAATTAAAAAAGTATAACAAACAAGGGTATTAAGCAATACCTCTAGAAATGGAAGACAAGGACATTAGATTTTATCCTATAGGCAAGAAGGATAGGTTCGTTTTTTTTTTTTTTTTTGTAGAGTTTAGTACTTTCAAGATGTTGTTCTGCTATAGTCTGTCCTTCCTTGTTTCTGCTAATTTAAAAAAAATATTTTTATTTATTTGAGAGGAAGAGAAACAGGCAGATGAGAGAGAGAGAGAGAGAGAGAGAGAGGGAGAGAGAGAGAGAGAGAGAGAGAGAGGGAGAGAATGAGTGAGAGAGAGAGAGAGAGAGAGAGAGAGGGAGAGAATGAGTGTGTTCGTGCAAACAAATTGCAGATAAAGACACTGCCTTGTGCATCTGGTTTATGTGGGTACTGGGTAATTGAACCTGGGTCCTTTGGCTTTGTAGGCAAGCGCCTTAACCACTAAGCCATCTCTCCAGACCATGTGTCAAGTTTTGAACCAGATATTGTTGTTGCCTGATTCTGGTTAATCCCTGGTATACTCAGCACAAATTTTCAAAGGTAACTGTTTTGGTTTGAGTTCTGAAAGAGGGAAAGAAGCAGCCACTTGCTTGCTGTATCAGTTATTGTTTCTTGTTGCACAAACCACTTGACCAGAAACACTTAAGGAAGTTTATTTTCAGCTTACAGTTTTGAGGGAAAGTCTACCATGTTGAGGAAAGCATGACATGAGCAGAAACCCTGTGTCATACCTTCATATCAACAGGAAGAAAGCAAGAGAGAGAGCAAGCCGGGTTGGGCTGTAATACCTGGAGCTTCAACCTCCATCACCAGTGACATACTTCCTCTAGAAACTTCTTAAAGGTTGCACAACCTTCCCAAACAGTGCCATGAACTAGGGGCTAAGTACTCATAGGAGTCTATGGGAAACATTTTATATCCAAACCACCAACCTTGTTTGGGTTTGGAAGTTGGGGGAACAGTGTGTATGAAATGAAGTCTTTGGAGCAACTCCCATTAGGAACAACAACTTCATTTCCTCTAAGTGTAACTTTATTTAAGATTTTTTTTTTCTATCTACCTTTCCACTCTATGCCTATGCTTTCCTCCTCCTCTTCCTCTTCTTCCTCTTCCTTCTCCTCCTCCTCTTCTTCTTCTTCTTTTGTTATGTTTTGAAACAGGTTCTTATTTTCATCCAGGCTAGCCTGGAACTTACTCTGTAATCCGGGTTGGTATTTAATTAATGATAATACTTGTACCTCAGCATCCAGAGTGCCGGGATTAAAGGATTGTCCCACCACAGCTGGTCATACTATCCTCTTTTGTTGATGGTTTTTCTCCTCTTCCCTCCTCCTGTAGGCTGGTTTTGAACTCCTGACCCTCCTGCCTCTAACTCACAAGTGCAATGATTACAGGCATGGTGCACCATGCCTCATTCAGATTTCTTCTTCATTTCTTCTTTTATTTACTTGGGAGAGGAGTTTGAGGCAGATAGAGACAGAAATAGAACAGGTGTGCCAGGGCCTTTGGCCACTGCAAACAGACTCCAGACGCATGTACCATCATAAGCATCTGGCATACATGGGTCCTAGGGAATTGAACCTGGGTCCTTTGGCTTTGCAGGCAGGTGCCTTAACTGCTAAGCCATCTCTCCAGCCTTCAATTCTTCTTTTTCATATTTTTTTTCTTTTCTTTTCTTTTCTTTTTTTTTTTTTTGAGGTAGGGTCTCACTCTAACCCAGGCTGACCTGGAATTCACACTGTATTCACAGGGTGGCCTTGAACTCACAAAGATCCTTCTACCTCTGCCTCCCAAGTGTTGGGATTAAAGGCGTGCGCCACCACACCTGGCATTCTTTTTCATATTATTTTTGATGGGAGGACTTTCTTTAAGCTTTCTCTTTCACTTGCAGGTTTTTGTTGTTGTTGATGATGTTGTTTTTGCTCAAACTCAGAGCCTTGTACATGTTGAACACATGCTCTCCCACTGGGCTACAACCCCCTCAACCCGCAGGTGCACACAGTACCGAAGAGGATGGATCGGTCTTGAAAGTACGTTCACATTATTGGCCCCTTCAAACTGGAAATTTTCTTATAAAATAAAATGTAAACTTATGACTTAAGCATATTTTTCTGGGTTAATTACATACAAGTTATGAGACAGCAAGGACTGTATTTTACTTGTTTTTGTCTTCATGCCCTCTGCCAATCACGTTAAATATGTAACTGGGATTCATTTTAAAGCAGGTCCTGCTGTTTGTTGTGTGATTTCTAGACAGTTTTTTCAGAAATGAATGCAATAGTATCTTAATCCATAAACTTTATAAAATATAACAAGAAATAGGAAAATTGTTATACTAACTTGTACTGCTATAACTAAATACCAGACTAGATGGCTTTAAAATAGAAATATGACCAAGCACATGCGTTTAATCCCAGCATTCGGAGGCAGATGTAAGAGGCCACCCTGAGACTATTTAGTGAATTCCAGGTCAGTCTGGGCCAGAGTGTGACCCTACCTTAAAAAAAAAGTAGAATTATTTTTTCCCCTAAAAGTATGGGGGCTGGGAGATTCAAGATCAAGATGGCAGCATTGTTAATTTTAGGTGCTGACTTTCTTCCTGGCTTGAAAAAGGCTATCTTCTTTGTGAATCCTCACGTAGTGGAGAGATCCCTCTTATATCATAAAACGCAAATATAAACTTCTGCAAAAAACCCTGACCAAATCAAAAGTAGACACTGATTCTATTTAATTGGTGCCTTACCTTTATGACCTCACTTAATTTTAATTACCTCCTAAAGGTTTTTCTCCAAATACAATTATACTTGGGGTTTAGCACATAAATTTTGCAGGAATACAATTCAGTCTATAGTGGGTAACTCAGTTATCCAAACCCTCAGTTTCAAATACTGTTATGCTGAATGCAAAATAAAAATTCATTTTCAGTATTCATGTTGGATGATAATAATAGAATGTAGATAGAGTAGCTGTTGCCCAGATTTTATTTTTTATTTTTTGAGGTAGGGCCTCAGGCTGACCCGGAACTCACTCTGAAGTTCCAGGTTGGCCTTGAACTCACTGTGATCTTTCTACCTCTGCTTCCAGAGTGTTGGGAGTAAAGGCATCTGGGTGTGGCTCAGTTTTATAGTCTGCTTTTCTCAGTTAAATTCAGGCTAGGATGGGTTATACGTAATTTGTGCTTTACGTTATACTCCTACATCCAACATAGAGGTAGGCCAACATCTTTGTACCCATTAGCATGCAAATGACCAATTTTTACGTTAAATGTAGAAAAAGGAATTTTCAGGATTTACGGTTATGATCAGGATTAAAGGGAAAGGAAGATGGATATATTAATATTCCAACAAGTTTATTGACAATGATGTACTTAGGTATTAGGGGAAAGTGAATGCTGTTGTAATTTTGCCGGATTTGGATTTATGGACTCTGCAATATATATGCGAGGATGCACTACGATGGGGGAAAAAAATACCCGTATTTCAAGAAGGCTACTGAACCCAGAGTATTCTCTTTAGGTGCCACATCTAAATTAAGCAACAAAGATGGGTCGAAAAAAAAATGAAGAGGAAAGTTACGGGCCGCTGCAAAACTGGCAATGCCCTCAGCAGGTGGCTGGGGCTGAGAATGGGCAGCTGAAACTCCAAAGGTTACTGTCCTTTTAATCCGGCTGGAAACCGAGGGTGAAGCTGCCCACGCGTGCACCCGGCGCTCCGAAGCTCTCAGACAGCTCATTTAGGATGTGGTTTAAATTAAGCATCCGCCTGACTTCTCCCTAGGCCTTTTTGTTTTTCTTTGTTGCACCCTGTCCCTAAGACTCTGCAGCTTGCAAGGCCCGTTCCTGTGCAGAAACCAGGGCAGTTAAAGGGCTGTCCTCTCCCGGGCGCAGTGATTCTTCGCTGGGTGGCTTCCAGCAGCGCTGAGATAAGCTCAAAGTAACCAGTCCGGGAAAGCAAGCAAGAAGCCGAGGAAAGTCAGCGCCAGGCCCAGCGAGCGGCACCCTCCCCGGGTTTGAGCGCCGCGCAGCCTCCGCTCACGGAACACCCAGCTGCACAGCGCTTGACGGACACCCGAGTCCGCCCAATCCCGGCGCGGCTCAGAGGGGAACCGAGGGAAGGCAGCGCTCCGAGCCAATCAGCTTGGGCGGGGAGCGGGTTTCCTGCGCGCACGGGCCCGCCCACCAGCCGCGCCGCGCCCCGCCCCCTCCCCGAGAGCTACGCGGCGGCGGAGCGCGCGGGCCTCGTGCCGTAACGGCCCCATCCGTGCAGCCGCGGGGCCGTCGTCAGGTGACTGGAGCCGCTCGGGCTCGGCGGAGGGAAGGTGAGACGGGCCCTGCCGCTGGGGCGGACACATCCGCACGCGAGCCCTTTAACGTCCCCGTCCCCCCGTCGGTCCGGACGGCCCCGGTGGCTAGCGCGTCGCTTCCTCTTCCCGGGGCGAAGTGAGCGCCGTCCGCCGGCGCGGAGGGGGGCGGGGAGGCCGCTCGGCGGCGCGGGGCGTCTGCTCGGCGCGAGCCCCGCGGCCTCTCCCCGCGGCCAGCGCCGCCCCGCCGGGCCCGAGGGAGGACCCCGACCGGGGTTACTGCGAGCTGCCTTCTCCTGGGGCACCGGGGGAAAGTGCTGCCTGTGGCGGCGTCGCCATCCGGGGCCGGGGAGGTCGGGACGCGGCGGGGAAGGCAGGCAGGCAGGCAGGCAGGCAGGCAGGCAGGGCACCGGCGCCTCCTGCCCGGAGCCGGAGGAAGTCGCGGGGACGAGGGGACGGCATCCCCGGACGCGCCCGCCCCCCTCGCCCCCAGGGCCGAGCCGCGGCCGATGGGTCTGCGCTCCAGCTGCTTGGTCTCCGCGAGCTTTTGGCTGGGGCGGTGTGTCCTGTGGAAGAACCCATCGCCGTCGGCTCGCTAGTTTGGGGTTTCCGTCCCATTTCCTATTGTGCGGAATTCCGCCCAAGTTCACGGTCGGCTTCGGTTCAAGGGCTGAGGGCCGTCTTTATAATCGCTCGGTCCATTGTCGGACTGATCAGAAATCCACCGAACGTCATTCTGCCCCGTTATGTTAGTTAGGTAAGAGTCCTTAAGGGGTGTGTGTTGATAGAAACGGGGGGAGGGCGGGGAGTCGGGAGGGAAGGAGGCTCAGAAAACTTTGTGACCCCTCCCCTCATCTTGGTTGAGGAGCAGCGGTGAGGCTGTGTCCAGCCAAACGAGGAAGTGTTGCAAGTAGTAGTCATTTTTCAAACCTTAACTTGTGTAAGATTTGGAACAAAACAACCAAAGCGGTTTCTTTTTTTTTTTTTTAATATATTTTATTTATTTATTCATTTGAGAGAAAGAAAGGAGAGAAGGGGAGAGAGAGAGAGAATGGGCGCACCAGGACATCCAGCCACTGCAAATGAACTCCAGACGTATGCGCCCTCTTGTGTATCTGGCATATGTGGGTCCTGGAGAATCGAACCGGGATCCTTTGGCTTTCCAGGCAAATGCCTTAACTGCTAAGTCATCTCTCCAGCCCCCGTAGCGATTTCTTAAAGCACCTAGAAATGAGTTGTGTCTCATTCTTTCATAGACATGTCATTCACATCTTGATAGTAACCTAAATGTGTGTTGGTGGGTTAGTACTGGTTTCAGTTGGTTCATGTGTGATTTCTTTGAGAAAACTGTAATGTGTAGGAATTGGCTATGATATCTATAAACAGTTTGCGTAATGTTCAGGTCTGCGCAGCTGCATGTTCATGAATTAAATTTAAAAATTTTTACCTTTCCCCCCCTAAGCATTCTGTCAAGATTTTTGTAGGATCCATTAGTATATATATGTGTATATATTTGACATATATATGTAATATTTTGTTAGACATTAAGTGATATTTAATACTGTTGGTTTTATTTTGTGTTGAGAACTTTGTTTCCAAAGTTCAAGATTTGATGTGATTATTGTAGTAAATTCTTTGTCCAGGAAACTTGAAAGAAATGTACTCACCTTGATAATAAGAAAAAAAGACCCAAATATTCTGTACACCAGAAAATAAAGTGATTATTTGGTTGATAAGTAAAACTGAAGGGGACTCTAGGAATTGCTGAACATTTAATAGACCCATCCTAAGAACTTTGCTGTATTGGTTTAAGAAGACATTGGCAGGGTTGGATGTTCTTCAGTTTAACCTTTAACAAAAAACTCAAATCTTCCCTTCAAAACCGACTCCATATGCTGACTGTTTTGGTGACATTAACATTTTATTTTCAGTTACCCAGACATAAACCTTAATATTGGCCTACTGTTACAGTAATTTTCTTAAAAAATAGTTCTTTCTGATATGTTCATAATATATTTTGATCACAGTCCCCTCCAGTTACTTTCCTTTGTTCTCTATCCTCCCTTTCATGGACTCTCCTCTTCTTTGCAACTACTTCCTTTTCTATTTTGATACCATGGGTGTTAATATATATATACATGTTTTTTAAATTGACAACTGTCATAATTGTACACAAAAAACCATGGTAATTCCCCCCCCCTTTCCTCTTTGCAACTCCACTCTCCATCATACCTCTTCCCCTCTCAATCAGTCTCTTTTATTTTGATGTCATTATCCTTTTATCCTCTTATGATGGTCTTGTGTAGGTAGTGTCAGATACTCTGAGGTCATGGATATCCAGGCCATTTTGTATCTGGAGGAGCACGTTGTAAGGAGTCCTACCCTTCCTTTGGCTCTTATATTCTTTTCACCACCTCTTCTGCAATGGACCCTGGGCCTTGTAAGGCATGGTTCAGTGCTGAGCACTCCTCTGTCACCTCTCAGAACTATGGTGTCTTGTGAGTCATCCCAAGGTCCCTGTCATCTGAAAAGAGAAGCTTCTCTAACCAAAAGTGAGAGTAGCATTAATATGTGGGTATAAATATTAAGAGAAGTGCTTACTGGGCAGTTTGGTGAGCATAGTATATACATTTAGCCAGACACCAGCAGATGTTATACCCTTAGGGCTCATGACTTCCCTTGTCATAGGTTTTCAATATCAGGCATGTATTCCCTTCCTGTGGAGTGGTTGGTTTCCCCCATAACAGATGTGCCAATATGGCACCTGTTGGCTTATTTGGCCTGGTTGGCCTTTTTTTTTTATTATTTTTTTTATTTTTTTTGGTTTTTTGAAGTAGGGTCTCACTCTAGCTCAGGCTGACCTGGAATTTACTATGTAATCTCAGGGTAGCCTCGAATTCACAGTGATCCTTCTACCTCCTCCAGTGCTGGGATTAAAGGCGTGCGCCACCACGCCCGGCTGGTTGGCCATTTTTAAGACTCATATTGTCCCCTGCTGTTTATCTCCTCTGGTGATTTCTTTTCCATAGAACTGCATTTAGCATAGCTTTTTCCTGCTTTCTGTCAGCTGGTCTACACTGAGGAGGTTTTTAGCTCAGTTTCAGCAGGAGTTCTCAGTGACCTTGCGGCCCAAATATGTGGAGTCTCCAGCAATTGGGTTTTACCATCTATTCCTGGTGGGAAACCAAGAGCCTTATCAGTAGCCTGCAATTTTTTTTTTTTTTTTTTTTTTTTTTTTTGGTGGGGGGAGGTATCAGGGACCTCCCTGGCCAACAACTCACTGGAAAGTACCATCCCTGGCCCTGAAAATTTTCTGGTAACACTCTATGGCTACTGGGTGTGCTGTTGTCATTTTTTTCCTTTGCCTTCTTTGATCTTTCATAATGACTTGCTGATGGGCCCCTGTTATGCAGGTCTAATGCAGGTGACTTGCTCTTGTCCCCTCCAGAAGGTAGCATTCCAGAGCACTCCTCCCCATTGTTTGGTTCTTATTTTTAGAGAAAAAGATAATATGAATGAATGAACATGAATGGCTGGCTGCTGCAAATAACTCTAGACACCTGTGCCAGTTTGTGCATCTGGCTTTATGTGGGTGATGGGGTATTGAACCTGTGCTGTTAGGCTTTGCAAGCAAGTGCCTTTTACCCTTGAGCCATCTCTCTAGCTCTCCTGTGCATTCTTTTTACACCTCTTCTGCAATATTCCCTGAACCTTGTAGGGGTGGGATGTTTCATTTGGTGCTGAGTACTCAACTATCACTTCTCATCATTTTGATGAATTTTGAGTCTCTTTAGTAGTCACTATCATCTGCAAAAAGAAGCTTCTCTCACCAAAAGTGAGAGTAGCATTGATATATGGACATATACATAAATGGAGGGCATTTTTTATGGGCAAAACATCTGTTTTAGTCAAACAACACTAATAACTTCCCTCTTAGGGCCTGTGACCCTCCCAGCCATAGGCTTTTGACTAGGTTTTCAGTACCAGGTATGAATTCTCTTTCATGAAGTGGGGCTCAAGTCCAGTCAAAGAGCAGCTGATTACTTGCATAATAGTTGTGCCACTAATGCACCAGTGGGCACATCTTGCCTGGCTGGCCAGTTGTGTAACTTGCAGGGTCTACTTACTGCTGGTTAAGACTGTTAATGGCTTTTCTCCCCTAGCAGCCTGCATGGCATTTCTAGCACTGTGACAGCTAATCAGGGAGGAAGCTTCCAGCTCAGATCCAGCTTGATTTCTCAGTGTGCTGCAATGAAAACATGTGGTGTTTTAGCAGTAGGGTCTTACCATCTTGTTCTGGTGGGCAACCAAGAGCACTAGCAATGGCATGTATTGTTTTGGGGGCCTGAGAGGTCTCCCTGGCCAACAACTCACTGGGAGGTACTTTTAAGGTTTTGCCCTTAGCAGCCTGTAGTAGATGTCATTCTTGAGGATGGCACATGAGGTTATTCCCTTTATACTCACACACATGCATGTGCACACTCCACATGAATTCACACGTGCAAAATTTGGTACTGAGCACTTAACTGTCACTTCTTACCACTTTGACCAGTTTTGTGTCTCGTAATGAATTCTAGGTTTAAATTATTTTTTCCCTTCAGAATTCTGAAGATATTGTCCATGCTTTTCTACTTATCATTTTGAGAAATCTGCATGCCTCCCATCCATACTCCCATTCTCTCATCTCTTCCCTTTTCCCTTCCCTGCCATTTTCCTTCCCTTCCCACCTTTCCCTCACTTTGTTTTCTTTTCCTCCGTTTTCCCTTTCCCTTCCCTCTTCCCTTCCTTTCCTCTTTCTTTCGCTTCCTCCTTCCCTTCCCTTCCTCCTTCCCTTCCATCGTCCCAGGATTGAACCTAGGACCTCTTGTATGCTAGGCTACCACACAGAGCTATTTCCTAGACCCAACATTACAATTACTGATAGGAAAAATGTTTTGGGCCTTTCTGGAATTCTGTATAGTTACTATATTCTGAAATTTGAAGAGGAGATAACTTGGCTTGCGTCTATTTTTTTTTTCCCTGTATTTTTGTTGTAGCTTTATTTCAGTAATGATTATACTAGTCTGTTAGGGCTATTGTTAAGATACCACAGACTTGGGAGGCTTAAGCAAAGTCTATGTTCTCACAGTTCTAGAGACTGGACGTCTAAGATGATGGTGCCAATTAGAGTTAGTTTCTGATGAAACTTTATGGTTTAGAACATCATATGACTTCATTTAGCTTTTTTGTTTTGTTTTGATTTTTGCTTTAGTCCAGGCTGACGTGGGATTCATTATGTAGTCTCAGGTTGGCCTCACACACATGGTGATCCTCCTGCCTTTGCCTCCTGAGTGCTGGGATTAAAGGCGTGTGCCACTGTGCCCAGCATATCCATCCATCCATCCATCCACCCACCCACCCACCCACCCACCCACCCACCCACCCACCCACCCATCCATCCATCCATCCATCCATCCATCCATCCATCCATCTATCTTCTTCCCTCCCTCCCTCCCTCCCTCCCTCCCTCCCTCCCTCCCTCCCTCCCTTCTTTCTTTCTTTCTTTTCTTTGGTCTTTCAAGGTAGGGTCTCACTCTAGCTCAGGCTGACCTGGAATTCATTCTGTAGTCTCAGGGTGGCCTTGAACTCTTCAGTGATACCTTTGCTTCCTGAGTGCTGGGATTCAAGGCGTGCGCCACCACACCCTGCTTTCTTTTTCTTTTCTTTTTTGTTTTTTAAAATAATGTTTATTTATTTGAGTGTGTGTGTGTGTGTGTGTGTGTGTGAAAGAATGAATGGATGGGTGAATGGGCTGATAGGCATGCCAGGGACTCTTGTTGCTGCAAATGAACACCAAGTACTTGCACCACTTTTTGCATCTGGCTTATGTGGGTAGCTTGGGAATTGAACTCCAGGTCCCTATTTTCAAGCAGTTTCCTATAATCACTCAATAGGGCATTTTACAAACAATATTTTTAAGTTTGTTTATTTTGAGGGAAATAGAGAGAATGGACACATCTGGGCCTCTGGCCACTGTAAATGAACTCTAGACACAACATTGCACCACCTTGCGCATCTGGCTTACATCGTGGGTATTGGGGAATCAAACCTGGGATCTTAGGCTTTGTAGGCAAGTGCTTTAACACATTGAGCCATCTCTCCAGACTGAATTTCTTAATTTCTTTCTTTCTTTTTGAGTTAGGGTCTCACTGTAGCCCAGGCTGACCTGGAATTCATTCTGTAGTTCCAAGCTTGCCTCAAACTCACTGCAGTCCTACTACCTGTGTCTCCTGAGTGCTTGGATTCAAGGAATGTGCCACCCACCATGCTTGGCTTCAAACACAGTTTTTGTTTTTTTTGTCCTCCCCTCCTCTGTCCTCTGCCCTCCTTTTTCCACCTCCCCCCCCAATAGTTTTTGTTTTCATGTCATGTGTCCTTTATTCCCTCCCTCCAAACACCTCATTTAGCTTCATCAAATATACCCACTTTCCTACCCTCTTACTTACTTACATACATATATACATGCATGCATGCTTATATACATTAAAAGTTAGGATCTGCTTGAGAGAGTATATAATTATTATTGTTTTTCTCAAAGTATTTTACTTATTTATTTGAGAGAGAGAGAGGGAGGGAGGGAGGAATGAAGGGAGTGTGGGGGGGAGGCAGAGAGAAAGAATGGGCTTGCCAGGGCCTCCAGCCATTGCATACGAACTGCAGATGCATTCATGCTCTTGTGCATCTTGCTTACATGGGTCCTGGGGAATTGAACTGGGGTCCTTGGTCTTCACAGGTAAACATCTTAACTGCTAAGCCACTTCCCCAGCCTGATCTTTGTCTTTCTGGGTCTGTGTCACTTTGCTTAATTTAATACTTTACAGATCCATGTGTTTTCCTGTCATAATTTCATTTTTCTTTATTGCTGCCTAAAATTTAATTCCATGTATATCTGTATACACACACACACATGTGCCACATTCCCATTATCCTTTTGTCAGTTGATAGACATTTAGGCTGATTCTATTTCCTTTTGAGAATAATGCAGCTTAATTACCTCTTTAAAGGCTCGTTTTCCAAATATTCTCACATCCATCACATTGGGAGTTAGAACTTCAACATGAAAGGGGGATGTGATTCATTGTATAACAGTGGCTTCCTTTTTGTTTCCCCCACCCCCCGAAACTTCTGTCATTCGTGTCTCTCAGGCTAGTCTATATTATTCTCTCCCTCCCTCCCTCCCTCTGTCTCTGTTCAGAACAGCCTTAAACTTGAGATTCCTCTGTTTCAGTCTTTTGAGTGCAGGGATTACATAGGTCTGTGCCACTGTTTCTTGCTTCTTAGACGGCTTCTTTTCTTTTGCAGTGTGTGTGTGTGTGTGTGTGTGTGTGTGTGTGTGTGTGTGTGTGTAGGCAGGGTCTTGTTCTAGCCCAGGCTGACCTGGGATTCACTATGTAGTTTCAGGCTAGCCTTGAACTCACAGTGATCCTTCTGCCTCAGCCTCCTGAGTATTGGATTAAAGGTATGAGCTGCCATGCCCAGCAGTAGACTACTTCTAATTTTCTGATGTTCCTTTTTCTTCTTTTTTTGTTTTTTTCAAGGTAGGGTCTCACTCTAGCCCAGGCTGACTTGGAATTTACTATGTAGTCTCAGTCTGTCCTTGAACTCATGGCAGTCCTACCTTCGCCTCCCAGGTGCTGAGATTAAAGGCGTGTGCCACCATGCCTGTTAATTTTCTTTTTTCATGTCCTCTTTTTGCTCAATCTTATTTGGAAGATGTCCTTTCTTTTCCAAACTTTCTGTTGAGTTCTTTTTTTTCTGTAAAGATTGATTTTTTGAGGTTTATGTGTTCATGTGCAGGTGTGGGTGCATACATGCTATGGTGCCTTGTGGAGGTCAGAGGACCATTTGGGGAGTAGTTGATCTTTATCTTCTTTTGAGGTAGAATATCTCATTCTTTTTTTTTTTTTTCTTTTTTTTTGGCTTTTTGAGGTAGGGTCTCACTCTAGTCCAGGCTGACCTGGAATGCACTATGTAGTCTCGGGTGGTCTTGAACTCAAAGTGATCCTCTTACCTCTCCCTCCCCAGTGCTGGGATTGAAGGCGTGCCACCATGCCTGGCTTCTCTCATTCTTGGTGCTGTTGTCTGGTTGCTGGTGTTTCTGCTTCCTATCTCAGCCAATGGGGTTACCGAAGCCTGTCCAGGACTCCTGGCTTTTCTGTAGCTTGAGTGGTGGGTGCTTTATTCACTGAGTCATCTTCCCAACCCCCAAGTTCCTTTTTTTACATAGCAGCTCTTGCCCTTTGCAAGAGATGCCATATAATATCTCTGATTTCTCAGGCTATAAATGGCTTTTTTTTTTTAAGCTTCTTGTAATTTGGTTTTCTCTGTTTGCTTTAGTCTCTTTGATGTCTGAGGCTTACTGTAGGTGTGAATAATCTTTGGGTGATTAATAAGTAAGCTAAATGGATTAGTGTGCCTGTGCCTGCTTTTGTTTAAAAAATATTTTTATTTGCAGAGAGAGAGAATGGGACTGGGACTGAATGGCACACCAGGGCCTCTTGGCATTGCAAATGCGTGCGTGCGCCACTTAGTGTATCTGATATTACATGGGCACTGGGGACTAAAACAAGAACTACCAGGCTTTACAAGCAGGTGCCATTAACCATGGAGCAGTTCTCCAGCCCTTTTTTAAAAAATTTTGTTATTTTTGGCTGAGTCAGGGTCTCCATGTAGCCCCGGCTGACCTGGAATTCACTATGCAGTCCTGGGCTGGCCTTGAACTTACAGCAGTCCTCCTACTTCTGCCTCCTGATTGCTGGGATTAAAGGTGTGCGCTACCACACCCGGCAATAATTGTGTATCTTTTCTTTTTTTAAAATTATGGTGTTCGTTTGGAGGTATCTTTTTTTTAGGTCCATGTTCATTTTATTAATGTTTCTATAATTTCTTGACATTATACAACAGTGTTTACAATTAAATTTCACACTGAAGACAAACACTATTTGGCTTAGAGAACAGAAAGCTGAGTGACTTACATCCTTCATGTCAGACACATATTTCAACAGCTTAAGTAAACCTTTTATGCCTTCTGCATTTCTGCATCAGTGTGTGTGTGTGTGTGTGTGTGTGTGTGTGTGTGTGTGTGTGTGTGCGCGCGCGCGCGTGTGTTTCCCCTTTTCAGGAAAGTGAAATTAGTAAGAATTAAATGAATCTGTGGACATATGGCTCAAACCTCAAGCAAAGCTAAGCCTCCCTAAGTGATGAGGCCAACGGTAGAAACTCTGAGCTTCTCTTTTACCTACTGGCACTAGTATCACGTCCTGCTCTTTCTTCTCCTGAGCTGAGCCCTCCCTGAAATCAAGGTCAGTAAAGATTAAGTGAACAACAAAATGTCACTAAATTGTCCATCCCTGTTTCACACTTCTTAAAATGTAGGTAGGCTTTTCAGACTGCATCCTGTTTGACTGCCTCCAGCAGCTTGTTTGGAGGTATCTTGTTACTGTTTCCTTATGTTGCTTATGTCCCTGTGTTGGAATTTGTGCATCTGATAGCCCTCTGCCAGTTTATGAATGACTTATGGTGAAGGACTTTTTGTTGCCAGTGTTTCCTAGAGTGTTGGTTGGATGTGTTTGTTGCATTGGCTTTGATTCCAGGTGTAGTCTGTATAGTTTTTATCAGTTACAGTTAATTTTAGCAATGTCTGCAGGTATTCTAGGGACCCTGGGTTTGAGGATTGTGGGCTGCGCGTACTCTAGGATGTCACTCACTTGGACAAAGTGGGTTTGCTAGTAGCTCCAGGTGTGGTATGTCCAGCTGTTAGTATAGGGTGCTCATATCTTCCCACAGGCCATGTGCGAGCAAACTTACCCCAGTGGGCTTAGGTGGGTGTGACACAGCATGGTTGGTAGAGGGGAGCAGAGTGTGGTGCCTGCCAGTGTCTGAGGGCTGCTTGTGGTCAAGCCTCACCAGAGGGTTCAGATGAGCACCCTGTCAGGTAGCTCAGCCCAGCCACAGGGGTGGGTGAACATGGCTGTTTAGCATCAAGGTCAAATTTCTTAGAAACATCAACTCAACTTCTTGGGACCACAGGATGCTTCCTGGGGGCCTTGGCAAGTGAAGTCTGTCAGGAAAGGTGCTCTACTGTCTCTTGGGGTCACAGGTGGGTGGGACTACTTTTGGGCAACTGTTAGCCAAACTGCTCACTGAAGGCTTTATTTATTTATTTATTGTGATCTTTTGAGGCAGGGTCCCACCCTAGCTCAGGCTGACCTGGAATTCACTATGTAGTCTTAGGGTGGCCTCAAAGAACTCAAGTGATCCTCCTGCCTCTGCCTCCTGAGTGCTGGGATTAAAGGCATGTGCCACCACACTGGGCTTCACTGAAGGCTTTTGATGTGCATGGTGTGACCATCCAGCTACTGCTAGGGCATTGGGAGGGAGGGAGGGAGGGAGGGGGAGGGAGAGGGAGAGGGGGAGTGCGTGCGTGTGTGTGTGTGTGTGTGTGTGTGTGTGTGTGTGTGTTTGGAATAGAGAGCTGGATTGAAGGTGCTGTTGGAGGCAATTGCCTAGATACCTTATATGACCCTGGATGAGTGGGGTTTTAAGATGGCTGTATTTGGAAAGAACCTGGATGTAAGGAGGGTACATCGTGACTGGGCTCTTTTTCCGTGGTAATGCAATGGTGTAGAAGCCAAACTGAGTTCAGATGTCTGTGGCATAAGTAAGGAATACCTTGGCTTCTTGCTTATTTGTTACTCTTTCCTGACTTTCAGGGTTGATCTCAAATGCTGTGTCTTTAGTTCCTTTTTAAAAAATATTTTATTTATTTTTTATTTATTTGACAGAGAAGGAGAGGGAGGGGGAGAGAGAGAGAGAATGGGCATGCCAGCGACTCCAGATGTGTGCATCCCATTGTGCATCTGGCTGATGTGGGTCCTGGGAAATCAAACCTGGGTCCTTTGGCTTTACAGGCAAATGCCTTAACTGCTAAGTCACCTCTCCAGCCTCCCCTCCTTTTTTTTTTTTTTTTTTTTTTTTTAATGAGGCCACTGTATGTTTTCATACCTCTCTCACATTCCCACTATACCCACTATACTCCCAACACTACTTCAAATACTTTAGTAAATTAGCTGTTGTTTTTTCCCCTGTGGAGGGAGGGAAATGTGCCAGGCACCTCCATTCAGCCACTTTAAATCGCCCTAATGTGAAATTGTAAAGAGTAAAAAAGCAAAATGTTAGAAGTCACAGAAAATAGTATCTATGTCCATTGTTTTGCTTTGTCATGGAAGTGCAGAACTGAGGTTCATAGACATTGAAGAATGGTGGAAAGGAAGCTGGGCACAGTGAATCACAGCTGGAGTCCCAGCTATTTGGGGGCTAAAGTTGGACAGAGTTTGAGATTAGCCTGAGCAACATAGTAGACTCTTAAGTAAAAAATAATCGCAAAAATGGGGAAACCACTGCTACTGAGGCAACTGAGGTAGTGGTGGAAGTGGAGGTCAGAGCAATACAAATTACGGGAAGTGCCTGTGAGGCATTGGCTGTCTGAATAAACTACCTATTGTACTGATGTAGCAGCAACAGCAGCTGATGGCATGCACTGTTTTTGGATACAAAGTGAACACAAGTATGTATCAGCTTAACTTGACAAACTTTATAATGACCTGTCACGTGTGTATCTTACTTAAAGTTCTCCCCTCTAGAAAGTATTCTGTTTACTATTTCCAGAGCTCTACTTCAGGTTAGCCTGTGAGGCCAGAGCCGTATTAGGGACCAATTTTATTTTATTTTCTGGGGGATAAAAAGGGTTTATTTTGGTTTATAGACATGTGGGGAAGCTCCATGGTGGCAGTGAAAAACAACAACATGAGCAGACAGTGGACATCACCTCATGGCCAACATCAGATGGACAACAGTAACAGGAGAGTGTGCCAAACACTGGCAAGAGGAAGCTGGCTATAACACCCATAAGCTTGCCTCCAACAATACACTGCCTGCAGGAGGCATTAATTCCCAAATCTCCATCAGCTGGAAATCTAGCATTCAGAATACCTAAGTTTATGGGGACACCTGAATCAAGCCACCATATTCTGCCCATGACCCCCATAAACTGATAACCATACATGATGTAAAATGCAATACATTCATCCAACTTTAAAAGTTAGGGACCAGGGCTGGAGAGATGGCTTAGCGGTTAAGCGCTTGCCTGTGAAGCCTAAGGACCCCGGTTCGAGGCTCGTTTCCCCAGGTCCCATGTTAGCCAGATGCACAAGGGGGCACACGCGTCTGGAGTTCGTTTGCAGAGGCTGGAAGCCCTGGCGCGCCCATTCTCTCTCTCTCCCTCTATCTGTCTTTCTCTCTGTGTCTGTCGCACTCAAATAAATAAATAAAAAATTAAAAAAATATAAAAAAAAAATAAAAGTTAGGGACCAGTTTTATTATCAGGTTACCCAGTGCCAGATCGGAAGATCTGCTTCCCACTGCTGCTCTGTAGCCTAGACCTATGGACCCTGCCTGTAAAGACTGAACTGTATCTATAGAAATGTGTCATCTTTTCGTAACACTTCTTACAATGGAAAGTGCTAATTTTACTACACTTTTTGGTGTCTTGGTAAATTAATGTATGCTATTTTACACTCGATCTTAGCTAAAAGGCTGAGAAGCTATGTATGGTATTTTGCATAGGTCTTGAATCTACCATGGTCTAAGCTATTCAAGGCTTGAAATAGAATTTTAACGTCCTTCCCCCAAATAGCTCAATTATAATAGCCAAAATACAGAAATAACTCAAATGCCCACCAGTTGATAAATAGGTCAGTGAAATAGGATATTATTCAGCACTAAACGGACTGAAATACTAATCCATGTTATAGCATGGATAAACCTTGGAAACATTCTTGGAAACATTGTGCTGTGAAAGAACCCAGTCATAAAAACTACAATATTGTATGATACACACTTTAATTTGCATAAACCTTACAACATAATGCTAAAGATATAAAAAGACCTCACATGTGTGATTCTGTTTGTGTGAACTGTTCAGGAAATGTAAATCTCTTAAGACCAAGTAAAGTAGTGGTTGCTGGGAACTGGGAGTGGGGAGGATAAGAAAGTGGAAAGTGACTGTTCAAGGACATGATACTTCTTTATGGAATAATGACATTGACTTGTAACGGTTGTACAGCTTTCTGGATCTACTAAAAAGTACTGTATACTTTAAATAGGTGAGTTTTCTAGCATATGAATTATATTTCAGTAAAACTTACAAAAATGTGATAAATGTAAAATGTAATGTAGTAGTAAGATGTATAGCTGAATGACTGCCTGCCTGCCTTAGTGCCACAGCAGAAGACTGAAGATGTATCCTGTATGAGTGCTGCAGTGTGCATTTGAGGATGGATACTAGCAACAGTTAAAGGACAGATGTCCCAGAGAAATCTCCTGACTAAAGTAAAGTGCCAGTATTGTACCCTTATTGAGCCTCATTTCTTGCTCCCATTATCTTGGCAGTTACATGATAATTGAGGAGTTCTTAGAGCTGGGTGTGGTCACATATGTCTGTAATCATAGTACTCAGAGACAGAAGGATAGAGTTCAAGGCCAGTCTGAACTACATAGTGAGATTATTTAAAAATGAGAGAATGCTTCAGTTTGAGCAATCAAGCATCACAGGAGGGAAACTTTCCATATAAGAAAAAAGGGCTGTGGAGATAGCTCTGTCAGTAAAGTGCTTGCCTTGAAAGCATGAGGACTTGAGTTAGATCTCAGAACCCATGTAAAAATTCTGGATATGGGCCAGGAAGATGGCTCAGTGGTTAAAGGAACATGTTTGCAAAGACTGTTGGCCTGGATTTTATTCCCCAGCACTCAAAATTACATGGTGCATGAATTTGCAATGAGACCTTGGTGTGTGCATTAAAAAAAAAAAAAAAAAAAAAAGCGGATGTGGTGGCATGTGCTTGTCATCCCAGAGCTGGGGGTTCAGATACAGGAGGGTGCCAGGGGCTTGCTGGCCAACCGGTGTGGACTAACTGGTAAGTGGTATAAGCTGTAGGCCAACCAATGAGAGACACATCTCAAAAAAAAAAAAAAAAAAAAAGGTGGATGACATTCCTGAGGAACAACATTTAAGGTTGTCCTCTACCTCCATACACATGCCCACATATGCACACATTTGTGTTGTTAAAAAAAAATAGGAAAATAGAATTTGGATTAATCAGAATGAAAAAAAAAAGTCCTTGAAAGAGTGTACAAAAGTAACAAAATAATAAAGGATGCAAGTTAGCTGACCTTTCCACAAAGAAAATAGAAAGCAAATGATAAATTTAAAGTCACTCTAAGGAGCTGGAGAGATGGCTCAGGGGTAAGCGTGCTTGCTGTGCAAACATGAGGACCTGAGTTGGATTACAGCACCCATATAAAAAAGTTGAGCATAGCCATTTGTGCTTGAAACAACACAAGGAGACAGCAGGACTGAGGCAAGGCCCAGGTTCAGGGAGACTGTCTCAGTGAACTAAGGTGGAAGAGCAGTACAGGAACACATACCCATGTCTTCTTCTGGCCTTTGTACCTGTGTGCATGGGGTTTGTGCATTTGCATATACATGTAAATAACACATGCCAAAAAAAAGTTGACTTAAAAGGTCAACTTCTAAATAATAAGTGCTCGTGGAAAAGAACACAGAAAAAACATAAAAAGCAAAGAAATTAAATTTACCAGTAAAATGTTGAAGAAAAATGCCCTCAGTTGAGGAACATTATTTTCTAGACTGAGAGTCTTTTTGGGTGTCCTGGAAAAATGAATGGAAGTAGATATATATTTTTATTTAGGGTCTAGTCAGGAGAATGAGAACCAAACAACTTATATAACTTAATATGAAGAATTGTTGGGGCTGGAGAGATGGCTTAGTGGTTAAGGTATTTGCCTGCAAAGCCAAAGGATCCTGCTTTGATTCCCCAGGACCTACAGAAGCCAGATGCACAAGGGGGCTCATGCATTTGGAGTTTGTTTGCAGTGGCTGGAGGCCCTGGCATGCCCAGTCTCTCTATCTCTCTCCCTCCCTTTTTCTCTCTCTCAAATAATAAATAAAATATATTAAAGAGAATTGTTTATCCAGATGTTATGTTTTGAATTATATGTTCCCCCCTCTGCAGGTGGTATGTTGAAGCCCCAGTCCTCTTAGAATATGACCTTATTTGGAAAGAAGGCTCTTTACAGAAGTAATCAAGTTAAATGAAATGTAGACACAAATGCATAGAGAAAGCCAGGGAGAAAATGGTCGTCGTATTAAGCAATGTCCAAGACTAAGAAGCTAAGAGTGAGCTGGGAATAGATCCTCCCTTAACATTTTCAGAGGGAACTGGCCCTTGTCAGTATATCGGTTTTGGACTTCTGGCCTCCAGAATTGAGAGACAGTTTCTGTTGTTTTATTTACAAGGATGCCCTGGACAACTAATACAACAATAGATGATTGGAATAAACACAATGATTAGGTATGGTGGTACATGCATGTAAACCCTTGTAATCCTAGAATTTGGCTGAGTAAGCCTGGAGAATCTGAGGATTGTTAGTTTGAGGCTAGCCTGGCCTGTATAATGAGACCCACCCTGTCTCATAAAGAAAGAAAAAAGATGATTGAAGGAAGTATCACAGAGAAAGTAATTTTGGAAAAGTAATAACCGGCCCTAGGGATGGAGTAACAGGGATTGGGATTACTGGAAGTTAGAAGTTTGAAGAGCAGCCCAGAGGAGCTAAAACTCAATTTCTGAGGAGCAGTTGTTATCAGGAAGTAACGGTATCATAGGAAGTGTGATGAGGTTGTTCTGAAAATGCTAGGCAAAACACAAAATGCCAAAAGCAATAGTTTTGAAGCCAAGGGACAGACATTGTGAAATTTCACATTATGTAGGACACAGGTTTACAGCCTTCCAAGGATAGTATGAGAAATGAGTTACATTCAATTTAGTATTCTCAGCTGTAACCTTGCAAGATAGAATGTAGCTGGGTGTGGTGCTACACACTGTAATTCCAGCATCTGGATGGTGGCCAGGAAGATCAGGCATTAAAGGGCAGTCTCTCTTACATAGCAAGTTTGAGGCCAGCTTGGGGCTGAATGAGACCCTGGCTCTAAAAACAAAACAAAACAAAAACAAGCAAACAATTTAGAATAAAGATACTTAAGACAAGCAAAATTTCTCTTTCCAGTGCCCTTTTCCACATGTGATTTGGTGCCAAAAAGGAGTAAACTTCAACAAAGGTAAGGCAAATAAGAACCAGGAGATTAAATTCTAGAGAGATAAAGGGACTCCCTAAGGTGATAATAGCAAATTCCCTGAATGTTAAATTATTAGCAGTTTTAAACTGTGTAAATTTGAGTATGACAGAAGGTTCTGGTGAAACCGTATCAGTAAAATTAATAGAAAATCTGATGGAGGAAGTTTATATGAAGACTTTAGAGTTTAACTAGTGATGCCTTTTATATTGGTTTTAGAACGTCACTTGGGAATTAGTAGTATTACTGGTATCTAATTGACAAATTTATGTATTCAGGCAAGCTCTGAGCTTAGTCCTGTGTTAATCAACTGCTGTGAAAAACCACTCCTTGCGTGAGTGCTGTGAAGACAGTAGTATGCTGGGCATGGTGGCTCACGCCTTTAATCCCAGCACTTGAGAGGCAGAGGTAGGTGAATTGCTGTGAGTTTGAGGCCACCCTGAGACTATGTGGTGAATTCCAGGTCTGCCTGAACTAGAGCAAAACCCTACCTCGAAAACCCAAAAATGACAATGAAAATAAATACAGTAGTACTTTTCTTTTGCTCATGTATCTGCCATTTGGAGTGGGGCTTGGATAAAGGGGGCTTCTGTTTTATGTGCTCCCTTGGTGCCTGGAATTTTTAAGCTGCTTTAGTTACTGTCAAGTTGCTGTTAACATTGGCCTGGGAGTTCCTCGGCTGTGGGTTGAAGCTGTTCACGGGCTTCTTGGGCTTCATCATAGCATGGTGGCTGGACTTCAAGAATAAGCAATCTATATATTGTCCTGCGTGATTCACTTCTGCTGTAGCTAGCCAAGAACGGGAACAGTAAGTGTCCCCTCCTCTGATAAGTGGGGTCAAAGTCACACGAGGAGCTGTTTTTGGATATTATCATAGCCATCTTTGAAAAACCTAATTTGCCACATATACTGAGCATTATCTGTGATGCTGCTGCTCATGTTTCATAACTATCAGCAAATTCTTGATTTCTTTATTCTAACTTGTGTTTGAGTCACATCCACCATCTGCATTTGTCCATTCTTCTGTCTTCCTACTTCATTGAATGCTATTTCTGTCTACTTAGTTGCTAAAAGCCCTGTGTCATACGTGATACCTTTCTTTTCCGTATTCTAGTTCAATCGCTTTACTTGGATTGTTGGTCTCTTAACTTACTTTATTTATTTATTTATTTATTTTTAGTTTTTGAGGTAGGGTCTCATTCTAGTCAAGGCTGACCTGGAACTCACTATATAGTCTCAGGGTGGCCTCGAACTCATGGCGATCTTCCTACCTCTGTCTCCTGAGTGTTGGGATTAAAGGCGTGTGCCACCACACCTGGCTCTTAACTTACTTTTTTAAATTGTTATAAAAGTCACCTTGAAAAGTTGTTTCTTTTTTTCTTTTTCTTTTTTGAAACAGTCTTTATTATCAACCAAGGCTGCTTTTGGAACTTGGGATCTACCTGCTTCAGTCTCATCTTAAATATTAATATTAAGCTTTTTATTGATAACTTCCATACACATAGACAATATATACCATGATCATAATCCTCTCCCCCCACTCTCCCTCTTCCCCGATCCCACCAACCACTGAGTCCCTTCTTTCCAACTAGTCTTTCTTCTATTTTGATGTCATCATTTATTTTTCCCTCCTATTAAGCAGGTCTTGTGTAAATAGCATCAGCCACTGAGGTCATGAATGTCAAGGCCAGAAAATGGAGATTTTGATACAAATTACAAAATAGGTGGCCCTCAAAGACATTAAGTGTGATAACCAGGTTACAAAAGGGCAATTGCTGTATGATTTCACTTGTGAGCAAACAATTTTAATGCAAAAGAAAGCAAAATAGTAAGTGGTTGCCAGGTGCTAGGAGGCAGGGGCTGGGGGTCTGTTTAATGGGTATGAAGTTTACATATTGCAAGAATTGAAAAATATTTGAGACTGACTGCCCAGCAACATGGATATACTTTGCCTAAGTGACTGGATGCAGCAAAGATGTTCCAGCCTGGACAGTGAGTTTGAAAGTAATACAAACTTCTACTGTGTTAAGTCACTAGGATCTGTGGTTTATTAAACTTGTTAGCATATCATGTGACTAATGTAAAAGTCTTAAAAACATTTCTCTGGCTGCTGTATGAAGGAATTAAAACAAATAAAAGCAAAAAGACCAGTTGAGACTTAACAAATCTGGGAGCCTGAGCCCGCCCAAGTTTGATACCCACAGTATCTGTGTAAGCAGTTAGGCATGGCCATGCACGTCTGTAACCCCAGTCCTGTGGGCTGCAGAAATGGGAGAATTACTGGGGCATGTGAGTGGGGGGAGGTAATGGGTGGAGGAGGAAAGGTAAAAGCAAGCCTTGGAATAAACAAGAGGCTCCATCTTGAAGAAAAACAGGCAGGTGAACGATGGAGGAGCAGTGGAATTCTTCTCTGGCCTATGCAGGCACATGCACATGCATGTGCACACACACAAAAAATTGTTTTCTTAAATGTGCCCTTTGCTAAAAAAGGTGTCTGTCTTGCTTGCTATGGTATCCAGCAGCACCTAGCTAAGTAGTTAGCATGCACTAATTATTTACTAAATGGGTTTTAAGAATGAATGGCTATTGAATAGAACAGACTGGAGGCTGGAGAGAATAAATTATAATCAAGTGTTCTTAAGGTAGGTGAATTGCTGAAGGATTGAATTTTTAGTGGTTGGGAGCTCCCGGGCACAATTGGTTAGTATGGGGTACTTGTGCAGAAAAGGCTGCATGAGAGACATTGCAGAGGAAAAATGAACACAAATCAATGTATAGCTTAAGGGAAGTTGAAAGGGAAGATTTATAATTAACAGTACTGGAAAAGATGATGGAAGACCTGCAGTTTGAAGGTCATGATGAGTTGATACTGGTCCATGTTGAGTTTAAAGTGTTAGCAAGACATTTAAGTAGAAATAATGAAGAACAGTGGCTTGGATAAGAAAACAAAATGGGAATTACGGATTTGGGAGTTAACCAGCAAAAGTGAAAGTGATGAGGCAATGAAAGTAAATGTTAACAAAACATAAGGTGTGTATTGAGTAGAACAGATGGCTTGAGAAGGAGGTCAAAGAGAAGTCAGGAATAGAAATCAGAGGTAGGGGGTGGAGGGATGGCTTAGCGATTAAGGCGCTTGCTTGCAAAGCCAAAGGACCCTGGTTTGATTCCCCAGAACCCACATTAGTCCAATACACAGGGGGGCACACATGTCTGGAGTTTGTTTGCTATGGTGTGCCCATTCATTCTCTCACTCCCTTTCTCTGTCAAATAAATAAATAAAAATTAAAAAAGAAATAGAGGTAGGTAAAAGGGGGGAGGAAGAGAACCAATTCAATATAGGGTTAGGGAAAACAGCAGAGAATTTCAAGAAAGAGGGTTAGCTTATCTGCTTCTTGTGGTGTGCCTTTGAAGCTGCTGAAATGTTAACTTCATTGGTACTTTGAGGTCAGAGCTTGCTTCTCTCTGAGAAAGTATAGCTTGAGTATTATAAGGGGTAGAATTTTAAGTTTCTATAGAAATATATGCTGAAATATTTATAGATAAAATATTTTTATCCTGACTGGCTGGCTGCTTCAGGTTCTGCTTGCAGAATATTACTTTTAGTTAAATTGTGTTTGGTATAATTAATTGTGTTTGGCTTGCATTAAAAAAAGCTAGATTTAAAACTCAAGTTCAAAGTATGCTCAGAACAAAAGAATTAGAATTACCTTTACCTCCATAATATAAATAGCTATTCAAGATTAGCCAATACATATAAATATGTCACATTTTCAAGATCATTGTTTAACTGCTGATTTTGTTGTATTATATGCTCTTCATTCATTGTTAATACCACCAATAAATATAATTATAAATAAATCCTCAACAAAAAAATACTTTTACAGGCGTACATGGTTAGAGATAAAAGGATTTTATTTCACAGTAATACAGTGAGGAATTGGGAATTCTTGGACGTGGAAAAATGCCCTTGACTTGATGATTGTAGCTGGGTAATGAGTTTATTTATTTATTTATTAAAATATTTATTTGCAAGCAGAGAGAATGGAAGGGGTGGGGGATGGGCTTGCCAGAGCCTTTTTGCCACTGCAGATGAACTTCAGACACATGCCATTTTGTGCATCTGACCTTAGTTCGGTGCTGGGGAATTGAACCTGGGCCAGCAGGCTTTGCAAGCAAACTCCTTTAACTGCTGAATCATCTCTCCAGCCCGAGTTTATTTTTATTTAAAAACTTTTTTTCTTTGAGACAGTCTCATGGATCCTAGGCTGGCCTCAACTTACCCTATAACTTGAGGATGACCTGTCTGTTCCACCTCCCAAGTGCTGATATTACAGGCATGTGCCACCATGCCAGGTTTCAAGTAATGAGGTTAAATGTTTCATTTTATCTTAAATGTATGCTTTATTTAAAAAAATATTACTTATTTGCAAGGAGAAAGAAAAATGAGATGAGACGAGAAGGGGTATACCAGGGCCTCTAATGCATGTATTGCTTTCTGTATCTGGCTTTACATGGCTACTGGGGATGCCAGACTTTGCAAGCAAGTACCTTTAACTGATGAACCATTCCTCCAGCCCCTAATATTGCCTTAGATTTTGTAAAATAAAAGTTATAAAATTGAGAATTAGATTTACTTCTTATCTATGACCTTGGGCGAGTTCTTTGAACTTTGGAAGGCTTTGTTCTCCAGTTACAAATGGTAATAGTAATTTTACTTCATGTAGTTGCTGTGTAGATGAATTTTTTTTTTTTTAAATCAGAGTTGTAACACTGGCACTTTATTTTATTTTTTATTTTAATTATTTATTTGAGAGCGACAGACACAGAGAGAAAGACAGATAGAGGGAGATAGAGGGAGAGAGAGAGAATGGGCGCGCCAGGGCTTCCAGCCTCTGCAAACAAACTCCAGATGCGTGCGCCCCCTTGTGCATATGGCTAACGTGGGACCTGGGGAACTGAGCCTCGAACCGGGGTCCTTAGGCTTCACAGGCAAGCGCTTAACCGCTAAGCCATCTCTCCAGCCCGTAGATGAATGTTTTAAAACACTTAGCAGATTTTGTGAACTGTCCACTGAACACTTTAATTATTTATTTAGGGGATAGAGAGGAAAGAGAGAGAGAGAATGGGTCCACTAGGGCCTCCAGCCACTGCAAACATACTCTAGATGCATGTGTCACCTTCTTCCCCTAGCTTTACATGGGTACTGGAGAAACAAACCTGGGTCCTTCCTCTAAACACTTGAAGTACAATATGTCAAGATTCTATAGTTAGGCATCAAGATTAATGAGTTTGCAGAAATGTATTAATCGTTGGTGTGACACTTGCGTCCCCCTTGTGCATCTGGCTAACATGGGTCCTGGGAAATCGAACCTTGGTTCATTTTCTTGATGTTTTTTTTTTTTTTTGCTCTGCAGAAACATTCAAATTTCATGTAGTCCTCTTTGTTGATTCTTAGAGCTATTTCCTATGTCCTCTGTGTTCACCTAATGCTTTATCATTTATTTTCTTCAGGAATATTGTTTATTAGTTTTGGTCATAATTTTGGAACTATCCAGTATTTGAAATTATTATTACTCAAAAGTATAACAAATTGCACCCTATCTCTGATTTTACTCAGTGTCCCCGACTCTGGTCTGCATTATCAGGTGTAACTCTCCTGTCCCCTGTAACCTGGAAGAACATGAATTGAGAACTACCTCAAGCCTATTTTCACATTTAAATCCTGGTACCAAGGCTTTAGTACTACATTGAGGATTGTATTTCTGACTTTTTATAGTCAGATTTACCGCACTTTTAAGCAAGCCTATGTGTTTTACAACTCCAGTTTGATTCTTTTGGGGGAAGGGTAAGGAGGAGTTCTGGGGAGTAAAGTAGGACTGGGAAGTACTCATTTACTGACCTAACTCTCAGACTCTGCTCTATTTTTTCTATCATTGTTTCATAAAAGAATAGATCTGCATGATCTGCATTTCCCATTCTAAACGAGCTTTTTTAAAATATTTGGTGTTTCACTCAAATATTAAAAGGAAAAGGAAGAAGAAAAGCTAGCACAGCCTGTAATCCCAGCATTCCTAGCAGAAGCAGACGATCTAAAGTTCCTGACCTGCCAAGTACCTTTTGTAACAGACCATTTTGCTATTATAAGAATACCATATGTAGTTTGGCAGTTCGTTTGCAGGTCAAGAGACATGTCTCAAAGAAGGTGGAGGAGCACTAATATCTTGAAGTTGTCCTCTGAACTCCATATGCACGTTATGGGCATGGTGTGTGTCTCCTACCTTCCTTACACACAGTTTAAAAAAAAAAAAAAACTATTTATTTGAGAAAGAAAGAGAATGGGTGCCGCAGTGCCTCCAGCCACTGCAAACAAACTCCAGATGTATGCCCCCCTTGTGCATCTGGCTTACGTGGGTCCTGGAGAGTAGAACCCGGATCCTTTGGCTTTGCAGGCAAATGCCTTAACCGCTAAGCCATCTCTCCAGCCCCACCCCTTTATTTTTTGTTTTTTTGAGGTAGGGTCTCAACTCTAGCCCAGGTTGACCTGGAATTCACTATGTGTCTCAGGTTGGCCTCGAGCTCATGGTGATCCTCCCACCTCTGCCTCCCAAGTACTGAGATTAAAGGCGTGTGCCACCATGCCCGGCTCCCCTCCCTCTTTTTCTAAGGGTAAAAGTCACATGAATTGAAATGGAGGTTGACTTGATAGAGTTCATTAATCCAGATAGCTGGATTAATGGTGATACTGTTTACTGGATGATAGTGTATAACAGAAGTTGTCTTGAGACATAGCAGAAGGTCTCTAAGAGGCATAGAGACACATGCTGTACTTGGGAGGCAGAGGTAGAAGGATTGCTGTGAGTTAGAGATTAGTCTGAGTCTACATTGTGAATTTCAGGCCAGTCTGGGCTACAGCGAGAGCCTACCTCTACCTTGAAAAACCAAAAACCAAAAAAAACCCAAAACGTGTATGTGTGTTTGCTGTGACATAAACCTTAGAATTTATAAAGCAAACCCAATGGACTGCCTTTTTTTTCCTTGTGTGTGCATGGGGGAGGTGAGTGTGTGTGTGTTGGTGTGCTAGGGCCTACAAACACTGCACTTACACTCCAGACATATGCACCACTACCCCTTGTGTGCAGGTGTGCCCTTGCTCTCTGTGTCACCGTGTGTCTGGCTTATGTGAGACCTGGAGAGTTGAACATGAGTCCTTAGGCTTCTTAAGCAAGTGCCTTAACTGCTAAGCCATCTCTTTAGCCTTTTTTTGTTTTTGTGTGTGTGTGTGAGCTTCAGTAATTTTGTTTTCTGCTTCCTTGTCCAGCTGAGGTTATAGACATATATAGCCACACCCAGGTGAACTTTAGTGGTCTCCCAGGCCTTTGTGCTTGTACAGGAAATGTTAACTGCTGAGCCATCTCTTCAGCTGCATAGCTGGAATTTTTAAATAGTAGACTGGTTCCATATACCTCCAATAGATGGTATGGCATATACGGGCTAAAAGGGTAATGGGAAGCATGAAAAACTGCGTTTGTGCATGTGTGTACTCAAGCACGTGCATGTGGACAGTAGAGGCTGACAGGTGTCTTCCTCTATTGTTTTCCAACTTACTTTCTTGAGACAGGGTCTCTCACTGATTGAGCTAGACCAGCCAGCTGGCAAACCCCAAGAATTCTTCTGTTTCTGCCTCCCAGCATTGCAATTATAGGCATGCACTATGGACCCAGCTTTTATGTGGGTGCTGGGGGATCTGAACTCAGGTCTTCATGCTTGCATTTTGGAAAGAACTTTATCCACTAAACCATTTCCTTAACCCCTGTAAATGCATTTAATGCTGTAAATTTTACACTTAAAAATGGTTAAAACTTTGCTCACATAGTAATTTCTATGTGTGTTGATTAGTTTGCTAAGAGTGCCATTAACAAGGTACCACAGACTTAGTGGCTTAAACAACAGAAATCAATTTCCTCACAATTTTGGCAAGCTGTAAGTCTGAGATCAAAGTGTCAGCATAGTTCCTGAGAGCCTCCTCTGAACTTTTATTATTATTAATTATTATTATGTTTATTTATGTATTTGCAAAGAGAGAGAAAGAATAAATGGGTTTGCCAGGGCCTCTAGCCACTGAAAATGAACTCCAGATGCATGCACCACTTTGTGCATCTGGCTTTACATGGGTACTGGGGAATCGAACCTGGGTCAACCCAGGCCAGCTGGCTTTGCAAGCAAGTACCTTTAACTGCTGAGCATCTCACCAGCCTTGTTTTATTTTTATTTTATTATTATTAGTTCCCTGCTTCACTTTCAGATTATTTTTTTTTTTTAGCATTTTAGTTATTTATTTGTGAGGAGGCGGGGTGGGTGGGTGGGTGGGGAGGGTGTCCCTGGTAGGAGGAGGAACAATGGATGCATCAGGGCCTCTTGCCACTGCAAATACAATCCAGATGTATGTGCTACTTTCTGTATCTGGCTTTTATGTGGGTACTGGGGAGTTGAACCTGGGCTTAACTCAGGCCAGTAGGCTTTACAAGCAAGCGCCTTAACCACAGAACCATCTCCCCAGCTCAACTAATCTCTTTATAAGAAGACTAGCCATACTGGATCAAGACCTATAAATAACCTCATTTGCCTCCTTAAAGATTCTATATCTAAATACAGTTATATGCGAGGGAGTGGAGATTTGGACTTGAACATGTGATTTTGTTATTGTTTTTGCTGTGTTGAGGATGGGGCCTCTTGCATGCTACATATAGTCCCAGCATATGAAATTTTGAGGAGATTCAATTCAGTCCATAAGATTTATTTTTATCACAATTAAAAAGTTAAGCGCTGGGCATGGTGGCACATGCCTTAATCCTAGCACTCAGGAGGCAGAGTTAGGAGGATCACTGTGAGTTGGATGCCAGAGACTGCATAGTGAATTCCAGGTCAGCCTGAGCTAGAGTGAGACCCTACCTCAAAAAAAATCAAAACAAAACAAAACAAGATATGGTTATAGTCAATTATGTGCTCATTTGTGTTTAATAGATGCAGTACAATAAGGGTTAGAGCAGTTTGCTCAACATTTGTTGTAATTATGACATTTTTCATTATGTTGCACATTTTCATATTTATACTGTAATTGTGTTCATAATTTGCTTATCAAGATTATATACTACTTTAGTGGTGACATAATGACTGCTTTTTAAAGTTTTTTTTTAATTAATATTTTTATTTATTTTCAAGGAGAGAAGGGAAGGTAGAGAGAATTGGCATGTCAGGACCCTCCAGCCACTGCAAATAAACTCCAGATGCATATACCACCTTGTGCATCTGGCTTTATGTGGGTACTAGGAATCAAACCTGGATCCTTTGACTTTGGTACTAGGAATCAAACCTGGATCCTTTGACTCTGAAATGAAGTGCCTTAACCACTAAGCCATCTCTCCAGCTCATGGCTGCTTTTGTTTTTCTTTTCTTTTTTTTTGTTTTTTTGAGGTAGGGTCTCACTCTAGCTCAGGCTGACTTGGAATTCACTGTGTAGTCTCAGAGGGGCCTTGAACTCACAGCAATCCTCCTACCTCTGCTTCCCGAGTGCTGGGATTAAAGGCGTGTACCACCACGCCCGGCACCATGGCTACTTTTTGATTGGATGAAATGTTATCAATATTATCTTCTGATTAATTTGATCTCAGATCAGTTTATTATAATTTAGAGAAGATGCCAAGTAAAATTTTGTGATGTGTAGAAGGCATTAAAAACTGTTGAAGCAATACCACTAGAATTGAGTTTTTTATGAGCAAGTTACTAGAATGACATATCTTAGTTCTCATTACTTGGTTGAGATTCCTTCTAATCTATAATTATTTAGTAAACATTTGTTGAATGAACAGTGAATTTTCTTATCCACAGTGCTTTGCTTTGCGTGTCTATGTTTTCTTATTGTTGATGTTTTCAAGGTACTATTTCCAAAAGTGAATGG